>NW_026731872.1:0-600000 GCF_028476545.2 Physella acuta
GACCCCCTCTCCCCAGGTACAATAACTTCATGAATGACCCCCTCTCCCCAGGTACAATAACTTCATGAATGACCCCCCTCTCCCCAGGTACAATAACTTCATGAATGACCCCCTCTCCCCAGGTACAATAACTTCATGAATGACCCCCTCTCCCCAGGTACAATAACTTCATGAATGACCCCCTCTCCCCAGGTACAATAACTTCATGAATGACCCCCTCTCCCCAGGTACAATAACTTCATGAATGACCCCCTCTCCCCAGGTACAATAACTTCATGAATGACCCCCTCTCCCCAGGTACAATAACTTCATGAATGACCCCCTCTCCCCAGGTACAATAACTTCATGAATGACCCCCTCTCCCCAGGTACAATAACTTCATGAATGACCCCCTCTCCCCAGGTACAATAACTTCATGAATGACCCCCTCTCCCCAGGTACAATAACTTCATGAATGACCCCCTCTCCCCAGGTACAATAACTTCATGAATGACCCCCTCTCCCCAGGTACAATAACTTCATGAATGACCCCCCTCTCCCCAGGTACAATAACTTCATGAATGACCCCCTCTCCCCAGGTACAATAACTTCATGAATGACCCCCTCTCCCCAGGTACAATAACTTCATGAATGACCCCCTCTCCCCAGGTACAATAACTTCATGAATGACCCCCTCTCCCCAGGTACAATAACTTCATGAATGACCCCCTCTCCCCAGGTACAATAACTTTATGAATGACCCCCTCTCCCCAGGTACAATAACTTCATGAATGACCCCCTCTCCCCAGGTACAATAACTTCATGAATGACCCCCTCTCCCCAGGTACAATAACTTCATGAATGACCCCCTCTCCCCAGGTACAATAACTTCATGAATGACCCCCTCTCCCCAGGTACAATAACTTCATGAATGACCCCCTCTCCCCAGGTACAATAACTTCATGAATGACCCCCTCTCCCCAGGTACAATAACTTCATGAATGACCCCCTCTCCCCAGGTACAATAACTTCATGAATGACCCCCTCTCCCCAGGTACAATAACTTCATGAATGACCCCCTCTCCCCAGGTACAATAACTTCATGAATGACCCCCTCTCCCCAGGTACAATAACTTAATGAATGACCCCCTCTCCCCAGGTACAATAACTTTATGAATGACCCCCCTCTCCCCAGGTACAATAACTTCATGAATGACCCCCTCTCCCCAGGTACAATAACTTCATGAATGACCCCCTCTCCCCAGGTACAATAAATTCATGAATGACCCCCTCTCCCCAGGTACAATAACTTCATGAATGACCCCCTCTCCCCAGGTACAATAACTTCATGAATGACCCCCTCTCCCCAGGTACAATAACTTCATGAATGACCCCCTCTCCCCAGGTACAATAACTTCATGAATGACCCCCTCTCCCCAGGTACAATAACTTCATGAATGACCCCCTCTCCCCAGGTACAATAACTTCATGAATGACCCCCTCTCCCCAGGTACAATAACTTCATGAATGACCCCCTCTCCCCAGGTACAATAACTTCATGAATGACCCCCTCTCCCCAGGTACAATAACTTCATGAATGACCCCCTCTCCCCAGGTATAATAACTTCATGAATGACCCCCTCTCCCCAGGTACAATAACTTCATGAATGACCCCCTCTCCCCAGGTACAATAACTTCATGAATGACCCCCTCTCCCCAGGTACAATAACTTCATGAATGACCCCCTCTCCCCAGGTACAATAACTTCATGAATGACCCCCTCTCCCCAGGTACAATAACTTCATGAATGACCCCCTCTCCCCAGGTACAATAACTTCATGAATGACCCCCTCTCCCCAGGTACAATAACTTCATGAATGACCCCCTCTCCCCAGGTACAATAACTTCATGAATGACCCCCTCTCCCCAGGTACAATAACTTCATGAATGACCCCCTCTCCCCAGGTACAATAACTTCATGAATGACCCCCTCTCCCCAGGTACAATAACTTCATGAATGACACCCTCTCACCAGGTACAATAACTTCATGAATGACCCCCTCTCCCCAGGTACAATAAATTCATGAATGACCCCCTCTCCCCAGGTACAATAACTTCATGAATGACCCCCTCTCCCCAGGTACAATAACTTCATGAATGACCCCCTCTCCCCAGGTACAATAACTTTATGAATGACCCCCTCTCCCCAGGTACAATAACTTCATGAATGACCCCCTCTCCCCAGGTACAATAACTTCATGAATGACCCCCTCTCCCCAGGTACAATAACTTCATGAATGACCCCCTCTCCCCAGGTACAATAACTTCATGAATGACCCCCTCTCCCCAGGTACAATAACTTCATGAATGACCCCCTCTCCCCAGGTACAATAACTTCATGAATGACCCCCTCTCCCCAGGTACAATAACTTCATGAATGACCCTCTCTCCCCAGGTACAATAACTTCATGAATGACCCCCTCTCCCCAGGTACAATAACTTCATGAATGACCCCCTCTCCCCAGGTACAATAACTTCATGAATGACCCCCTCTCCCCAGGTACAATAACTTAATGAATGACCCCCTCTCCCCAGGTACAATAACTTTATGAACGACCCCCTCTCCCCAGGTACAGTAACTTCATGAATGACCCCCCTCTCCCCAGGTACAATAACTTCATGAATGACCCCCTCTCCCCAGGTACAATAACTTCATGAATGACCCCCTCTCCCCAGGTACAATAAATTCATGAATGACCCCCTCTCCCCAGGTACAATAACTTCATGAATGACCCCCTCTCCCCAGGTACAACAACTTCATGAATGACCCCCTCTCCCCAGGTACAATAACTTCATGAATGACCCCCTCTCCCCAGGTACAATAACTTCATGAATGACCCCCTGTCCCCAGGTACAATAACTTCATGAATGACCCCCTGTCCCCAGGTACAATAACTTCATGAATGACCCCCTCTCCGCAGGTACAATAACTCCATGAATGACCCCCTCTCCCCAGGTACAATAACTTCATGAATGACCCCCTCTCCCCAGGTACAATAACTTCATGAATGACCCCCTCTCCCCAGGTACAATAACTTCATGAATGACCCCCTCTCCCCAGGTACAATAACTTCATGAATGACCCCCTCTCCCCAGGTACAATAACTTCATGAATGACCCCCTCTCCCCAGGTACAATAACTTCATGAATGACCCCCTCTCCCCAGGTACAATAACTTCATGAATGACCCCCTCTCCCCAGGTACAATAACTTCATGAATGACCCCCTCTCCCCAGGTACAATAACTTCATGAATGACCCCCTCTCCCCAGGTACAATAACTTCATGAATGACCCCCTCTCCCCAGGTACAATAACTTTATGAACGACCCCCTCTCCCCAGGTACAGTAACTTCATGAATGACCCCCCTCTCCCCAGGTACAATAACTTCATGAATGACCCCCTCTCCCCAGGTACAATAACTTCATGAATGACCCCCTCTCCCCAGGTACAATAAATTCATGAATGACCCCCTCTCCCCAGGTACAATAACTTCATGAATGACCCCCTCTCCCCAGGTACAACAACTTCATGAATGACCCCCTCTCCCCAGGTACAATAACTTCATGAATGACCCCCTCTCCCCAGGTACAATAACTTCATGAATGACCCCCTGTCCCCAGGTACAATAACTTCATGAATGACCCCCTGTCCCCAGGTACAATAACTTCATGAATGACCCCCTGTCCCCAGGTACAATAACTTCATGAATGACCCCCTCTCCGCAGGTACAATAACTCCATGAATGACCCCCTCTCCCCAGGTACAATAACTTCATGAATGACCCCCTCTCCCCAGGTACAATAACTTCATGAATGACCCCCTCTCCCCAGGTACAATAACTTCATGAATGACCCCCTCTCCCCAGGTACAATAACTTCATGAATGACCCCCTCTCCCCAGGTACAATAACTTCATGAATGACCCCCTCTCCCCAGGTACAATAACTTCATGAATGACCCCCTCTCCCCAGGTACAATAACTTCATGAATGACCCCCTCTCCCCAGGTACAATAACTTCATGAATGACCCCCTCTCCCCAGGTACAATAACTTCATGAATGACCCCCTCTCCCCAGGTACAATAACTTCATGAATGACCCCCTCTCCCCAGGTACAATAACTTCATGAATGACCCCCTCTCCCCAGGTACAATAACTTCATGTATGACCCCCTCTCCCCAGGTACAATAACTTCATGAATGACCCCCTCTCCCCAGGTACAATAACTTCATGAATGACCCCCTCTCCCCAGGTACAATAACTTCATGAATGACCCCCTCTCCCCAGGTACAATAACTTCATGAATGACCCCCTCTCCCCAGGTACAATAACTTCATGAATGACCCCCTCTCCCCAGGTACAATAACTTCATGAATGACCCCCTCTCCTCAGGTACAATAACTTCATGAATGACCCCCTCTCCTCAGGTACAATAACTTCATGAATGACCCCCTCTCCCCAGGTACAATAACTTCATGAATGACCCCCTGTCCCCAGGTACAATAACTTCATGAATGACCCCCTCTCCCCAGGTACAATAACTTCATGAATGACCCCCTCTCCCCAGGTACAATAACTTCATGAATGACCCCCTCTCCCCAGGTACAATAACTTCATGAATGACCCCCTCTCCCCAGGTACAATAACTTCATGAATGACCCCCTCTCCTCAGGTACAATAACTTCATGAATGACCCCCTCTCCCCAGGTACAATAACTTCATGAATGACCCCCTGTCCCGCTGTAACTGCACCCCACCCTACTCAGCTGAGAATGCCATCGCATGTCGTGATGACCTGAACCCCATCAATGGAACATATGAATTTGGTGCCTTAGGTCATAGACCTCATATTGCTACAGATATGAAGGTAAGTTTATAGGTCATAGACCTCACATTGTGTCTAGATATGAAGGTAAGTTAATAGGTCATAGACCTCATATTGCTACAGATATGAAGGTAAGTTTATAGGTCATTGACCTCACATTGCTACAGATATGAAGGTAAGTTTATAGGTCATTGACCTCACATTGCTACAGATATGAAGGTAAGTTAATAGGTCATAGACCTCACATTGCCACAGATATGAAGGTAAGTTTATAGGTCATTGACCTCACATTGTGTCTAGATATGAAGGTAAGTTAATAGGTCATAGACCTCACATTGCCACAGATATAAAGGTAAGTTTATAGGTCATTGACCTCACATTGTGTCTAGATATGAAAATAAATGTGTAGATCATTGACCTCCTAATTTAAATAAAAAACCTAACAGCTCTAATTTTAGAACACAGTTTGATAACTTTAAGAATTAAGAAAGAATAATCTATAATCCTGGACAAGTTCTGCTAACCACCTGGTTTAATGAAATAAGTACTGCTGACTTGCTCTAATCCCCTGCTAATCTGGTTTAATCCCCTGCTAATCTGGTTTAATCCCCAGCTAATCTGGTTTAATCCCCAGCTAATCTGGTTTAATCCCCTGCTAATCTGGTTTAATCCCCTGCTAATCTGGTTTAATCCCCAGCTAATCTGGTTTAATCCCCAGCTAATCTGGTTTAATCCCCAGCTAACGAGCTCCAAACTGTTTGAGTCCCTGTCTTTCCTCGCCATCAGCAGTCCGACCTACGACGACCTGCCCGCCTTCCAGTGGAGCAAGTCTGACTACCAGTACATGTCCCATCTGGGCCACCCTGACCTCTGGAACTTTCCAGTCATCACTTTTAATGGCACCGCACCCATGTCATAGCACAGATGTCATGTGTCACAAATGTCATGTGTCACAGATGTCATAGCACAGATGTCATGTCACAGATATCATGTCACACTTTCACACCCCCCCCCCCCCCCCCCTGTCTGTAAAAGAAAAAATCCACAAACTTTGAGCTGTAAACTGGTTGAGACCTCTAGCTCACCTGGAGCACAACTAATTCATCTGTTCATGCTGGTGTGTGTTAGTTAGATCAGTGCCTTTTTGTGGTGATGTTAAACATAAAATGTCAAATTACATGTCAGTTAAATGTTTTGTTGTCAAAACAAGTCTTTTTTTTTTAACTGTAGTTTTCTGTGTTTGTTTTCATTGAGTTCTGGGGTCAAAGGGTATAATATAATAGAGTTCGTGTCAAAACATGTGCTGATCTAGCTAGTCAAAGATACATCTTGTAAAGACAACTTTCTCTAAGAATAATATTATATAGGAGTTTGGCCTGAACTGCCTTCAGAGATATCTGACAGATGGTCTGCCCAGAGATATCTGACAGATGGTCTGCCCAGAGATATCTGACAGATGATCTGCCCAGAGATATCTGACAGATGATCTGCCCAGAGATATCTGACATGATCTGCCCAGAGATATCTGACAGATGATCTGCCCAGAGATATCTGACAGATGATCTGTCCAGAGGTATCTGACAGATGATCTGCCCAGAGGTATCTGACAGATGATCTGCCCAGAGATATCTGACAGATGATCTGCCCAGAGATATCTGACAGATGATCTGCCCAGAGATATCTGACAGATGATCTGCCCAGAGATATCTGACAGATGATCTGCCCAGAAGGTCAATAGGCCTGACCTATTGTTTGACCTACATACCCACTTCCTGTGGCTGACTTTCACACAGGTCTGGCACTAGAATGAACTACAGACCTGTCAGATAAATATATTCTGCTTTGATCATTCCAGCTTTTTTTTTTTAAATTAAAAATTTTTTAATCATTTTATGCTGTATTTATTTTGTATTTTGTTTAAACTGTTGAATGATGTACTGAACTGGTGTATTTCAAACTTTTTATTCCTTTTAAAATTATTTGCTGAATTATGGGCCTTGAAATTCTTTCCCCTGTATTACGTCACCTGACACCTGTATGCCCACCTGTTCCCCCTGACACCTGTATGCCCATGTGTTCCCCCTGACACCTGTATGCCCATGTGTTCCCCCTGACACCTGTTTGCCCACCTTCCCCCCCCCGACACCTGTATGCCCACCTTACCCCGCCCCCTGACACCTGTTTGCCCACCTGCCCCCCCCCCAACACCTGTATGCCCACCTTCCCCCCCTGACACCTGTATGCCCACCTGCCCCCCCCCGACACCTGTATGCCCACCTGTTCCCCCTGACACCTGTATGCACACCTGCTCCCCTGACACCTGTATGCCCACCTGTTCCCCCTGACACCTGTATGCCCACCTGTTCCCCCTGACACCTGTATGCACACCTGCTCCCCTGACACCTGTATGCCCACCTGTTCCCCCTGACACCTGTATACCCACATGTGCTTCCAAACACCTGTATGCACACCTGCTCCCCTGACACCTGTATGCCCACCTGTTCCCCCTGACACCTGTATGCCCACCTGTTCCCCCTGACACCTGTATGCCCACCTGCTCCCCTAACACCTGTATACCCACCTGTTCCACAATAGCTGAGTTCCCCTTTTCCAAAAGTCAAGCTTTAAAGCCAGGACATCGTGAATCAACCAACCCCCAAAAAAAAACTGTGAAACAGCCACCAAGAAAAAACTGAAGTCCTTGTTGAACCTGTGACAAGCCTGTGGGTATCGACCGGTCAGTGGGGAGGGGCACATCACTCACGTCCCGTCTCTCAGTATCGACCAATTGTTTACCTGGGCAGGGAGATGATTGCTAATGAAGTGAGATCAATACATCTCAGCAGGGATGAGGTAATGATGAGGTACACTGGTCACGTGAGGCGATATCTTAGGGTGGCAGAGTGTGGCAGGTTTGTTTGCTGAACTTACTAGCAGGGGGGGTGTACTGGGTTGTCATGGGGATGTGTATTGGGTTGTCAGGGAGGTTTGTTGGGTTGTCAGGGGAGTGAATAAGGTTATCATGGGTTGGATATGGTTGTTAGTAGCGTAAATAAGGTTGTCAGGGGAGTGAATGCATTTTTCATTCCTATCAACCGACCCATGAAGAATTGAGCCAGACCAGAGTAGACAGTGCAATCTGCCGTTGCATTAACATATTATCTTAGTGTCATTATTCATTTCTTATGTTTTATCCTCGAGTTATTATATTTTTTACCAATGCCTCATTATCTAAAATAAGTTTTTTTGTTAAATCTTTTTTTTATATATATTTTATGGGCGATACCTTAAATTAATTAGATTTTGAAATAAAACCTTCGAAAAACCGTCCAAAAAACTTTTACTGTCGGATCCATCTGCTGCGCATCTGTGTAGAGCTTATTCTATAAAATCGAGAAAGAAACTGTTTCAAATGAACGGATGTGACACATTACTTAGTTACTTGTATTTGTCAACAAACGCCTTTGGTTCGCACATTGAAAAATTTTGGTTCGCACATTGAAACATTTTGGTTCGCACATTGAAACATTGTACACTCTTTGATAGATTTGATTTAATTACTGACTGACAGACAGAAATAAGGTGATATATTGAGGCTAACACTGGTATTAAGCTCTTAGGTTTAAATATATTATTATATACATATGCTAATACTGGTATCGTTGAGTATTGATCTAGACTCTAGGTTTACATCTAGATCTTTCAATACACCAGTCATTAGCATTAAATAATGTTCCTAACTCTATGACTGGTCTAACGCTACATGGGCCTATGGCTCGTGGGATTTATGGATAAAAAGGTCTAGATCTATGGATAATGGGATCGTACTAGCTTAGTAACTAAGGTTTATGAGTACCGGTGTGTATGGTTACTGTGGTTTAATTTGGTCTATGGGTTAGGGTTATAATAATAATGATTTAGTCAAAGTATGTATCACGACTTAAGTAGTTTTGACTAAACCTCTAACCTTAACTAAACACTTTGACAGACTGTCCACTCCCCAAGATGTCTGGTAAACCTCTAACCTTAACTAAACACTTTGACAGACTGTCGACTCCCCAAGATGTCTAGTAAACCTCTAACCTTAACCAAACACTTTGACAGACTGTCCATCTGGTAAACCTCTAACCTTAACTAAACACTTTGACAGACTGTCCACTCCCCAAGATGTCTGGTAAACCTCTAACCTTAACTAAACACTTTGACAGACTGTCCACTCCCCAAGATGTCTGGTAAACCTCTAACCTTAACTAAACACTTTGACAGACTGTCGACTCCCCAAGATGTCTGGTAAACCTCTAACCTTAACCAAACACTTTGACAGACTGTCCATCTGGTAAACCTCTAACCTTAACTAAACACTTTGACAGACTGTCCACTCCCCGAGATGTCTGGTAAACCTCTAACCTTAACTAAACACTTTGACAGACTGTCCACTCCCCAAGATGTCTGGTAAACCTCTAACCTTAACTAAACACTTTGACAGACTGTCCACTCCCTAAGATGTCTGGTAAACCTCTAACCTTAACCAAACACTTTGACAGACTGTCCACTCCCCAAGATGTTTGGTAAACCTCTAACCTTAACTAAACACTTTGACAGACTGTCCACTCCCCAAGATGTCTGGTAAACCTCTAACCTTAACCAAACACTTTGACAGACTGTCCACTCCCCAAGATGTTTGGTAAACCTCTAACCTTAACTAAACACTTTGACAGACTGTCCACTCCCCAAGATGTCTGGTAAACCTCTAACCTTAACTAAACACTTTGACAGACTGTCCACTCCCCAAGATGTCTGGTAAACCTCTAACCTTAACTAAACACGTTGACAGACTGTCCACTCCCCAAGATGTCTGGTAAACCTTAACTAAACACTTTGACAGACTGTCCATCTGGTAAACCTCTAACCTTAACTAAACACTTTGACAGACTGTCCACTCCCCAAGATGTCTGGTAAACCTCTAACCTTAACCAAACACTTTGACAGACTGTCCACTCCCCAAGATGTCTGGTAAACCTTAACTAAACACTTCGACAGACTGTCCATCTGGTAAACCTCTAACCTTAACTAAACACTTTGACAGACTGTCCACTCCCCAAGATGTCTGGTAAACCTCTAACCTTAACTAAACACTTTGACAGACTGTCGACTCCCCAAGATGTCTGGTAAACCTCTAACCTTAACTAAACACTTTGACAGACTGTCCACTCCCCAAGATGTCTGGTAAACCTCTAACCTTAACACTTTGACAGACTGTCCACTCCCTAAGATGTCTAGTAAACCTCTAACCTTAACTAAACACTTTGACAGACTGTCCACTCCCCAAGATGTCTAGTAAACCTCTAACCTTAACTAAACACTTTGACAGACTGTCCACTCCCCAAGATGTCTGGTAAACCTCTAACCTTAACTAAACACTTTGACAGACTGTCCACTCCCCAAGATGTCTGGTAAACCTCTAACCTTAACTAAACACTTTGACAGACTGTCCACTCCCCAAGATGTCTGGTAAACCTCTAACCTTAACTAAACACTTTGACAGACTGTCCACTCCCCGAGATGTCTGGTAAACCTCTAACCTTAACTAAACACTTTGACAGACTGTCCACTCCCCAAGATGTCTGGTAAACCTCTAACCTTAACTAAACACTTTGACAGACTGTCCACTCCCCAAGATGTCTAGTAAACCTCTAACTAAGATGTCTGGACTACCCGAGTCTCGCCCCCTAAGGACGGGCATGAGGAGGAAGGTGACCATCGACCCTGTGTCACGTGACTTTACCATCGTGGTTGACGGCAAGGAGTTCAAAAGCCGGCGCCAACTGCTGAGCGCAGCCTCCAAGTACTTTGACGCCATGTTCAGAAGCAACATGAAGGAGACGCAGGAAGGTCGCGTGGAGCTGACGGACATGCGCAGTAAGACCTTCGCTACAGTGCTAAAGTTCATCCACAGGCGAGTGCCTGGCCTGACGGCGGACAACATTGACGATGTTTGGGAGGCGGCCAATCGGCTGGACACAGAGACCTACCTGCAAGTGTGTGAGCAGTTCGTCATCGACAATTTGTCTCTTGACAATTTTTCACACTTCTATCAAGCGGCCACTGACTTCAATTCAAAAAACGTGAAGGACGCCATGTTAAGTTTCATGAAGCGAAACTTTGAACAAGTTTATACGACGGAGGAGTTTCTGAACTTGTCATTTCCTGTGGTCTTATCCTTTGTGGAGGATGACGAGCTGAATGTCGCGAGTGAGGAAGTTGTTCTAGACGGGATCTTGTGCTGGGTGTCACGTGGGAGATATCGACCCGGCACTGCTCTGTCACCTGACGACAAGCACACGGGGGAAGAGGCTGGGGACACAGATGACCAGTCGGATGACGACTCAGACGATTGGCAATATGATGACTTCACGGACGATTGGGAATATGATGACGATGGGCAGTCTGATGACTCAGCAGCTTTCGGAGACAGTGGTGACTCTATTCAGACAAAAGACGTCACAAGTAACAACTCGGGCCTCGACCACCCAGCAGATGAGAGAGCAGACTACCTCGCCAAATTGTTTTCCAGCGCTAAAATGGTTTTAGCGAGCCAGAGTTATCTACAAAGTTTGCTCACTAACCCCTACGTGTGCGCATGTCCGTCTGCTCTTGAAGTCGTACAGGAAGCTCTCAAGTTCAAGGTCGGCGTGTACCCTCACGAAAGTTCCCTGCTGATACCCTACAGGAAATCTTGTGGCAAAAGGAATGTGGTCGCCAGCGTGGTCAACTCGGACCTTCGACTCTACGACTTGGAGAGCAGAAGTCTGACCAGCGTTAAGCTGAACCAGCTCAAGGGACGGTCTAAAACCAACGTGCCTGTCGTCTCCCTCGGGTCCCAACTTGCCTTTGTGTGTCTCAAGTTCAAAAGCGAATGTTCCTACGCCAAACACAAGTGCCGGCCCAAAGCTATCCACACCGTTGATGAAAACCAAAACATCTCTACCCTGTACGAGGTGTGCGGCAACCAAAACATGCCGATCACGCTTGTCTCTGTCAACGGGAAGGTTCTCAACGTCTGCCACTGCGCCACCAGAAGTCGGGTGGTCGACCCAGACTTGTTCCAGATACTCCAGCTCGACCAAAACATCAAGTTTAAATTCACCTGCGTCTTTGACAACACCATCCTGCTCTTCAAAAACTCGGATTTTTATGAAGACCGGAATCGAACGGACAATATGACCGTCAACTGCTACAGCTTGGAGTCCAAGTCCATTTCAACCGTTGAAATACCCAACCAGGCCTCCAACCAAAACATTGTGGCCGTGCACAAAGACAAGCACCTGTATCTGCTGCTGTCTAGCGGCGCTTTACTTTCGGTCTCCCGGGGTGGGGACAACACGATACAGTTCACGGTTGTCAACCATCTGTGGCGACACTTCGACCTGATGCTGTCGGGGGCAGTTTGCTACAAAGACGAGCTGATTATGTTCCTCATCGATGACGGGACGGACTACTCGACGATGCTGACGTCATTGCCCGGCTTGTTTGAGAAGATCAGCGTAGAGGTGCTGGAGGAAGACTTTGACGTCATGGAGGTCAGCTTCGCTCCCATGGTGGTGCCGGACTCTTGGGTCAGCAGTGCCGAAGTGACTGAGTGCCAAAGTGACTGAGTGCCAAAGTGACTGAGTAATTAGTCAATAGTCAGTCATT
Source organism: Physella acuta (assembly GCF_028476545.2). Lineage (NCBI taxonomy): Eukaryota > Metazoa > Mollusca > Gastropoda > Physidae > Physella > Physella acuta. Next base: position 12,560 of record NW_026731872.1, read on the forward strand.
GGTCAATAATTAGTGCCAAAGTGCTGGAGTAATTAGTCAATAGTCAGTCCTTAGTCAATAATTAGTGCCAAAGTGCATGAATAATGAGTCAATAGTCAGTCCTTGGTCAATAATTAGTGCCAAAGTGCATGAATAATGAGTCAATAGTCAGTCCATGGTCAATAATTAGTGCCGAAGTGCCTGAGTAATTAGTCAATAGTCAGTCCTTGGTATACAATTAGTGCCAAAGTAATTAGTCAATAGTCAATCCTTGGTATATAATAAGTTTGAGCTATTATTTTCAATCCATCAACGCGAAGGTTACCGGGTAATTAGGCTTTTTATACATGTATAATTTGTATTATATTGTTATAATATTTCTCTTGTTTATATATTTGTTTTATTTAATAAAAAGACTTTTTTATTAATTATAAATTTTAAAATAAACTCTACAACCATTGAATTATAATAGCTTGAGATATTGTGTTGGTTGTGTAGATTGTGTTGGTTGTGTGGATTGTGTTGGTTGTGTGGATTGTGTTGGTTGTGTGGATTGTGTTGATTGTGTGGATTGTGTGGATTGTGTTGGTTGTGTGGATTGTGTTGGTTGTGTGGATTGTGTTGGTTGTGTGGATTGTGTTGGTTGTGTGGATTGTGTTGGCTGTGTGGATTGTGTTGGTTGTGTGGATTGTGTTGATTGTGTGGATTGTGTGGATTGTGTTGGTTGTGTGAATTGTGTGTGTTGTGTTGGTTGTGTGGATTGTGTGGATTGTGTTGGTTGTGTGGATTGTGTTGATTGTGTGGATTGTGTTGGTTGTGTGGATTGTGTTGGTTGTGTGGATTGTGTTGGTTGTGTCGATTGTGTTGGTTGTGTGGATTGTGTTGATTGTGTTGGTTGTGTGTGTTGTGTTGGTTGTGTGGATTGTGTTGGTTGTGTGGATTGTGTTTGGGTGGATTGTGTTGGTTGTATGGATTGTGTTGGTTGTGTGGATTGTGTTGGTTGTGTGGATTGTGTTGGTTGTGTGGGTTGTGTTGGTTGTGTGGGTTGTGTGGATTGTGTTGATTGTGTTGGTTGTGTGGATTGTGTTGGTTGTGTGGATTGTGTTGGTTGTGTGGATTGTGTTGGTTGTGTGGATTGTGTGGATTGTGTTGATTGTGTGGGTTGTGTTGGTTGTGTGAATTGTGTGGGTTGTGTGGATTGTGTGTGTTGTGTTGGTTGTGTGGATTGTGTTGGTTGTGTGAATTGTGTTGATTGTGTTGATTGTGTTGGTTGTGTGGATTGTGTTGATTGTGTGGATTGTGTTGGTTGTATGGATTGTGTTGGTTGTGTGGATTGTGTTGATTGTGTGGATTGTGTTGGTTGTGTGGATTGTGTTGATTGTGTGGATTGTGTTGGTTGTGTGAATTGTGTGTGTTGTGTTGGTTGTGTGGATTGTGTTGGTTGTGTGGATTGTGTTGGTTGTGTGGATTAGCATTTGTTGCTTCAACTTCAGCTCATCGTCCCTCATCACGTGATCCAATGACCCATCACGTGATCCAATGACCCATCACGTGATCCAATGACCCATCAGGTCTCCCAACCGTTTTCAACCTCTTAACCTCTCCAGTTTTCTGTCCAAATCTCGCAAACAAGTTGTGGGTCAGTTTGACCAAACAAGTAGGGGGTCAGTTTGACCAAACAAGTTGTGGGTCAGTTTGACCAAACAAGTAGGGGGTCAGTTTGACCAAACAAGTTGTGGGTCAGTTTGACCAAACAAGTTGTGGGTCAGTTTGACCAAACAAGTTGTGGGTCAGTTTGACCAAACAAGTAGGGAGTCAGTTTGACCAAACAAGTTGTGGGTCAGTTTGATCAAACAAGTAGGGGTCAGTTTGACCAAACAAGTTGTGGGTCAGTTTGACCAAACAAGTTGTGGGTCAGTTTGACCAAACAAATAGGGGGTCAGTTTGACCAAACAAGGAGGGGGTCAGTTTGAGAAAACAAGGAGGGGGTCAGTTTGACCAAACAAGTAGGGGGTCAGTTTGACCAAACAAGTTGTGGGTCAGTTTGACCAAACAAGTTGTGGGTCAGTTTGACCAAACAAGTTGTGGGTCAGTTTGACCAAACAAGTAGGGGGTCAGTTTGATCAAACAAGTAGGGGATCAGTTTGACCAAACAAGGAAGGGGTCAGTTTGACCAAACAAGTTGTGGGTCAGTTTGATCAAACAAGTAGGGGGTCAGTTTGACCAAACAAGTTGTGGGTCAGTTTGACCAAACAAGTTGTGGGTCAGTTTGACCAAACAAATAGGGGGTCAGTTTGACCAAACAAGTAGGGGGTCAGTTTGACCAAACAAGGAGGGGGTCAGTTTGAGAAAACAAGTAGGGGGTCAGTTTGACCAAACAAGTAGGGGGTCAGTTTGACCAAACAAGTAGGGGGTCAGTTTGATCAAACAAGTAGGGGGTCAGTTTGACCAAACAAGTAAGGGGTCAGTTTGACCAAGCAAGTAGGGGTCAGTTTGATCAAACAAGTTGTGGGTCAGTTTGACCAAGCAAGTAGGGGTCAGTTTGACCAAACAAGTAGGGGGTCAGTTTGATGAAACAAGTAGGGGGTCAGTTTGACCAAACAAGTAAGGGGTCAGTTTGACCAAGCAAGTTGTGGGTCAGTTTGACCAAACAAGTAAGGGGTCAGTTTGACCAAGCAAGTAGGGGGTCAGTTTGATCAAACAAGTAGGGGGTCAGTTTGACCAAACAAGTAAGGGGTCAGTTTGACCAAGCAAGTAGGGGTCAGTTTGACCAAACAAGTAGGGGGTCAGTTTGACCAAACAAGTAGGGGTCAGTTTGATCAAACAAGTAGGGGGTCAGTTTGACCAAACAAGTAGGGATCAGTTTGATCAAACAAGTAGGAGGTCAGTTTTATCGTGTGAAAAAAGGTCGCGGTATTACTGACATATTAATCCGTACATCTTAAATTTGCGTAACGCATTTGGGCAAGTGTCCATTTGGGCATTTGTCGCACTTGGGCAATAGTCCGTTCGGGTATTTATCGCACACGGCAAGTGTCCGTTCGCGCATTTGTCGCACTTGGGCAAGTGTCCGTTACGGGGAGATCGGCCTTCGGGCAACCTCAAACGACATTCGGGCAAGTGTCTTTCGGGAAAACGTCCGGCCCCCGTTGTAATCGCTTTGTTTACATGTGTTTTTGTCAAATTTATTTTTCCAGGTTAAGTTTGAGGAATTTTTGTGCTATGCTGAAACGACACAGAACCTTAAAAAAATATTAGCCTGAACATCGTCTGCCTGAACATCGTCTGCCTGAACATCGTCTGCCTGAACATCGTCTGCCTGAACATCATCTGCCTGAACATCGTCTGCCTGAACATCGTCTGCCTGAACATCATCTGCCTGAACATCGTCTGCCTGAACATCGTCTGCCTGAACATCATCTGCCTGAACATCGTCTGCCTGAACATCGTCTGCCTGAACATCATCTGCCTGAACATCGTCTGCCTGAACATCGTCTGCCTGAACATCATCTGCCTGAACATCGTCTGCCTGAACATCGTCTGCCTGAACATCGTCTGCCTGAACATCGTCTGCCTGAACATCGTCTGCCTGAGCATCATCTGCCTGAACATCGTCTGCCTGAACATCGTCTGCCTGAAGACGGTCAGCCCTAACCTGAGCCGGCACGTGGACAGCTGCACGCGAGACATGGAGGCTCATATGGATCGTTTTTTCTTCAAGGTCAACTTTGTCATCAAAGGTGTTTAAAAGTAAAATTGACTTACTTTTAATATGGATTAGTTGTCCTTGCGGCAGCCTTCTAACCAATTCAATAAATTAAAATGTTCATAAAAAATATTAGACAAAATATCTCAAGGACAAATGATCTCAAGGACAAAAGATACCAGGACAAAATATATTAGAACAAATGATACCATGGACAATATTGATCTCAGACAAAATATCTCAGACAAAATATCTCACAGCAAAATTGCAACTTTCTCTGGTCAGTTGCAACTTTCTCTGGACAATTGCAACTTTCTCTGAACAATTGCAACTTTCTCTGGTCAATTGCAACTTTCGCTGGTCAATTGCAACTTTCTCTGGTCAATTGCAACTTTCTCTGAACAATTACAACTTTCTCTGAACAATTGCAACTTTCTCTGGTCAATTGCAACTTTCTCTGGTTGATTGCAACTTTCTCTGGTCGATTGCAACTTTCTCTGGTCGATTGCAACTTTCTCTGGTCAATTGCAACTTTCGCTGTTCAATTGTAACTTTCTCTGGACAATTGCAACTTTCTCTGAACAATTGCAACTTTCTCTGAACAATTGCAACTTTCTCTGGTCGATTGCAACTTTCTCTGGTCGATTGCAAATTTCTCTGGTCAATTGAAACTTTCTCTGGTCGATTGCAACTTTCTCTGGTCAATTGCAACTTTCTCTGGTCAATTGCAACTTTCTCTGAACAATTGCAACTTTCTCTGGTCAATTGCAACTTTCGCTGGTCAATTGCAACTTTCTCTGGTCAATTGCAACTTTCTCTGAACAATTACAACTTTCTCTGAACAATTGCAACTTTCTCTGGTCGATTGCAACTTTCTCTGGTCGATTGCAACTTTCTCTGGTCAATTGCAACTTTCTCTGGTCGATTGCAACTTTCTCTGGTCGATTGCAACTTTCTCTGGTCGATTGCAATTTTCTCTGGTCGATTGCAACTTTCTCTGGTCAATTGCAATTTTCTCTGGTCGATTGCAACTTTCTCTGGTCGATTGCAATTTTCTCTGGTCGATTGCAATTTTCTCTGGTCAATTGCAACTTTCTCTGGTCAATTGCAACTTTCTCTGAACAATTACAACTTTCTCTGAACAATTGCAACTTTCTCTGGTCAATTGCAACTTTCTCTGGTCGATTGCAACTTTCTCTGGTCGATTGCAACTTTCTCTGGTCGATTGCAACTTTCTCTGGTCGATTGCAACTTTCTCTGGTCGATTGAAACTTTCTCTGGTCGATTGCAACTTTCTCTGAACAATTGCAACTTTCTCTGGTCAATTGCAACTTTCGCTGGTCAATTGCAACTTTCTCTGGTCAATTGCAACTTTCTCTGAACAATTACAACTTTCTCTGAACAATTGCAACTTTCTCTGGTCGATTGCAACTTTCTCTGGTCGATTGCAACTTTCTCTGGTCAATTGCAACTTTCTCTGGTCGATTGCAACTTTCTCTGGTCGATTGCAACTTTCCCTGGACAATTGCAACTTTCTCTGGACAACTTGACCAGCGCTTGTTACAAGATGAAAATGTTTTACGCGCCAATGTTTCTGGTAGAATAAAATCGGATATTCCCGTAGTGTTGTCATTCACTCCGTGTAGGGCGTGAGCTGTCGGTTGTGTGCGCTAGGGTGAGAGAACACGTACGGGGTCCTACAATACAATAGTGCAGCTACAATTGATATTGACAGTACGGCATCATGGCTAGTCAAGGATGGGAGAACATACCTCCTCATGTTTTATTAAGTATTTTCCAATACTCTTCGCTAAATACTGTTGGGGTATCGGCTCAGGTAATTTTTGTTACAGAAGTTTATGAAGTTATATTGTTCTATTTTGTTACATCGGTTAGACTTTAGACTGGTGGTGTAGGGTAGCAGAGTTACACACTGCTTTTGATTTATTTATTATTTGCGACAAGATTGGAGCTGTTTTGAATGATTGAGTAAATGAATGGCCATAACTAAATTGACGTGAGGCATCCGATTATTATTGTTGACATGGATAAAAAAAATTGTCAGTTTAGCATTCATAACTGAGTGGGGAAAATCAGAAATAAAATGTTTTTAACATCTTTTGAAGTTGTTTAATGTTTTGTTGGTTGTGGGTTGTTCTGTTGTTGTTGTTTTTTTGTTGTTGTTTTTTTTTTTTTTGTAGAATTTTCACGATTGGGTCAATGGATACCATTAATGTACACATTCAATTTCAATGGACCGAATATAGTCTGGTTTGTTGCTTGTGTAGGCTGGCACGGTTGCTACATTTGTGGGTTGGCCTGGTTGCTACATTTGTGGGTTGGCCTGGTTGCTACATTTGAGGGTTGGTCTGGTTGCTACATTTGTGGGTTGGCCTGGTTGCTACATTTGTGGGTTGGCCAAGCTGCTACATTTGTGGGTTGGTTTGGTTGCTTCAATTGTGGGTTGGCCTGGTTGCTACATTTGTGGGTTGGTTTGGTTGCTACAATTGTGGGTTGGCCTGGTTGCTACATTTGTGGGTTGGTCTGGTTGCTACATTTGTGGGTTGGCCTGGTTGCTAGATTTTTGGGTTGGCCCTTTGCTACATTTGTGGGTTGGTTTGGTTGCTACAATTGTGGGTTGGCCTGGTTGCTACATTTGTGGGTTGGTTTGGTTGCTACAATTGTGGGTTGGCCTGGTTGCTAGATTTTTGGGTTGGCCCTTTGCTACATTTGTGGGTTGGTTTGGTTGCTACAATTGTGGATTGGCCTGGTTGCTACATTTGTGGGTTGGTTTGGTTGCTACAATTGTGGGTTGGCCTGGTTGCTACATTTGTGGGTTGGTCTGGTTGCTACATTTGTGGGTTGGCCTGGTTGCTACATTTGTGGGTTGGCCTGGTTTCTGCTTTTGTAGGCTGGCCTGGTTGCTACATTTGTGGGTTGTCCTTGTTGCTAGATTTGTGGGTTGGCCAGGTTGCTATATTTTTGGGTTGGTTTGGTTGCTACATTTGTGGGTTGGCCTGGTTGCTACATTTGTGGGTTGGCCAAGCTGCTACATTTGTGGGTTGGTTTGGTTGCTACAAGTGTGGGTTGGCCTGGTTGCTATATTTCTGGGTTGGCCTGGTTTCTAAATTTGTGGGTTGGCCTGGTTGCTACATTTGTGGGTTGGCCTGGTTGCTACATTTGTGGGTTGGCCTGGTTGCTACATTTGTGGGTTGGCCTGGTTGCTACATGTCACATGTGTGGGTTGGCCTGGTTGCTACATTTGTAGGCTGGCCTGGTTGCTACATTTGTAGGCTGGCCTGGTTGCTACATGTCACATGTGTAGGCTGGCCTGGTTGCTACATGTCACATGTGTGGGTTGGCCTGGTTGCTACATGTCACATGTGTGGGTTGGCCTGGTTGCTACATGTCACATGTGTGGGTTGGCCTGGTTGCTACATGTCACATGTGTGGGTTGGCCTGGTTGCTACATGTCACACGTGTGGGTTGGCCTGGTTGCTACATTTGTAGGTTGGCCTGGTTGCTACATTTGTAGGCTGGCCTGGTTGCTACATGTCACATGTGTAGGCTGGCCTGGTTGCTACATGTCACACGTGTGGGTTGGCCTGGTTGCTACATTTGTAGGCTGGCCTGGTTGCTACATTTGTAGGCTGGCCTGGTTGCTACATGTCACATGTGTAGGCTGGCCTGGTTGCTACATGTCACATGTGTAGGCTGGCCTGGTTGCTACATGTCACATGTGTGGGTTGGCCTGGTTGCTACATGTCACATGTGTGGGTTGGCCTGGTTGCTACATGTCACATGTGTGGGTTGGCCTGGTTGCTACATGTCACATGTGTGGGTTGGCCTGGTTGCTACATGTCACATGTGTGGGTTGGCCTGGTTGCTACATGTCACATGTGTGGGTTGGCCTGGTAGTACCAACCTGATTTATCTTGAAGGTGTGTCACACATGGAAAGACGTGACTGCAGACAAATCACTGTGGCGCAATTTGAGTCTCGAGTTGGACGAAAGCAAATTGGCAGAATCAGGTTAGTGCTATAAATAGAGGCAGGTTAGTGCTATAAATAGGTTAGAAAGCTGTATTGAGGTTTTGATGGTGTTTTGTTGTGTTAATTTACAAGTACATGGTGTCGTGTTAAATATATTCTAGAGATTTGAATGTGTTAAGGTTGATTTACCTTTCTTGCGTTATTCTGCGTTATGTCAGAATAAAATACCTCATGTATGGTTTCATCCATACCGTATCGCTAATGGTTTCTGAGTAACATTATACATATATATATATATATATACATATATATATATACATATATATATATATATATATATATATATATATATATGTATATATATATATATATATATATATATGTATATATATATATATATATATACATATATATATATACATATATATATATATATATATATATATATATATATATATATATATATATATATATGTATATATATATATATATATATATATATATATATATATATATACATCTTCTCAATATGTATGTATGTATATATATATATATATATATATATATATATATATATATATATATATATATATATATATATATACATCTAATATATAAAGCTCAGTTCTGTATGTAATGCATTTGTATGTCGTTGGAATTGTACGAATTTAAGTGTTAGAAAATTATCGTGCGCATTTGTCTAAATTTATGAGCTAAAAAATTACCATTGAAAGTGTTGGGAAATCATTTTCATTTTTCAAATTACAGTAATAATTGTCGGCATGTTCATTAAACACAAGTTTAAAAAAAATATCATCTTTTACAAAAATTCTAATTATGTCTTTATTTAGTCCTATAGCACTTACTTCCCTTTGATAAATTAGGAAAACAAAATTACTTCCCTTTATAAAACCATTGCATTAGTCGAAAATAATTTACTTTTTAATTACTTTGTTTTGGTGTTGGGAAAAAAAAATAATTACATAATTAGCGGGGATTGATCAAGTGCAAATGTTGTAGGTATTTTACGGATAAGCTTGGAGTATTAAAATTGTTCATCAAATTGAAACAGGCGCGTTCGCGTTTAAGTGAGTGCAAAAGACTATGAATAAGTTGGGGTACTATAGTCGTTCATTAAGCTAAAACAGGTGATTCCGCCCCGGGCGTTTATGTTCGCGTTAGTGTTTTCTTTGTGTTTAGGTGGGTTTGCGTTAGTGGTTGCGTTTTGATTTGGTTCGTTTTTGTTCTTTCTTTTTTCGTTTTTGTTTGTGTTTTTTTTTTTTGGGTTTGTATTTGTGTTTTTGGTTGGTTTTGCGTTTGAATTTGGTTTGTTTTCGTTTGCTTTTTCGTTGTTTTTTTTTTTTTGTTGGTATTGGTGTTTGTGGTTGGGTTTGTTGTTAGGTTTTTGTTTTCGTTTGCTTTTTTGTTTGTTTTTTCTTTGTGTTTGTATTGGTGTTTGTGGTTGTGGTTGGGTTTGTTGTTAGGTTTTTGTTTTCGATTGTATTTGTAATTGTGTTAGCGTTATGTTTGCGTTTTGTTGTTTTGGTTTTGGTTGGTTGTGGTTTGGGTGGGCAATGCCGGGTTTATGATGATTACTAAACACACAGGTAATGGTCTTTAACAGGAAGGTTTTTCACAGAAGCCAGAGCAGGGCCTGGCCGGGACGGCTAGTATATATATATACATATATATATATACATATATATATATATATATGTATATATATATATATATATATATATATATATATATATATATATACATCTTCTCAATATGTATATATATATATATATATATATATATATATATATATATATATATATATATATATATATATATATATATATATATATATATGTATATATATATATATATATATATATATATATATATATATATATATATATATATATATATATATATTGAGAAAATATACATATTTATATATATATATATATATATATATATATATATATATATATATATATATATATATATATATATATATATATATATATTGAGAAAATATACATATATATATATACATATATATATATATATATATATATATATATATATATATATATATATATATTGAGAAAATATACATATATATATATACATATATATATATATATATATATATATATATATATATATATATATATATATATATATATATATATATATATATATATATATTGAGAAAATATACATGTATATACATATGTATATATACATATATATTTTTCAACGAACTGATGTAGCTCGTCGAGCTATGGTGTTGACAAAAAAATGTGCGGGTACCATAAGAAGTCTCAGAGTTTCATGTAAAGGATGTAGCTACAACATGAGAACTACGTTTAGCACTCTGAAGGACGTGATGAGGATAATCTGGGGAGCCCAGCTGCGGGTTTTTGAACTGGAGTGGGTGTACCCTGACATCCCTAAGACCACGGCAATAAAGAGTTTCGCGTCATTCCTCAAGAAATTTCTCAAGGATCAAAGGAGTCTGGAGGCAAGTGTTAGACCGTTGTCACATGTAACTGTATTACATCTCGACAGGCGCATTACATGTTGACATGTAATACAAATATGTATAGGGGAATAGCCCGCCCGACATTACAATTTAGAACGATGTAGAAGATAATATCGATAAAGATATAAATATAGATACAGATAAAGATACAGACACAGGAACATATGCAGCTGTGGCTGTATATATAATATATATATATATATATATATATATATATATATATATATATATATATATATATATATATATATATATATATATATATATATATATATATATATATATATAAGTGCAGTAGATAGAAGGATTATATATCTGTACAGGAAAGAGTTAGATTTTTTATTTAAATGCATGTTGATTTCTTCAGTATAAACACATAACACTAGTTCCAAAATAAGAAAACGTTAACAGTAGGCCTATATAACATTATATTTATTACACACACGAAAGCATTAACCTGCGCCCAACACTTTCCACACTAGTATGACCCACTTCTTGTATATCACCTATTTCGCTTTTCTACTCCCAATCAACTCAATTATTTTCATACCTACTATTCTTGGCACTGCTGTACTCAAACCAATTCAACTTAACTCCAATCCTAGACCAATCCTAGACATCTAACTGCTTACCTGTCATCTCTACTAACCTTATATACCGTATAACTGTCGGTGACGCCTCTTTTCGCTTCTCATTGGTTGGGATATACGTCATTTAATTGGTTCTTACCTACTGACCTATGCCTATTCTAACTAAATCCTTTCATTGACCTATTTCTAATGCTACCCAAATTAGCGTCACTACAAATACCCCATCAAAATGCTGTTTTGGGGAAGCCTTATTTCAAAACTCCTCTACTTTAAGAATAAATCAAGTTAAATATAACAATCGTTTTTGTTGCCAACTTAGCAACTCTTCATCGTGTTTACTTTTCAATTGGTCTATCTCGTTGCTTCTATTTCAGACATTTTAGATCTTGTTTTTAAATCGGTCCACAGAAGTTTTCATTCAGACATTCAAATATAGAACCAAAGCACGTGACAACATTCCTGCAAGTCTTAGCCAAATCTTCAGGGGAGACAATCAAGTACATTTCTCTGGACCACTTCTTCTCAGACTTCGATGAATACTTTTCTCTAGGACCAACTTATGAATTCAATACCGCGTTAACAGTAAGTCACGTCACTACACCAATTTATGAATTCAATACCGCGTTAACAGTAAGTCACGTCACTACACCAACTTATGAATTCAATACCGCGTTAACAGTAAGTCACGTCACTACACCAATTTATGAATTCAATACCGCCTTAACAGTAAGTCACGTCACTACACCAACTTATGAATTCAATACCGCGTTAACAGTAAGTCACGTCACTACACCAATTTATGAATTCAATACCGCGTTAACAGTAAGTCACGTCACTACACCAACTTATGAATTCAATACCGCGTTAACAGTAAGTTACGTCACTACACCAATTTATGAATTCAATACCGCGTTAACAGTAAGTCACGTCACTACACCAACTTATGAATTCAATACCGCGTTAACAGTAAGTCACGTCACTACACCAACTTATGAATTCAATACCGCGTTAACAGTAAGTCACGTCACTACACCAACTTATGAATTCAATACCGCGTTAACAGTAAGTCACGTCACTACACCAATTTATGAATTCAATACCGCGTTAACAGTAAGTCACGTCACTTCATTTTTAGTTTAGTTTCCTATACACCTGACGTTTTTAACATACACTGGTACCTGTGTACCTGTATACATGTGTACATGACTGTGTACATGTGTACATTTTTTCATGTGTACATTTGTACATTTCTATATTTCTATAATATCTCCTTGGCTTACCTCATAAAAGATGTTTCCATTTTTAAATGTATAGCAGCTAATGTTGACCTAGCTAATGTTGACCTAGCTAAAGTTGACCTAGCTAATGTTGCCCTAGCTAATGTTGCCCTAGCTAAAGAATCAGATTAACACAAGTCTCCAGCTTTTCAAGCTGTAAAAACTTTGGTCATTCACTTCTTTAATTGATTAGTATATTGCCTTAACCTTCAGAAATAATATTGAATGTGTTTCCTTTTTACTTTCTCGTATACCAAGTATAGAAGAAGTCTTGTAATCGTGCAAAAACTCGTATAGAAGAAGTATTGTAATCGTGGAAAAAAAAACAATCGAGATTTTCACAAATCTTGACGTTTTACACCGGAAAAACATAGTTTTGTAATTTAGTCCGTATGTCTGTGTATGTTTGTGTGTGTGTGTCTCTGAACACGATAACTTGAGAACTGTTACAGCTAGGTTTTTTTCATTTATACGTATTGTATCAAACTCGTAGTTCTGTATCAACTTGTCAGCGATTTTCGGTAACCGGAAGTGGAACTTATTCTACTTTTGGTTTTTCAAAAGCCTATAACTTAAGTACTGTTTCAGATAGATAGACGGAATTTCACATATAAGTAAAAGAACAAATTTTTCTGTCTTCTTTCAAATTTTTGGTAATTTGATTTTAACTAAATGTAGTCTTTACGCAGTTTCCGATTTCTCAAAAAACACATAATATGAATTTATAAAGTACCACTATTCCGCACTATTATACACTCATTGTTTGCTGTTCACTTGGTAATTAAAAGTTGATTAAAACCATGTCAATATCTCGAGTTGCCATCCACCGTAGTGTTATTTAAATATATTCGAGAATGTTTTGGGGAGATCACTCCCGCTTTATCAATACTTTAAAATAAAAGACACTTAAATCTCCCGTCCCTAGTGCATGTATCAAGGTTGTTGAAATGTTAGATGTTGACAGTGTCACTGTGTCAAAGTGTCACATAGTGGCCATCTTGCTTGATCTGTCACAATCATATCCTGTTGGCTAAGGAGTTATCACTAGGCAGATCTGTCACAATCATATCCTGTTGGCTAAGGAGTTATCACTAGGCAGATCTGTCACAATCATATCCTGTTGGCTAAGGAGTTATCACTAGGCAGATCTCTACTCTAAATGTAGCTCTGGTCTAACTATTTGCTTTGCCATTTCTCAACTTACAAAATCTTTATTTGTTTTGACTCCAGAAGTTTACGAATTTAGAGTCACTGGAAATAAAATATCTTTGCGAAGAGCTACTGCAAGATCTAGGCAGAAGTCTGGGGACAAACTTCAAACATTTGTCAATCACTATCGATCAATTAGAAGGTAAGGCACTCATTCTAGGCATATGGATTTTAAAATTCTATTGCTGATATCATAGTCTGTTTGTTTTAAACACGATGCTGACACGTTGGCCCAACTCGGCCTTAATGTCATCAGAGTGGCTAAACTCGGCCTTAATGTCATCAGAGTGGCTAAACTCGGCCTTAATGTCAACAGTGGCCCAACTCGGCCTTAATGTCATCAGAGTGGCTAAACTCGGCCTTAATGTCAACAGTGGCCCAACTCGGCCTTAATGTCAACAGTGGCCCAACTCGGCCTTAATGTCATCAGAGTGGCCCAACTCGGCCTTAATGTCATCAGAGTGGCCCAACTCGGCCTTAATGTCAACAGTGGCCCAACTCGGCCTTAATGTCATCAGAGTGGCCCAACTCGGCCTTAATGTCATCAGAGTGGCCCAACTCGGCCTTAATGTCAACAGTGGCCCAACTCGGCCTTAATGTCATCAGAGTGGCCCAACTCGGCCTTAATGTCATCAGAGTGGCTAAACTCGGCCTTAATGTCAACAGAATGGCCCAACTCGGTCTTAATGCAAACAGTGGCCCAACTCGGCCTTAATGTCAACAGTGGCCCAACTCGGCCTTAATGTCATCAGAGTGGCCCAACTCGGCCTTAATGTCAACAGAGTGGCCCAACTCGGCCTTAATGTCAACAGAATGGCCCAACTCGGTCTTAATGCAAACAGTGGCCCAACTCGGCCTTAATGTCAACAGTGGCCCAACTCGGCCTTAATGTCATCAGAGTGGCCCAACTCGGCCTTAATGTCATCAGAGTGGCTAAACTCGGCCTTAATGTCATCAGAGTGGCCCAACTCGGCCTTAATGTCATCAGAGTGGCCCAACTCGGCCTTAATGTCAACAGTGGCCCAACTCGGCCTTAATGTCATCAGAGTGGCCCAACTCGGCCTTAATGTCATCAGAGTGGCCCAACTCGGCCTTAATGTCAACAGTGGCCCAACTCGGCCTTAATGTCAACAGTGGCCCAACTCGGCCTTAATGTCATCAGAGTGGCCCAACTCGGCCTTAAAATCATCAGAGTGGCCCAACTCGGCCTTAATGTCATCAGAGTGGCCCAACTCGGCCTTAATGTCATCAGAGTGGCCCAACTCCGCCTTAATGTCATCAGAGTGGCCCAACTCGGCCTTAATTTCAACAGAATGGCCCAACTCGGTCTTAATGCAAACAGAGTGGCCCAACCCGCATAAAGGCCAACAGAGTGGCCCCACTCGGCCTTAACGCCAACAGAGTGGCCCAACTCGGCCTTAATGTCATCAGAGTGGCCCAACTCGGCCTTAATGTCATCAGAGTGGCCCAACTCGGCCTTAATGTCATCAGAGTGGCCCAACTCGGCCTTAATGTCATCAGAGTGGCCCAACTCGGCCTTAATGTCATCAGAGTGGCCCAACTCGGCCTTAATGTCAACAGTGGCCCAACTCGGCCTTAATGCCATCAGAGTGGCCCAACTCGGCGTTAATGTCAACAGAGTGGCCCAACTCGGCCTTAATATCAACAGAGTGGCCCAACTCGGCCTGAATGTCATCAGAGTGGCCCAACTCGGCCTTAATGTCATCAGAGTGGCCCAACTCGGCCTTAATGTCATCAGAGTGGCCCAACTCGGCCTTAATGTCATCAGAGTGGCCCAACTCGGCCTGAATGTCATCAGAGTGGCCCAACTCGGCCTTAATGTCATCAGAGTGGCCCAACTCGGCCTTAATGTCAACAGTGGCCCAACTCGGCCTTAATGTCATCAGAGTGGCCCAACTCGGCCTTAATGTCATCAGAGTGGCTAAACTCGGCCTTAATGTCAACAGTGGCCCAACTCGGCCTTAATGTCGTCAGAGTGGCCCAACTCGGCCTTAATGTCAACAGTGGCCCAACTCGGCCTTAATGTCATCAGAGTGGCCCAACTCGGCCTTAATGCCAACAGTGGCCCAACTCGGCCTTAATGTCATCAGAGTGGCCCAACTCGGCCTTAATGTCATCAGAGTGGCCCAACTCGGCCTTAATGTCAACAGTGGCCCAACTCGGCCTTAATGTCAACAGTGGCCCAACTCGGTCTTAATGCAAACAGAGTGGCCCAACCCGCCTTAAGGCCAACAGAGTGGCCCCACTCGGCCTTAACGCCAACAGAGTGGCCCAACTCGGCCTTAATGTCATCAGAGTGGCCCAACTCGGCCTTAATGTCATCAGAGTGGTCCAACTCGGCCTTAATGTCATCAGAGTGGCCCAACTCGGCGTTAATGTCATCAGAGTGGCCCAACTCGGCCTTAATGTCATCAGAGTGGCCCAACTCGGCCTTAATGTCAACAGTGGCCCAACTCGGCCTTAATGCCATCAGAGTGGCCCAACTCGGCCTTAATGTCAACAGAGTGGCCCAACTCGGCCTTAATGTCATCAGAGTGGCCCAACTCGGCCTTAATGTCATCAGAGTGGCCCAACTCGGCCTTAATGTCATCAGAGTGAGTGGCCCAACTCGGCCTTAATGTCAACAGAGTGGCCCAACTCGGCCTGAATGTCATCAGAGTGGCCCAACTCGGCCTTAATGTCATCAGAGTGGCCCAACTCGGCCTTAATGTCATCAGAGTGGCCCAACTCGGCCTGAATGTCATCAGAGTGGCCCAACTCGGCCTTAATGTCATCAGAGTGGCCCAACTCGGCCTTAATGTCATCAGAGTGGCCCAACTCGGCCTTAATGTCATCAGAGTGGCCCAACTCGGCCTTAATGTCATCAGAGTGGCCCAACTCGGCCTTAATGTCATCAGAGTGGCCCAACTCGGCCTGAATGTCATCAGAGTGGCCCAACTCGGCCTTAATATCATCAGAGTGGCCCAACTCGGCCTTAATGCCAACAGTGGCCCAACTCGGCCTGAATGTCATCAGAGTGGCCCAATTCGGCCTTAATATCATCAGAGTGGCCCAACTCGGCCTTAATGCCAACAGTGGCCCAACTCGGCCTTAATGTCAACAGTGGCCCAACTCGGCCTGACTCAACACTGTTAAAAGTATATATTTCTATATAAATTTTATTTCGTTGGGGGGGGGGGTTGACTTTCTTCGGGGGTGGGGGGGGGGGGGCGGACACCGTTAAAAGTATATATTTCTATATAAATTTCACTTTTTTATTTCGTTCCGGGGGGGGGGGTAGACTTTCTTCGGGGGGGGATCCGCCCCCCCCCCCCCCCCCCCCCGAAGAGGTGCCTGGAAGAAACCCTGGATGTAGTGAGAAGTAAACCTTCAACCTTTTACAGAGATATAACGTAAACTGAGACATTTTACAGAATATATATATATATATATATATATATATATATATATATATATATATATATATATATATATATATATATATATATATATATATATATATGTGTGTGTATTGTGTTTAAAAAATAGAGGACATCCCCGACACGGCATGGAGGTTGCTTACACAGTTCTGTCCAAACCTCGTGGTGTCCTTGAAGTTGCCGAGTGACACACCGAGTGACACACCTTACGTCATTTTGTCTCCAAGCTTACCATTGGTCGGTATTACAGCACGGTTCAACGGCCAGTCGAAGACAGGAGATCAGGTCAGTGTTCCCACTTAATGAGTGGGGATTTACGGTCAACGATTCACACGCACACACGCATATATATATATATATATATATATATATATATATATATATATATATATATATATATATATATATATATATAAACGAGATCAATGGCCCGTGGAGGGAGAGATACAACGGCCACTAGGTTGATAGTTGTTTTTTCTCTAAACCAAACCCACCGCCTCAACTTCAAATTTGACCGGAAACCAAACATGACATTAAAACGGATAAACGGATTTCTATCCAGAATCCAGAGATGCATGAGAGAAACCACTTTTAAGATGAGACAAATGGCTTTTGTATTCACTGTTTACTCGAGAATCAATGACGTTATATTATTGTGTGTACTTTCTCTGCAGTTATTATTTATTTATTTATGTATTTATGTAGAGAGACAGTGATGTAGACCTGTTTAAATGTCTCTCTATCTGTTTAAATGTCTCTCTATCTGTTTAAATGTCTCTCTATAGTTTTCACTAGCGAACATAGCCGCCCTGTATCAGCAAACACTCGAAGATCTGCACATCGGCCATTTTAAGGAGTGGCAACTGACAGAGGACTTTTTGGGACAACTGGAATCGTTCCAGAAACTACGGACGTTTTCAATGTCCATGACAGCAACAACAACACAAAACGTAACTCTCTAAATACTTGTTTTATTTATAGAATGGCTGTAACAAAATGTAACTGTCTAAATACTTGTTTTATTTATAGTATAGCTGTAACAAAATGTAATAGCAGAAAGCTATTTTTTTTCATCTGACCATCACATTACGTTCTCTAATTACTTCTGGTTATATAGCCCTCTTAGCTTTTTACATTACCTTCTATATCTGTGTTCTAGCTATACTGGTCTGTTAAGTTTTTTACATTACCTTCTATATCTGTGTTCTAGCTATACTTCTCTCTCAAGTTTTTTACATTACCTTCTATATGTGTGTTCTAGCTATAATTCTCTCTTAAGTTTTTTACATTACCTTCTATATGCGTGTTCTAGCTATACTTCTCTCTCAAGTTTTTTACATTACCTTCTATATGCGTGTTCTAGCTATACTTCTCTCTCAAGTTTTTTACATTACCTTCTATATGTGTTTCTAGCTATACTTCTCTCTTAAGTTTTTTACATTACCTACTATATGTGTTTTCTAGCTATACTGCTCTGTTAGTTTTGTAGGTCAAGTGACAAGGTAATAATTTAGGTATAGCTGCCTATCATATCCTATATTCGTCCCTCGACTAGGCCAAAAAAGTTTTTAAGAATGTATACGCTTTGATCCCTAATTTATTTCCTCTTTGTTTTCACAGATTAAGTTTTTAAAGGTATTTTGTGAGATGCTGAAAAGAAAAAACACCTTAAGAGAAGTCAGTTTAAACTTTGGTGACAGGAGAACGATCGGCCCTCGGGTGCTGAAAGAAATTGACAATCTTAAGGAAGATTTGAAGGAGTTTGTAGATCGTGGCTTGGTCCTCAACTTCAATTTACCAACGGCAGACCCGTTAATGATGGAGCTTAACAAACGTGATACCATTTAAATAACCACGGGGTAGTTTGCCAAGGTTGGACCACTAGTTTGCCTAGGTTGGAGTTGTATTTTAGTATTGATATAAATCTAAAAACAAAATGTTTTTTTTTTTGTTTTTTTTTTGTACTGTTGAAAAATAAAGATTTTTTTTCTTGACATGTATAAAACAAATGTAAAAAGTGACTTAACTATAAACTATTGTTTATCCCAAATTTACAATGATTAGTTTTAAATTATTTGTAATTTAAATTGAAGTAATTAAAAAGAAATAGTTCACAAACTATGTCAATAACTGTCCTTTAAAAAAATGATTGCATGCCACGACCTAGCTATGTTCGTGTGTTATGACCATATTTTAGGGGTTATGGGTACTTATTTAAAGTTTTTTTAGTAGTTGAATCAATGAATGTAATAATAGTTTAATTTAGTAACTTATGTATGAACAATTTTATGATGAATCATTTCTTTAAATAGTCTGAAAAATGTCTATTTCATTTGTGTTAATATATTAAGTAATTAAAAATAAGTTTCCTTTTTTTTAATAACAATAGAAAAATGTTGCAAATTATGTATCAAGTACTTTTTTCTTTAAGAATTATGTTATTCACAGTAAAATTGTTATACATATAAGCTAAGAATCTTGTTGTTATTACTGATGACTGATATAACGTTTTAATGTCGTGTAATATGTAACATTGATCTCATCATAACGTTTTAATGTCGTGTAATATGTAACATTGATCTCATCATAACGTTTTAATGTCGTGTTATATGTAACACTGATCTCATCATAACGTTTTAATGTCGTGTAATATGTAACATTGATCTCATCATAACGTTTTAATGTCGTGTAATATGTAACATTGATCTCATCATAATGTCGTGTAATATGTAACATTGATCTCATCATAACGTTTTAATGTCGTGTAATATGTAACATTGATCTCATCATAACGTTTTAATGTCGTGTAATATGTAACATTGATCTCATCATAACGTTTTAATGTAGTGTAATATGTAACATTGATCTCATCATAACGTTTTAATGTCGTGTAATATGTAACATTGATCTCATCATAACGTTTTAATGTCGTGTAATATGTAACATTGATCTCATCATAACGTTTTAATGTCGTGTAATATGTAACATTGATCTCATCATAACGTTTTAATGTCGTGTAATATGTAACATTGATCTCATCATAACGTTTTAATGTCGTGTAATATGTAACATTGATCTCATCATAATGTGTTAATGTCGTATAATATGTAACATTGATCTCATCATAACGTTTTAATGTCGTGTAATATGTAACATTGATCTCATCATAACGTTTTAACGTCGTGTAATATGTAACATTGATCTCATCATAACGTTTTAATGTCGTGTAATATGTAACACTGATCTCATCATAACGTTTTAATGTCGTGTAATATGTAACATTGATCTCATCATAACGTTTTAATGTCGTGTAATATGTAACATTGATCTCATCATAACGTTTTAATGTCGTGTAATATGTAACATTGATCTCATCATAACGATTTAATGTTGTGTAATATGTAACATTGATCTCATCATAACGATTTAATGTCGTGTAATATGTAACATTGATCTCATCATAATGTCGTGTAATATGTAACATTGATCTCATCATAACGTTTTAATGTCGTGTAATATGTAACATTGATCTCATCATAACGTTTTAATGTCGTGTAATATGTAACATTGATCTCATCATGACGTTTTAATGTCGTGTAATATGTAACATTGATCTCATCATAACGTTTTAATGTCGTGTAATATGTAACATTGATCTCATCATAATGTCGTGTAATATGTAACATCGATCTCATCATAACGTTTTAATGTCGTGTAATATGAAACATTGATCTCATCATAACGTTTTAATGTCGTGTAATATGTAACATTGATCTCATCATAACGTTTTAATGTCGTGTAATATGTAACATTGATCTCATCATAACGTTTTAATGTCGTGTAATATGTAACATTGATCTCATCATAACGATTTAATGTCGTGTAATATGTAACATTGATCTCATCATAACGATTTAATGTCGTGTAATATGTAACATTGATCTCATCATAATGTCGTGTAATATGTAACATTGATCTCATCATAACGTTTTAATGTCGTGTAATATGTAACATTGATCTCATCATAACGTTTTAATGTCGTGTAATATGTAACATTGATCTCATCATGACGTTTTAATGTCGTGTAATATGTAACATTGATCTCATCATAACGTTTTAATGTCGTGTAATATGTAACATTGATCTCATCATAATGTCGTGTAATATGTAACATCGATCTCATCATAACGTTTTAATGTCGTGTAATATGAAACATTGATCTCATCATAACGTTTTAATGTCGTGTAATATGTAACATTGATCTCATCATAACGTTTTAATGTCGTGTAATATGTAACATTGATCTCATCATAACGTTTTAATGTAGTGTAATATGTAACATTGATCTCATCATAACGTTTTAATGTCGTGTAATATGTAACATTGATCTCATCATAACGTTTTAACGTCGTGTAATATGTAACATTGATCTCATCATAACGTTTTAATGTCGTGTAATATGTAACACTGATCTCATCATAACGTTTTAATGTCGTGTAATATGTAACATTGATCTCATCATAACGTTTTAATGTCGTGTAATATGTAACATTGATCTCATCATAACGTTTTAATGTCGTGTAATATGTAACACTGATCTCATCATAACGTTTTAATGTCGTGTTATATTTAACACTGATCTCATCATAACGTTTTAATGTCGTGTAATATGTAACATTGATCTCATCATAACGTTTTAATGTCGTGTAATATGTAACATTGATCTCATCATAATGTCGTGTAATATGTAACATTGATCTCATCATAACGTTTAAATGTCGTGTAATATGTAACATTGATCTCATCATAACGTTTTAATGTCGTGTAATATGTAACATTGATCTCATCATAATGTCGTGTAATATGTAACATTGATCTCATCATAACGTTTTAATGTCGTGTAATATGTAACATTGATCTCATCATAACGTTTTAATGTCGTGTAATATGTAACATTGATCTCATCATAACGTTTTAATGTCGTGTAATATGTAACATTGATCTCATCATAACGTTTTAATGTCGTGTAATATGTAACATTGATCTCATCATAACGTTTTAATGTCGTGTAATATGTAACATTGATCTCATCATAACGTTTTAATGTCGTGTAATATGTAACATTGATCTCATCATAACGTTTTAATGTCGTGTAATATGTAACATTGATCTCATCATAACGTTTTAATGTCGTGTAATATGTAACATTGATCTCATCATAACGTTTTAATGTCGTGTAATATGTAACATTGATCTCATCATAACGTTTTAATGTCGTGTAATATGTAACATTGATCTCATCATAACGTTTTAATGTAGTGTAATATGTAACATTGATCTCATCATAACGTTTTAATGTCGTGTAATATGTAACATTGATCTCATCATAACGTTTTAATGTCGTGTAATATGTAACATTGATCTCATCATAACGTTTTAATGTCGTGTAATATGTAACATTGATCTCATCATAATGTCGTGTAATATGTAACATTGATCTCATCATAACGTTTTAATGTCGTGTAATATGTAACATTGATCTCATCATAACGTTTTAATGTCGTGTAATATGTAACATTGATCTCATCATAACGTTTTAATGTCGTGTAATATGTAACATTGATCTCATCATAACGTTTTAATGTCGTGTAATATGTAACATTGATCTCATCATAATGTCGTGTAATATGTAACATTGATCTCATCATAACGTTTTAATGTCGTGTAATATGTAACATTGATCTCATCATAACGTTTTAATGTCGTGTAATATGTAACATTGATCTCATCATAACGTTTTAATGTCGTGTAATATGTAACATTGATCTCATCATAACGTTTTAATGTCGTGTAATATGTAACATTGATCTCATCATAACGTTTTAATGTCGTGTAATATGTAACATTGATCTCATCATAACGTTTTAATGTCGTGTAATATGTAACATTGATCTCATCATAACGTTTTAATGTCGTGTAATATGTAACATTGATCTCATCATAACGTTTTAATGTCGTGTAATATGTAACACTGATCTCATCATAACGTGTTAATGTCGTGTAATATGTAACATTGATCTCATCATGACGTTTTAATGTCGTGTAATATGTAACATTGATCTCATCATAATGTCGTGTAATATGTAACATTGATCTCATCATAACGTTTTAATGTCGTGTAATATGTAACATTGATCTCATCATAACGTTTTAATGTCGTGTAATATGTAACATTGATCTCATCATAACGTTTTAATGTCGTGTAATATGTAACATTGATCTCATCATAATGTCGTGTAATATGTAACATTGATCTCATCATAACGTTTTAATGTCGTGTAATATGTAACATTGATCTCATCATAACGTTTTAATGTCGTGTAATATGTAACATTGATCTCATCATAACGTTTTAATGTCGTGTAATATGTAACATTGATCTCATCATAACGTTTTAATGTCGTGTAATATGTAACATTGATCTCATCATAACGTTTTAATGTCGTGTAATATGTAACATTGATCTCATCATAACGTTTTAATGTCGTGTAATATGTAACATTGATCTCATCATAACGTTTTAATGTCGTGTAATATGTAACATTGATCTCATCATAATGTCGTGTAATATGTAACATTGATCTCATCATAACGTTGTTCTGGCACTGTTAAAACTCTCGACAGCTTCCGTTCAGTGGATGATTTCAAACATTCTACATAGAGACTAGTGCTGAGACCCTAGGATTAGAGACTAGTGCTGAGACCCTAGGATTAGAGACTAGTGCTGAGACCCTAGGATTAGAGACTAGTGCTGAGACCCTAGTAGGATCTAAGTATAATTTTATCACAAATATAACAGGAACCAAGTACCCACCGGGTGTGTTATGTGGCTTGTGTGTGTGTCTGTGTTTGTGTGTGTCTGTGTTTGTGTGTGTTGTGTGTGTGTGTGATAATCATAACGACTAGACGCCAATCTTGACCAGAGAAGGTCAAAGTTCAGCCCCAACAAAGTCGCCAGCAGTGGACGAGGGAATATCACAGTGAGATAAGTCACATCGGGGAGATAAGTCACATCAGGGAGATAAGTCACATCAGGGGATAAGTCACATCGGGGAGATAAGTCACATCAGGGAGATAAGTCACACCAGGGAGATAAGTCACATCAGGGAGATAAGTCACATCAGTGAGATAAGTCACATCAGGGAGATAAGTCACATCGGGGAGATAAGTCACATCAGGGAGATAAGTCACATCAGGGGATAAGTCACATCAGGGAGATAAGTCACATCATGGAGATAAGTCACATCAGGGAGATAAGTCACATCGGGAAGATAAGTCACATCAGGGAGATAAGTCACATCATTGGATAAGTCACATCAGGGAGATAAGTCACATCAGAGAGATAAGTGACATCAGGGAGATAAGTTACATAAGGGAGATAAGTCACAACAGGGAGATAAGTCACATCAGGGAGATAAGTCACAGCAGGTAGATGTCACATCAGGGAGATGAGTCACATCGGGGGAGATAAGTCACATCATGGAGATAAGTCACATCAGGGAGATAAGTCACATCAGGGAGATAAGTCACATCGGGAAGATAAGTCACATCGGGAAGATAAGTCACATCGGGGAGATAAGTCACATCGGGGAGATAAGTCACATCGGGGAGATAAGTCACATCAGGGAGATAAGTCACATCAGGGGATAAGTCACATCAGGGAGATAATTCACATCAGAGAGATAAGTCACATCAGGGAGATAAGTCACATCAGGGAGATAAGTCACATCAGGGAGATGTCACATCAGGGAGATAAGTCACATCAGGGAGATAAGTCACATCGGGAAGATAAGTCACATCGGGGAGATAAGTCACATCATGGAGATAAGTCACATCAGGGAGATAAGTCACATCAGGGAGATAAGTCACATCATGGAGATAAGTCACATCAGGGAGATAAGTCACATCAGGGGATAAGTCACATCAAGTCCCTAAGGAGCACAAGTAAAGCAGTAGGTAGTCAGTGCCCACATAAGAACATCTGTGAATACATGTAGTCATGCCCTATGGCATATGGGTAGAGATACGGATAGAGATGCCCTAAAGACACGCGCATTGACATAAGGACGGAAAATCTTACATCGGGAAGGTCTGACATATTGGCCTGCCACTTTTGGACGAACATTTTTCTGGCATCCTGCCCCATTTCCTTAAAATAACACATTTTACACGCACCATCGTGTCACACGCACCACCGTGTTTCACATTTTACACGCACCACTGTGTTACACATTTTACACGCACCATCGTGTCACACGCACCACCGTGTTACACATTTTACACGCACCATCGTGTCACACGCACCACCGTTTTACACATTTTACACGCACCATCGTGTTACACATGTTACACGCACCATCGTGTTACACATTTTACACGCACCATCATGTTACACGCACCACCGTGTTACACATTTTACACGCACCATCGTGTTACTCATGTTACACGCACCATCGTGTTACACATGTTACACGCACCATCGTGTTACACATGTCAGACGCACCATCGTATAACACATGTTACACGCACCACCGTGTTACACATGTTACACGCACCACCGTGTTACACATGTTACACGCACCATCGAGTGTATTGACATCGGGTATTCCCGTAAAGCGCCATCAATGTAAAAAGTGAGCCGAAGGTCGTGCTGTACCGGAAACATAAAGCTGTCACTACCCAACCCGGAGATCTCGGCATTTACTACAGACACACCGTTATAAACTTATATGCTTAACTTCACTGCAGGAATTACCAATATTTTTGTTAAGACGAGGCAACTATGAGCTGTGTATTGCAAACCAACCCACAGTGGGAGAAACTCCCGCACTTGGCTTTAGTCAAAGTCTTCCACTGTTTACCCATGGAGAGCAGAACAGCAGCAGTGCAGGTGGTTATGGTGGAGACTCAACACAAACTTTGCAAACGAAGTTTAACTAGATCTAGATAGTTATTATTAGTCACCAGACAGGTCACCACACAGGTGGCTGACATCACAGGTGGCTGACATCACAGGTGGCTGACCATAAGGCTGACCACACAGGTGGCTGCACGTAAGGCTGACCACACAGGTGGCTGGCCACACAGGTGGCTGACAGCAAGGCTGACCACACAGGTGGCTGACCACACAGGTGGCTGACCACACAGGTGGCTGACCACACAGGTGGCTGGCCACACAGGTGGCTGACCACACAGGTGGCTGACCACACAGGTGGCTGACCGCAAGGCTGACCACACAGGTGGCTGGCCACACAGGTGGCTGACATCACAGGTGGCTGACATCACAGGTGGCTGACCATAGGGCTGACCACACAGGTGGCTGACCACACAGGTGGCTGACATCACAGGTGGCTGACCATAAGGCTGACCACACAGGTGGGTGACCATAAGGCTGACCACACAGGTGGCTGACCACACAGGTGGCTGACATCACAGGTGGCTGACCATAAGGCTGACCACACAGGTGGGTGACCATAAGGCTGACCACACAGGTGGCTGACAACACAGGTGGCTGACCACACAGGTGGCTGACCACACAGGTGGCTGGCCACACAGGTAGCTGGCCATAAGGCTGACCACACAGGTGGTTGACCACACAGGTGGCTGACCACACAGGTGGCTGGCCACACAGGTGGGTGACCATAAGGCTGACCACACAGGTGGTTGACCACACAGGTGGCTGACCACACAGGTGGCTGACCACACATATAATATTGACCTATATATTCTTGAAATGACCAGACAGATTTTCAAATAATAAAATACGAAGCCTGTTATTGTCCAGGTTTGCAAACATTGGCACGAGCTGCAGCAGCATGCACCGCTGTGGCGCAACCTGACGATAGAGCTGCAGATAACCAGTGAAAGATACAGAGGTTAGTCATGTAGCCTTCTGTGGATTGGGAGAATCACACGGTGTCAAAGGGTTATTGCTCACCTTTGTACTAGGGGTCATCCATAAATGACGTCACGCTTTTTTGACGATTTTTACCTCCCCCCCCTCCCCTCCGTAACACGTCGTCAATAAAAACCAGACCCCCCCCCCTAAAATGACGTCACACCTCAACCTACAACCCCCCTCAAAATTGCAGTTGAATTTTCTTTAAACATCGATATTTTTCTAAAATCTTGTCTAAACTATTACAATTTATCAAAACAGTTATCTAAAATGCGAAATAACGTCTAAAATTCGTTTTCTAACATTGCTTTTTTATAATGCAAAAATGTGACGTCGCAACATCTGACCCCCCCTCCCCCCTCCCCCTCATCACACATCGTCACAAAATTACGGACCCTCCCCTCCCCCCTACGAGTGTGACGTCATTTATGGATGACCCCCTACTCCCCATTTGTATCCCAGCACCCCCCCCCCTTGTACTACTCCCCTTTGTATCCCCCCCCCTTTGTATTACTCCCCTTTGTATCCCACCCACCCCTTTTGTATCCCACCCACCCCCTTTGTATTACTCCCCTTTGTATCCCACCCACCCCTTTTGTATCCCACCCACCCCCTTTGTATTACTCCCCTTTGTATCCCACCCCCCCCCCCCCTTTGTATTACAGATTATTTTCTTCCAGTCACTAAACAATAATGTAGTCGGTTCTAGATTGTTCTTTTTATTTAGAACCAATAACTTTCAGGAGGTCTCAACTGATTGGGCGGCCAAATCTTTTACTAAAGAAAGCAAAGCAAAGTTTCTTTTTTTTTAAGTGCATTTAAAAGCTTGTTACAGTAGAAGTTTTATATTACTTTTATTTTGACATATTCTCCAGTTACTGAAATAGTGAAGAGAGCGGTTCAAAAGGCAAAAAGATTCGCGGCCACCGCTTCACACGTACACATACAACTTATTCAACCTGACACGTACTGGGTTAGCAGCAGCGAACATATGGTCAAGGCGGTCAAAGATATTTTGAAGGTCCTAAAAGAATGCCAAATAACAACTTTTGAAATAGAAGGAATGGGCCTCTATTTTCTAAAACCTACACTATTCAAGCTATTTGATAATAGCTTGATCAAATTTTTAGAACAGCAGAGAAATCTTGAGGCAAGTCAGCAAACTCTCCTACACTTCCTATTGGTTTAATAAGTGAGATAATTTCTCTCACCTATATTGTTAGACCCATCATTTCTCTCACCTATGTTAGACCCATCATTTCTCTCACCTATGTTAGACCCATCATTTCTCTCACCTATGTTGTTAGACCCATCATTTCTCTCACCTATATTGTTAGACCCATCATTTCTCTCACCTATATTGTTAGACCCATCATTTCTCTCACCTATGTTAGACCCATCATTTCTCTCACCTATATTGTTAGACCCATCATTTCTCTCACCTATATTGTTAGACCCATCATTTCTCTCACCTATGTTAGACCCATCATTTCTCTCACCTATATTGTTAGACCCATCATTTCTCTCACCTATATTGTTAGACCCATCATTTCTCTCACCTATGTTAGACCCATCATTTCTCTCACCTATATTGTTAGACCCATCATTTCTCTCACCTATGTTAGACCCATCATTTCTCTCACCTATGTTAGACCCATCATTTCTCTCACCTATGTTAGACCCATCATTTCTCTCACCTATATTGTTAGACCCATCATTTCTCTCACCTATATTGTTAGACCCATCATTTCTCTCACCTATGTTAGACCCATCATTTCTCTCACCTATATTGTTAGACCCATCATTTCTCTCACCTATATTGTTAGACCCATCATTTCTCTCACCTATATTGTTAGACCCATCATTTCTCTCACCTATATTGTTAGACCCATCATTTCTCTCACCTATATTGTTAGACCCATCATTTCTCTCACCTATATTGTTAGACCCATCATTTCTCTCACCTATATTGTTAGACCCATCATTTCTCTCACCTATATTGTTAGACCCATCATTTTCTCACCTATATTGTTAGACCCATCATTTCTCTCACCTATATTGTTAGACCCATCATTTCTCTCACCTATGTTGTTAGACCCATCATTTCTCTCACCTATATTGTTAGACCCATCATTTCTCTCACCTATGTTAGACCCATCATTTCTCTCACCTATATTGTTAGACCCATCATTTCTCTCACCTATATTGTTAGACCCATCATTTCTCTCACCTATATTGTTAGACCCATCATTTCTCTCACCTATATTGTTAGACCCATCATTTCTCTCACCTATATTGTTAGACCCATCATTTCTCTCACCTATGTTAGACCCATCATTTCTCTCACCTATATTGTTAGACCCATCATTTCTCTCACCTATATTAGACCCATCATTTCTCTCACCTATATGGTTAGACCCATCATTTCTCTCACCTATATTGTTAGACCCATCATTTCTCTCACCTATATTGTTAGACCCATCATTTCTCTCACCTATATTGTTAGACCCATCATTTCTCTCACCTATGTTAGACCCATCATTTCTCTCACCTATATTGTTAGACCCATCATTTCTCTCACCTATGTTAGACCCATCATTTCTCTCACCTATATTGTTAGACCCATCATTTCTCTCACCTATGTTAGACCCATCATTTCTCTCACCTATATTGTTAGACCCATCATTTCTCTCACCTATGTTAGACCCATCATTTCTCTCACCTATATTGTTAGACCCATCATTTCTCTCACCTATGTTAGACCCATCATTTCTCTCACCTATATTGTTAGACCCATCATTTCTCTCACCTATGTTAGACCCATCATTTCTCTCACCTATATTGTTAGACCCATCATTTCTCTCACCTATGTTAGACCCATCATTTCTCTCACCTATGTTAGACCCATCATTTCTCTCACCTATATTGTTAGACCCATCATTTCTCTCACCTATATTGTTAGACCCATCATTTCTCTCACCTATGTTAGACCCATCATTTCTCTCACCTATATTGTTAGACCCATCATTTCTCTCACCTATATTGTTAGACCCATCATTTCTCTCACCTATATTGTTAGACCCATCATTTCTCTCACCTATGTTAGACCCATCATTTCTCTCACCTATATTGTTAGACCCATCATTTCTCTCACCTATATTGTTAGACCCATCATTTCTCTCACCTATGTTAGACCCATCATTTCTCTCACCTATATTGTTAGACCCATCATTTCTCTCACCTATATTGTTAGACCCATCATTTCTCTCACCTATATTGTTAGACCCATCATTTCTCTCACCTATGTTAGACCCATCATTTCTCTCACCTATATTAGACCCATCATTTCTCTCACCTATATGGTTAGACCCATCATTTCTCTCACCTATATTGTTAGACCCATCATTTCTCTCACCTATATTGTTAGACCCATCATTTCTCTCACCTATATTGTTAGACCCATCATTTCTCTCACCTATATTGTTAGACCCATCATTTCTCTCACCTATATTGTTAGACCCATCATTTCTCTCACCTATGTTGTTAGACCCGTCATTTCTCTCACCTATATTGTTAGACCCATCATTTCTCTCACCTATATTGTTAGACCCATCATTTCTCTCACCTATATTGTTAGACCCATCATTTCTCTCACCTATGTTAGACCCATCATTTCTCTCACCTATATTGTTAGACCCATCATTTCTCTCACCTATATTGTTAGACCCATCATTTCTCTCACCTATGTTAGACCCATCATTTCTCTCACCTATATTGTTAGACCCATCATTTCTCTCACCTATATTGTTAGACCCATCATTTCTCTCACCTATATTGTTAGACCCATCATTTCTCTCACCTATGTTAGACCCATCATTTCTCTCACCTATGTTAGACCCATCATTTCTCTCACCTATATTGTTAGACCCATCATTTCTCTCACCTATGTTAGACCCATCATTTCTCTCACCTATATTGTTAGACCCATCATTTCTCTCACCTATATTGTTAGACCCATCATTTCTCTCACCTATATTGTTAGACCCATCATTTCTCTCACCTATATTGTTAGACCCATCATTTCTCTCACCTATATTGTTAGACCCATCATTTCTCTCACCTATGTTAGACCCATCATTTCTCTCACCTATATTGTTAGACCCATCATTTCTCTCACCTATATTGTTAGACCCATCATTTCTCTCACCTATATTGTTAGACCCATCATTTCTCTCACCTATATTGTTAGACCCATCATTTCTCTCACCTATATTGTTAGACCCATCATTTCTCTCACCTATGTTAGACCCATCATTTCTCTCACCTATATTGTTAGACCCATCATTTCTCTCACCTATATTGTTAGACCCATCATTTCTCTCACCTATGTTAGACCCATCATTTCTCTCACCTATATTGTTAGACCCATCATTTCTCTCACCTATATTGTTAGACCCATCATTTCTCTCACCTATATTGTTAGACCCATCATTTCTCTCACCTATGTTGTTAGACCCATCATTTCTCTCACCTATATTGTTAGACCCATCATTTCTCTCACCTATATTGTTAGACCCATCATTTCTCTCACCTATATTGTTAGACCCGTCATTTCTCTCACCTATGTTAGACCCATCATTTCTCTCACCTATATTGTTAGACCCATCATTTCTCTCACCTATATTGTTAGACCCATCATTTCTCTCACCTATATTGTTAGACCCATCATTTCTCTCACCTATATTGTTAGACCCATCATTTCTCTCACCTATGTTAGACCCATCATTTCTCTCACCTATATTAGACCCATCATTTCTCTCACCTATATTGTTAGACCCATCATTTCTCTCACCTATATTGTTAGACCCATCATTTCTCTCACCTATGTTAGACCCATCATTTCTCTCACCTATATTGTTAGACCCGTCATTTCTCTCACCTATATTGTTAGACCCATCATTTCTCTCACCTATATTGTTAGACCCATCATTTCTCTCACCTATATTGTTAGACCCATCATTTCTCTCACCTATATTGTTAGACCCATCATTTCTCTCACCTATGTTAGACCCATCATTTCTCTCACCTATGTTAGACCCATCATTTCTCTCACCTATATTGTTAGACCCATCATTTCTCTCACCTATATTGTTAGACCCATCATTTCTCTCACCTATGTTAGACCCATCATTTCTCTCACCTATGTTAGACCCATCATTTCTCTCACCTATGTTGTTAGACCCATCATTTCTCTCACCTATGTTAGACCCATCATTTCTCTCACCTATGTTGTTAGACCCATCATTTCTCTCACCTATATTGTTAGACCCATCATTTCTCTCACCTATATTGTTAGACCCATCATTTCTCTCACCTATATTGTTAGACCCATCATTTCTCTCACCTATATTGTTAGACCCATCATTTCTCTCACCTATATTGTTAGACCCATCATTTCTCTCACCTATATTGTTAGACCCATCATTTCTCTCACCTATATTGTTAGACCCATCATATCTCTCACCTATATTAGACCCATCATTTCTCTCACCTATATTGTTAGACCCATCATTTCTCTCACCTATATTGTTAGACCCGTCATTTCTCTCACCTATATTGTTAGACCCATCATTTCTCTCACCTATATTGTTAGACCCATCATTTCTCTCACCTATATTGTTAGACCCATCATTTCTCTCACCTATATTGTTAGACCCATCATTTCTCTCACCTATATTAGACCCATCATTTCTCTCACCTATATTGTTAGACCCATCATTTCTCTCACCTATATTGTTAGACCCGTCATTTCTCTCACCTATATTGTTAGACCCATCATTTCTCTCACCTATATTGTTAGACCCATCATTTCTCTCACCTATGTTAGACCCATCATTTCTCTCACCTATGTTAGACCCATCATTTCTCTCACCTATATTGTTAGACCCATCATTTCTCTCACCTATGTTAGATCCATCATTTCTCTCACCTATGTTAGACCCATCATTTCTCTCACTTATATTAGACCCATCATTTCTCTCACCTATATTGTTAGACCCATCATTTCTCTTACCTATATTGTTAGACCCATCATTTCTCTCACCTATGTTGTTAGACCCGTCATTTCTCTCACCTATATTGTTAGACCCATCATTTCTCTCACCTATATTGTTAGACCCATCATTTCTCTCACCTATATTGTTAGACCCATCATTTCTCTCACCTATATTGTTAGACCCATCATTTCTCTCACCTATGTTAGACCCATCATTTCTCTCACCTATGTTAGACCCATCATTTCTCTCACCTATATTGTTAGACCCATCATTTCTCTCACCTATATTGTTAGACCCATCATTTCTCTCACCTATATTGTTAGACCCATCATTTCTCTCACCTATATTGTTAGACCCATCATTTCTCTTACCTATATTGTTAGACCCATCATTTCTCTCACCTATGTTGTTAGACCCATCATTTCTCTCACCTATATTGTTAGACCCGTCATTTCTCTCACCTATATTGTTAGACCCATCATTTCTCTCACCTATGTTAGACCCATCATTTCTCTCACCTATATTGTTAGACCCATCATTTCTCTCACCTATATTGTTAGACCCATCATTTCTCTCACCTATATTGTTAGACCCATCATTTCTCTCACCTATGTTAGACCCATCATTTCTCTCACCTATATTAGACCCATCATTTCTCTCACCTATATTGTTAGACCCATCATTTCTCTCACCTATATTGTTAGACCCATCATTTCTCTCACCTATATTGTTAGACCCATCATTTCTCTCACCTATATTGTTAGACCCATCATTTCTCTCACCTATATTGTTAGACCCATCATTTCTCTCACCTATATTGTTAGACCCATCATTTCTCTCACCTATATTGTTAGACCCATCATTTCTCTCACCTATATTGTTAGACCCATCATTTCTCTCACCTATATTGTTAGACCCATCATTTCTCTCACCTATGTTAGACCCATCATTTCTCTCACCTATGTTAGACCCATCATTTCTCTCACCTATATTGTTAGACCCATCATTTCTCTCACCTATATTGTTAGACCCATCATTTCTCTCACCTATATTGTTAGACCCGTCATTTCTCTCACCTATGTTAGACCCATCATTTCTCTCACCTATATTGTTAGACCCATCATTTCTCTCACCTATATTGTTAGACCCATCATTTCTCTCACCTATATTGTTAGACCCATCATTTCTCTCACCTATATTGTTAGACCCATCATTTCTCTCACCTATGTTAGACCCATCATTTCTCTCACCTATATTAGACCCATCATTTCTCTCACCTATATTGTTAGACCCATCATTTCTCTCACCTATATTGTTAGACCCATCATTTCTCTCACCTATATTGTTAGACCCATCATTTCTCTCACCTATGTTAGACCCATCATTTCTCTCACCTATATTGTTAGACCCATCATTTCTCTCACCTATATTGTTAGACCCATCATTTCTCTCACCTATATTGTTAGACCCATCATTTCTCTCACCTATATTGTTAGACCCATCATTTCTCTCACCTATATTAGACCCATCATTTCTCTCACCTATATTGTTAGACCCATCATTTCTCTCACCTATATTGTTAGACCCATCATTTCTCTCACCTATGTTAGACCCATCATTTCTCTCACCTATATTAGACCCATCATTTCTCTCACCTATATTGTTAGACCCATCATTTCTCTCACCTATATTGTTAGACCCATCATTTCTCTCACCTATATTGTTAGACCCATCATTTCTCTCACCTATGTTAGACCCATCATTTCTCTCACCTATATTGTTAGACCCATCATTTCTCTCACCTATATTGTTAGACCCATCATTTCTCTCACCTATGTTGTTAGACCCATCATTTCTCTCACCTATATTGTTAGACCCATCATTTCTCTCACCTATATTGTTAGACCCATCATTTCTCTCACCTATATTGTTAGACCCATCATTTCTCTCACCTATGTTAGACCCATCATTTCTCTCACCTATGTTAGACCCATCATTTCTCTCACCTATATTAGACCCATCATTTCTCTCACCTATATTGTTAGACCCATCATTTCTCTCACCTATATTGTTAGACCCATCATTTCTCTCACCTATATTGTTAGACCCATCATTTCTCTCACCTATATTGTTAGACCCATCATTTCTCTCACCTATATTGTTAGACCCATCATTTCTCTCACCTATATTGTTAGACCCATCATTTCTCTCACCTATGTTAGACCCATCATTTCTCTCACCTATATTGTTAGACCCATCATTTCTCTCACCTATATTGTTAGACCCATCATTTCTCTCACCTATATTGTTAGACCCATCATTTCTCTCACCTATATTGTTAGACCCATCATTTCTCTCACCTATATTGTTAGACCCATCATTTCTCTCACCTATATTGTTAGACCCATCATTTCTCTCACCTATATTGTTAGACCCATCATTTCTCTCACCTATATTGTTAGACCCATCATTTCTCTCACCTATATTGTTAGACCCATCATTTCTCTCACCTATATTGTTAGACCCATCATTTCTCTCACCTATATTGTTAGACCCATCATTTCTCTCACCTATATTGTTAGACCCATCATTTCTCTCACCTATGTTAGACCCATCATTTCTCTCACCTATATTGTTAGACCCATCATTTCTCTCACCTATATTGTTAGACCCATCATTTCTCTCACCTATATTGTTAGAACCATCATTTCTCTCACCTATATTGTTAGACCCATCATTTCTCTCACCTATGTTAGACCCATCATTTCTCTCACCTATGTTAGACCCATCAATTCTCTCACCTATGTTGTTAGACCCATCATTTCTCTCACCTATATTGTTAGACCCATCATTTCTCTCACCTATATTGTTAGACCCATCATTTCTCTCACCTATATTGTTAGACCCATCATTTCTCTCACCTATATTGTTAGACCCATCATTTCTCTCACCTATGTTAGACCCATCATTTCTCTCACCTATGTTGTTAGACCCATCATTTCTCTCACCTATATTGTTAGACCCATCATTTCTCTCACCTATGTTAGACCCATCATTTCTCTCACCTATATTGTTAGACCCATCATTTCTCTCACCTATATTGTTAGACCCATCATTTCTCTCACCTATATTGTTAGACCCATCATTTCTCTCACCTATATTGTTAGACCCATCATTTCTCTCACCTATGTTAGACCCATCATTTCTCTCACCTATATTGTTAGACCCGTCATTTCTCTCACCTATATTGTTAGACCCATCATTTCTCTCACCTATATTGTTAGACCCATCATTTCTCTCACCTATATTGTTAGACCCATCATTTCTCTCACCTATGTTAGACCCATCATTTCTCTCACCTATATTGTTAGACCCATCATTTCTCTCACCTATATTGTTAGACCCATCATTTCTCTCACCTATATTGTTAGACCCATCATTTCTCTTACCTATATTGTTAGACCCATCATTTCTCTCACCTATATTGTTAGACCCATCATTTCTCTCACCTATGTTAGACCCATCATTTCTCTCACCTATATTGTTAGACCCATCATTTCTCTCACCTATATTGTTAGACCCATCATTTCTCTCACCTATATTGTTAGACCCATCATTTCTCTCACCTATATTGTTAGACCCATCATTTCTCTCACCTATATTGTTAGACCCATCATTTCTCTCACCTATATTGTTAGACCCATCATTTCTCTCACCTATATTGTTAGACCCATCATTTCTCTCACCTATGTTAGACCCATCATTTCTCTCACCTATATTGTTAGACCCATCATTTCTCTCACCTATATTGTTAGACCCATCATTTCTCTCACCTATGTTAGACCCATCATTTCTCTCACCTATATTGTTAAACCCATCATTTCTCTCACCTATATTGTTAGACCCATCATTTCTCTCACCTATGTTAGACCCATCATTTCTCTCACCTATGTTAGACCCATCATTTCTCTCACCTATATTGTTAGACCCATCATTTCTCTCACCTATATTGTTAGACCCATCATTTCTCTCACCTAATACTTACACAAGAATTACAGTTTTTGAAAATCTCGATGCCTGTCTTAAGTAATTATGAGATCTAAAAATTAATCACTTTTCGAAGGTTAGGCTACTGTTAATTGACTTTCATAAAAAGAAAATCCCTAAAGGACTGGAGTATCCCTTCATTGAGTTCATATTAAATACATTTGACTCGCATGAAACAAAAATACATTTGACTCGTATGAAACAAAAATAAATTAGACTCGCATGAAACAAAAATAAATTAGACTCGCATGAAACAAAAATAAATGACAGCACACTTAAGACATGGCCAGATTCAACCAAAACTAGTTTTTTTTTCGTACTTAGATCTACTTTTCAATACGATATTGTTTTCATTCAGTTCTAAAGACAACTTTTTAATACGAAATTGTTTGATTCAGTTCTAAAAACAACTTTTTAATACCATATTGTTTTGATTCAATTTTAACGAGTATTGCTTCTATTACATATCAGTAAAAAAAATCTTTAATTGATTAGGTTTGTTCGATAAAAGATGGACAATTCAGTCGAGAGCGCATTGCGAAGTTTTTAGATGCGTTACTCAAGTCATCAGGAGAAAAAATTAAAGAGATATCACTGGAAAGGTCTCTAGATTGCTACAACCATCACTTGAACCCTACAGCAATATGTGAGTTGGATAGCATCTTATCGGTGAGTTGGTCAGTCTTTTGTGTTCTTCAACACCACTATACTTGTCTAATGTATACATTTGTGTTCTTCAACACCACTATACGTGTCTAATGTATACATTTGTGTTCTTCAACACCACTCTACTTGTCTAATGTATACATTTGTGTTCTTCAACACCACTCTACTTGTCTAATGTATACATTTGTGTTCTTCAACACCACTATACTTGTCTAATGTATACATTTGTGTTCTTCAACACCACTATACGTGTCTTATGTATACATTTGTGTTCTTCAACACCACTATACGTGTCTAATGTATACATTTGTGTTCTTCAACACCACTATACGTGTCTAATGTATACATTTGTGTTCTTCAACACCACTATACGTGTCTAATGTATACATTTGTGTTCTTCAACACCACTATACTTGTCTAATGTAGACATTTGTGTTCTTCAACACCACTATACGTGTCTAATGTATACATTTGTGTTCTTCAACACCACTATACGTGTCTAATGTATACATTTGTGTTCTTCAACACCACTATACGTGTCTAATGTATACATTTGTGTTCTTCAACACCACTATACTTGTCTTATGTATACATTTGTGTTCTTCAACACCACTATACTTGTCTAATGTATACATTTGTGTTCTTCAACACCACTATACGTGTCTAATGTATACATTTGTGTTCTTCAACACCACTATACGTGTCTAATGTATACATTTGTGTTCTTCAACACCACTATACGTGTCTAATGTATACATTTGTGTTCTTCAACACCACTATACTTGTCTAATGTATACATTTGTGTTCCTCAACACGACTGTATTTGTGTAATGTAAAATGTCCCTGAGTCCACTCAAGTCAGTAAAATGTCCCTGTCCACTCGGGTCAAGTCAGTAAAATGTCCCTGTCCACTCTGGTCAATTCAGTAAAATGTCCCTGTCCACTCGGGTCAAGTCAGTAAAATGTCCCTATCCACTCAAGTCAGTAAAATGTCCCTGTCCACTCGGGTCAAGTCAGTAAAATGTCCCTGTCCACTCGGGTCAAGTCAGTAAAATGTCCCTGTCCACTCGGGTCAAGTCAGTAAAATGTCCCTGTCCACTCGGGTCAAGTCAGTAAAATGTCCCTGTCCACTCAAGTCAGTAAAATGTCCCTGTCCACTCGGGTCAAGTCAGTACAATGTCCCTGTCCACTCGGGTCAAGTCAGTAAAATGTCCCTGTCCACTCGGGTCAAGTCAGTAAAATGTCCCTGTCCACTCGGGTGAAGTCAGTAAAATGTCCCTGTCCACTCGGGTCAAGTCAGTAAAATGTCCCTGTCCACTCTGCCCTGATCGGTTCAAAAACTCACGTGTGAAAAAAGGCGACAGTGCATAGTGTTGACGACACTATCCCTTCACATGCCGCAGTCTCTGAAGCAGATGAACTCTACTTCATCTGCCCCATGTGTCTTGGTCACGAATGGGAAAAGATACTGATGAAACGTTGACGTAGAATTTTGACAGGAGTCAGGAAAATGTTTCCCTCCAGCTCTACAGCCTATAACGTAATAAACTCAACCGATAACAACCTGTAACGTAATGGGCTCAACCGATAACAACCTGTAACGTAATGGACTCAACCGATAACAACCTGTAACGTAATGGACTCAACCGATAACAACCTGTAAAGTAATGGGCTCAACCGATAACAACCTGTAACGTAATGGAAGCAACCGATAACAACCTGTAACGTAATGGACTCAACCGATAACAACCTGTAACGTAATGGACTCAACCGATAACAACCTGTAAAGTAATGGGCTCAACCGATAACAACCTGTAACGTAATGGAAGCAACCGATAACAACCTGTAACGTAATGGACTCAACCGATAACAACCTGTAACGTAATGGACTCAACCGATAATAACCTGTAACGTAATGGACTCAACCGATAACAACCTGTAACGTAATGGACTCAACCGATAACAACCTGTAACGTAATGGACTCAACAGATAACAACCTGTAACGTAATGGACTCAACCGATAACAACCTGTAACGTAATGGACTCAACCGATAACAACCAGTAACGTAATGGACTCAACCGATAACAACCTGTAACGTAATGGACTCAACCGATAACAACATGTAACGTAATGGACTCAACCGATAACAACCTGTAACGTAATAAACTCAACCGATAACAACCTGTAACGTAATGGACTCAACAGATAACAACCTGTAACGTAATGGACTCAACCGATAACAACCTGTAACGTAATGGACTCAACCGATAACAACCTGTAACGTAATGGACTCAACCGATAACAACCTGTAACTTAATGGACTCAACCGATAACAACCTGTAACGTAACGGACTCAACCGATAACAACCTGTAACGTAATGGACTCAACCGATAACAACCTGTAACGTAATAAACTCAACCGATAACAACCTGTAACGTAATGGACTCAACCGATAACAACCTGTAACGTAATGGACTCAACCGATAACAACCTGTAACGTAATGGACTCAACCGATAACAACCTGTAACGTAATGGACTCAACCGATAACAACCTGTAACGTAATGGACTCAACCGATAACAACCTGTAACTTAATGGACTCAACCGATAACAACCTGTAACGTAATGGACTCAACCGATAACAACCTGTAACGTAATGGACTCAACCGATAACAACCTGTAACGTAATAAACTCAACCGATAACAACCTGCAACGTAATGGACTCAACCGATAACAACCTGTAACGTAATGGACTCAACCGATAACAACCTGTAACGTAATGGACTAAACCGATAACAACCTGTAACGTAATAAACTCAACCGATAACAACCTGTAACGTAATGGACTCAACCGATAACAACCTGTAACGTAATGGACTCAACCGATAACAACATTTAACGTAATGGACTCAACCGATAACAACCTGTAACGTAATGGACTCAACCGATAACAACCTGCAACATAATGGACTCAACCGATAACAACCTGTAACGTAATGGACTCAACCGATAACAACCTGTAACGTAATGGACTCAACCGATAACAACCTGTAACGTAATAAACTCAACCGATAACAACCTGTAACGTAATGGACTCAACCGATAACAACCTGTAACGTAATGGACTCAACCGATAACAACCTGCAACATAATGGACTCAACCGATAACATCCTGTAACGTAATGGACTCAACCGATAACAACCTGTAACGTAATGGACGTAACTGATAACAACCTGTAACGTAATGGACTCAACCGATAACAACCTGCAACATAATGGACTCAACGGATAACATCCTGTAACGTAATGGACTCAATCGATAACAACCTGTAACGTAATGGACTCAACAGATAACAACCTGTAACGTAATGGACTCAACCGATAACAACCTGTAACGTAATGGACTCAACCGATAACAACTTGTAACGTAATGGACTCAACCGATAACAACCTGTAACTTAATAAACTCAACCGATAACAACCTGTGACGTAGTGGATTCAACCGATAACAACCTGTGACGTAATGGACTCAACCGATAACAACCTGTAACGTAATAAACACAACCGATAACAACATGTAACGCAATGGACTCAACCGATAACAACCTGTAACGTAATAAACTCAACCGATAACAACCTGTAACGTAATGGACTCAACCGATAACAACCTGTAACGTAATGGACTCAACCGATAACAACCTGCAACATAATGGACTCAACCGATAACATCCTGTAACGTAATGGACTCAACCGATAACAACCTGTAACGTAATGGACTCAACCGATAACAACCTGTAACGTAATAAACTCAACCGATAACAACCTGTAACGTAATGGACTCAACCGATAACATCCTGTAACGTAATGGACTCAACCGATAACAACCTGTAACGTAATGGACTCAACCGATAACAACCTGTAACGTAATGGACTCAACCGATAACAACCTGTAACGTAATGGGCTCAACCGATAACAACCTGTAACTTAATGGACTCAACCGATAACAACCTGTAACGTAATGGACTCAACCGATAACAACCTGTAACGTAATAAACTCAACCGATAACAACCTGCAACGTAATGGACTCAACCGATAACAACCTGTAACGTAATGGACTCAACCGATAACAACCTGTAACGTAATGGACTCAACCGATAACAACCTGTAACTTAATGGACTCAACCGATAACAACCTGTGACGTAGTGGATTCAACCGATAACAACCTGTGACGTAATGGACTAAACCGATAACAACCTGTAACGTAATAAACTCAACCGATAACAACCTGTAACGTAATGGACTCAACCGATAACAACCTGTAACGTAATAAACTCAACCGATAACAACATGTAACGTAATGGACTCAACCGATAACAACCTGTAACGTAATGGACTCAACCGATAACAACCTGCAACATAATGGACTCAACCGATAACAACCTGTAACGTAATGGACTCAACCGATAACAACCTGTAACGTAATGGACTCAACCGATAACAACCTGTAACGTAATAAACTCAACCGATAACAACCTGTAACGTAATG
Organism: Physella acuta; assembly: GCF_028476545.2. NCBI lineage: Eukaryota > Metazoa > Mollusca > Gastropoda > Physidae > Physella > Physella acuta. The sequence goes on from NW_026731872.1 coordinate 54,573, forward strand.
GACTCAACCGATAACAACCTGTAACGTAATGGACTCAACCGATAACAACCTGCAACATAATGGACTCAACCGATAACATCCTGTAACGTAATGGACTCAACCGATAACAACCTGTAACGTAATGGACGTAACTGATAACAACCTGTAACGTAATGGACTCAACCGATAACAACCTGCAACATAATGGACTCAACGGATAACATCCTGTAACGTAATGGACTCAATCGATAACAACCTGTAACGTAATGGACTTAACTGATAACAACCTGTAATGTAATGGATTGTAACGTTAGATGTTGACAGTATCACATTGTGTCACGTGTGTTGCAGTCAAATCTTCTTAATTAATTAGTTTTCTCTAGCTAAATTTCTGCTCTAGCTGTAGCGATAATCGAATGATTTTCTACTTGGTTTCTCAGCTCACTAATTCTTTGTTTGTTTTGTAACCAGAAATTTAACAACCTTCAAAAATTAGTAATTGACTATGCCTGCCTCTCTGGTCGTCTAGACAATTTAAGAAAGAATCTGGGGGAAAATTTTAAATATTTAAAAATCTGTTACAATGGAATGGAAGATGAAGGTAAGAAATTTAGCTAAATATTTCTACACAAATTAGTAAATGTAAGGAATTTAGGTAATACTCTACACAAATTAGCGACAACTCTTTAAACACCTTTGCAAATGCTAAAGCTATATTCACAATTTAGAACAAAACCTATACACACATTAGGGATACAGAGACTGCTGGGAATAGTGCTGAGCACATTATCCCCTTGTATGCCGAGGTAAGTTAAACAGATGCACTCTATTGCATCTGTCCCACGTGTCTTGGGCGAAAACGGGAACAGATGATGATAAATAGATTTCGACGTACACAAGGTGTTCATGAATACAAGATCTAAACTATGTTCAATACGAACCGATTGGCTCTAAAGATTACGGCCAGTGGCGTCATTGTTTTTGCCGATTATCCAAGTGGCGTACAGATGTACACGTTTTGGGTGCTCTTAAAAAGTAGTTGAGACACCGTATATGGCACCGTATGTGACACCATATGTGACACCAAATGTGAAACCGTATGTGACACCGTATGTGACACCGTATGTGACACCGTATGTGACACCATATGTGACACCGTATGTGACACCGTATGTGACACCGTATGTGACACCGTATGTGACACCGTATGTGACACCGTATGTGACACCGTATGTGACAAAGTAAGTGACACCGTATGTGACACCGTATGTGACACCGTATGTGACACTGTATGTGACACCGTATGTAACACCATATGTGACACCGTATATGACACCGTATGTGACACCGTATGTGACACCGTATGTGACACGTGACAGTGAACAGGTTTCGACGTATGGGCGAAAGTTCGTATCCCAAGAAAGAGACTTGATCAGAAAATGGCTTGATCAGGAGATGATGAGTTTCTGACAAATGAAGAATGATAAAATTGTGTCTAAAGCCGTACAGCTAAATCAATGAGAATTGTAACAAAGCTCTATTTTGGTGGCCGGAAAGAACCGCAACGGAAAAAAGCGCAACGGAAAAAAGCGCAAAACAAAAAGCGCAACGGAAAAAAGCACACACGGAAAAAAGCGCAAAGAGAAAAAAGCGCACACAGAAAAAAGCGCAAAGAGAAAAAAGCGCAAACAGAAAAAAGCGCAAAGAGAAAAAAGCGCACATAGAAAAAAGCGCAAACAGAAAAAAGCGCAAAGAGAAAAAAGCGCACACAGAAAAAAGCGCAAACAGAAAAAAGCGCAAACGGAAAAAAGCGCAAAGAGAAAAAAGCGCAAACGGAAAAAAGCGCAAAGAGAAAAAAGCGCACACGGAAAAAAGCGCAAACGGAAAAAAGCGCAAACGGAAAAAAGCGCAAACAGAAAAAAGCGCAAACGGAAAAAAGCGCAAAAAGAAAAAAGTGCACACAGAAAAAAGCGCAAACGGAAAAAAGCGCAAACGGAAAAAAGCGCAAACAGAAAAAAGCGCACACAGAAAAAAGCGCAAACGGAAAAAAGCGCAAACAGAAAAATGCGCAACCTGAAAAAACACAACGAAAAATGTGCAAAAGAGAAATTTAGCACAAAGACCATATGGACTAGATGACACATTTATACATGACTGTTAGGGCTGCTGTGAGAGTGTCGTGTTTTATCACGTGATCTACTACCATTTAAAGCGTACCACTATCATGTTCATTCCCATCACCACGATACAGGCGATAATCACTTTACACAATGCCTATTATTTTCTTGGTCAATAATTATTCAACTACTATTCTCGGTTCCCAGAAAGAACCGCAACGGAAAAAAGCGCAACGGAAAAAAGCGCAAAACAAAAAGCGCAACGGAAAAAAAGCGCAAACGGAAAAAAGCGCAAAGAGAAAAAAGCGCACACAGAAAAAAGCGCAAAGAGAAAAAAGCAAGAATGTGACGTTTGAGTGTAGGTTCGTTGTTGTCGGGGAAAGAAGTTAAAAAGTACACTTGTTCTTGTTGTGTTAGAGTGATGTCGTAATGTAGTCCAGTCTTAGTATTGTTCGTTCAAGTCGTCCTTCGTAATGCAATAAATAGTCAAATTAATGTCATCCTGTCGAATCATTTGTTTACCTTGATGTCGTCGTGCTTTGGGATGAACTACTGAATGGCTAGACAGAATATAATGGTAGTGTTGACACTCTCATGTAGAGCCCTATATTACATAGTTAATCAGTTTAACAATGTAGATGCCATTGGAGTAGGTGTAAGTCAAAGCCTGATGTTATTATAAAACTTCATCTCTCTTTGTTTCTTTATAAAAATGTTATGGGAGGTTTTTTAAGGTATTTTACTGAAATGTTTACCGGACGAATGCAAAATGATATAAACAACCATAGCTCTTCTGTTATATAGGCTAAATGCAGTGTTTCTTCCAGACTCCCCCCCCCCCCTCAAACTTTCGATTTGCACCCCCTCAAACGTTCGATTTGCACCCCCCTCACACTATATATATATATATATATATATATATATATATATATATATATATATATATATACATACCGAGAGGTCTTTGGGGTGGGGTTTATGACCCCCCTAACCCCCCCCCTGCCTACGCCACTGCAAATAAGTATTCACATAGCTTTAGAGTAGCGTCCCTTTTGTTTACATGTTTTCATTACCCTTCAAACAAAAGTCTATTTTAGTTATATTTAGATTAAAGAATGTAAATAAATAGTACACACAATTCTGTAGAATAGGAACGATTGGGAGGGAAATGACATTTAGCGCAGGAAATTTAGAGGATAGGTAGGGTATAATAAATGGTGGGGTTAGGAAAGTTAAGGGGTCCATTATCTAATAGGCAGTCTATGTCTCTTTCGTACTTTCGTATTGGTTTATTGTCGAACCTGTCCTCACCTCACATCACAACAGTTGGCTGACGCTTACCGTGTAATGTTAAAATAAATAGCATGTAATTGAGTTAGTTCGAAGTGAGTTTTCATACAAGCCCAACGCACTAATTAAGGTAGTCGCAAAATGTAACATATTTGTAACATATGTCAATGATGTCAATGAATTTTCATTTTTAAAAAAAGATGTCTAGTACAGTTTACAGTGGGTAGGTGGGTAAGTGGGTAGGCGGGTAGGTGGGTAAGTGGGTAGGTGGGTAAGTGGGTAGGTAGGTAGGTATGTAGGCAGGTGGGTAGGTGGGTAGATAGGTAAGTGTGTAGGTGGGTATGTGGGTAGTAGGTAGGTAGGTAGGTGCGTCATGATGTGAAAAAAATATTAAATACATAATTGTTATTTTGGTGCGAATGAATGTTGTTACGAGAGATATGACGAATGCATGTTTGATGACGCGGATGAAAGAGAGTGAAGTTTTGCCATAGGAACGGGTTGTTATGGTATGCAAGCTAGGTAGTTCGGACTAGGGAGAATGTGAAAGATACTTCGTGTAATGTCGATAGTTTTATGTTTATTTATACGAGAATAGTAGTTGAATAATTATTGACCAAGAAAATAATAGGCATTGTGTAAAGTGATTATCGCCTGTATCGTGGTGATGGGAATGAACATGATAGTGGTACGCTTTAAATGGTAGTAGATCACGTGATCAAACACGACACTCTCACAGCAGCCCTAACAGTCATGTATAAATGTGTAATCTAGTCCATATGGTCTTTGTGCTAAATTTCTCTTTTGCACATTTTTCGTTGTTTTTTCTGGTTGCGCATTTTTCTGTTTGCGCTTTTTTTTGTTTGCGCTTTTTTCCGTTTGCGCTTTTTTCTGTGTGCGCTTTTTTCTGTTTGCGCTTTTTTCCGTTTGCGCTTTTTTCTTTTTGCGCTTTTTTATGTGTGCGCTTTTTTCTTTTTGCGCTTTTTTCCGTTTGCGCTTTTTTCTGTTTGCGCTTTTTCTTTTTGCGCTTTTTTCTGTGTGCGCTTTTTTCTTTTTGCACTTTTTTCCGTTTGCGCTTTTTTCTGTTTGCGCTTTTTTCCGTTTGCGCTTTTTTCCGTGTGCGCTTTTTTCTCTTTGCGCTTTTTTCCGTTTGCGCTTTTTACTCTTTGCGCTTTTTTCCGTTTGCGCTTTTTTCCGTGTGCGCTTTTTTCTCTTTGCGCTTTTTTCCGTTTGCGCTTTTTACTCTTTGCGCTTTTTTCCGTTTGCGCTTTTTTCTGTTTGCGCTTTTTTCTGTGTGCGTTTTTTTCTCTTTGCGCTTTTTTTCTATTTGCGCTTTTTTCTCTTTGCGCTTTTTTCTGTGTGCGCTTTTTTCTCTTTTCCCTTTTTTTCGTTTGCGCTTTTTTCTCTTTGCGCTTTTTTCCGTTTGCGCTTTTTTCTGTTTGCGCTTTTTTCTGTGTGCGCTTTTTTCTCTTTGCGCTTTTTTCTGTTTGCGCTTTTTTCTCTTTGCGCTTTTTTCTGTGTGCGCTTTTTTCTATTTGCGCTTTTTCCGTGTGTGCTTTTTTTCCGTTGCGTTTTTTGTTTTGCGCTTTTTTCCGTTGCGCTTTTTTCCGTTGCGGTTCTTTCTGGGAACCCTCTATTTTATATAACTTTCTCAAACCATGGGATGTGTGAACCTTTAGAGGTCAAACCACGGGATGTGTGGACCTTTAGAGGTTAAACCACGGGATGTGTGGAGGTAAAACCACGGGATGTGTGGACCTTTAGAGGTCAAACCACGGGATGTGTGGAGGTTAAACCACGGGATGTGTAGAGGTAAAACCACGGGATGTGTGGACCTTTAGAGGTCAAACCACGGGATGTGTGGAGGTTAAACCACGGGATGTGTGGAGGTTAAACCACGGGATGTGTGGAGGTTAAACCACGGGATGTGTGGACCTTTAGAGGTTAAACCACGGGATGGGTGGAGGTAAAACCACGGGATGTGTGGACCTTTAGAGGTCAAACCACGGGATGTATGGGCCTTTAGAGGTCAAACCACGGGATGTGTGGAGGTCAAACCACGGGATGTGTGGAGGTTAAACCACGGGATGTGTTGTGGTTAAACCACGGGATGTGTAGAGGTTAAACCACGGGATGTGTGGAGGTTAAACCACGGGATGTGTAGAGGTCAAACCACGGGATGTGTGGACCTTTAGAGGTCAAACCACGGGATGTGTGGACCTTTAGAGGTCAAACCACGGGATGTGTGGAGGTTAAACCACGGGATGTGTGGACCTTTAGTGGTCAAACCACGGGATGTGTGGAGGTTAAACCACGGGATGTGTGGAGGTTAAACCACGGGATGTGTGGACCTTTAGAGGTCAAACCACTGGATGTATGGACCTTTAGAGGTCAAACCACGGGATGTATGGACCTTTAGAGGTCAAACCACGGATGTGTGGAGGTCAAACCACGGGATGTATGGACCTTTAGAGGTCAAACCACGGGATGTGTGGAGGTTAAACCACGGGATGTGTGGACCTTTAGAGGTCAAACCACGGGATGTATGGACCTTTAGAGGTCAAACCACGGGATGTGTGGACCTTTAGAGATTAAACCACGGGATGTGTGTAGGTCAAACCACGGGATGTGTGGACCTTTAGAGGTCAAACCACGGGATGTATGGACCTTTAGAGGTCAAACCACGGGATGTCTGGAGGTCAAACCACGGGATGTGTGGACCTTTAGAGGTCAAACCACGGGATGTGTGGAGGTTAAACCACGGGATGTGTGGAGGTCAAACCACGGGATGTGTGGACCTTTAGATGTCAAACCACGGGATGTATGGACCTTTAGAGATTAAACCACGGGATGTGTGGAGGTTAAACCACGGGATGTGTGGAGGTTAAACCACGGGATGTGTGGAGGTCAAACCACGGGATGTGTGGAGGTTAAACCACGGGATGTGTGGAGGTCAAACCACGGGATGTGTGGACCTTTAGAGGTCAAACCATGGGATGTGTGGACCTTTAGATGTCAAACCACGGGATGTATGGACCTTTAGAGATTAAACCACGGGATGTGTGGAGGTTAAACCACGGGATGTGTGGAGGTTAAACCACGGGATGTGTGGACCTTTAGAGGTCAAACCACGGGATGAGTGGAGGTTAAACCACGGGATGTGTGGACCTTTAGAGGTCAAACCACGGGATGTGTGGAGGTTAAACCACGGGATGTGTGGACCTTTAGAGGTCAAACCATGGGATGTGTGGACCTTTAGATGTCAAACCACGGGATGTATGGACCTTTAGAGATTAAACCACGGGATGTGTGGAGGTTAAACCACGGGATGTGTGGAGGTTAAACCACGGGATGTGTAGAGGTTAAACCACGGGATGTATGGACCTTTAGAGGTCAAACCACGGGATGTGTGGAGGTCAAACCACGGGATGTGTGGACCTTTAGAGGTCAAACCACGGGATGTATGGACCTTTAGATGTTAAACCACGGGATGTGTGGAGGTCAAACCACGGGATGTGTGGAGGTCAAACCACGGGATGTGTGGACCTTTAGAGGTCAAACCACGGGATGTGTGGAGGTAAAACCACGGGATGTGTGGACCTTTAGAGGTCAAACCACGGGATGTGTGGAGGTCAAACCACGGGATGTGTGGAGGTCAAACCACGGGATGTGTGGAAGTTAAACCACGGGATGTGTGGAGGTCAAACCACGGGATGTGTGGAGGTCAAACCACTGGATGTGTGGACCTTTAGAGGTCAAACCATGGGATGTGTGGACCTTTAGATGTCAAACCACGGGATGTATGGACCTTTAGAGATTAAACCACGGGATGTGTGGAGGTTAAACCACGGGATATGTGGAGGTTAAACCACGGGATGTGTAGAGGTTAAACCACGGGATGTATGGACCTTTAGAGGTCAAACCACGGGATGTGTGGAGGTCAAACCACGGGATGTGTGGACCTTTAGAGGTCAAACCACGGGATGTATGGACCTTTAGATGTTAAACCACGGGATGTGTGGAGGTCAAACCACGGGATGTGTGGAGGTCAAACCACGGGATGTGTGGACCTTTAGAGGTCAAACCACGGGATGTGTGAAGGTTAACCACGGGATGTGTGGAGGTAAAACCACGGGATGTATGGACCTTTAGATGTTAAACCACGGGATGTGTGGAGGTCAAACCACGGGATGTGTGGAGGTCAAACCACGGGATGTGTGGAAGTTAAACCACGGGATGTGTGGAGGTCAAACCACGGGATGTGTGGACCTTTAGAGGTCAAACCACGGGATGTGTGGAGGTCAAACCACTGGATGTGTGGACCTTTAGAGGTCAAACCACGGGATGTATGGACCTTTAGAGATTTTTAGTGAGATGTTAACAATTTTGTCTGAATTTAGTCACATTTAACCTGTTGCAGTGAGAAAAACACACACTCATTTATAAATATATTGAATTTTATACATCTCTGTGTATTTGTATATGGTCTTTTGACTGCTTAGTTAACTGAGTTCTATATTCAACTGCGAAGTCAAAAGTTCACATTGTAGCCACCCATGGACAGAAATAGCAACGACCTTAGGGATAAGGGTCTCTGTAATACTCATACTAATCTATCTTTCCAAAATTATCCATGTCACAAAACTCACCCTGGCGATGAGGGCACGCTGACCTTGATTTATCCGCCAGTCAGGTTGGGTTGGGGGAAGTCTGTGTGTGTGTGTGGGGGGGGGGTGCGAGGTGTGTATCTCTTTCTACCAATCAAATTGTGCCCTTTTAAAATCTGAGAAACCTAAGACTGTTTTAATGTTAATTTACTCGAGGGTTGATCGAGTGATGTTAGGCTTGAGACTGTCTTAATTAATATTAATACTTTATTTATTGTTTTCCTGTACATTTTTTTTTAATGTTTTTAGCTAAGTGAGAGTTCCCAGTACATGTCTTAGCTTTGCTTGTAATATTTCTTTTAACTCGATGTCCGTGTATTTTGTAAAATAAAATCTGAATTTATTCCTTATTTCCCTTATAGTCGATCTATAAATAGACGTTGCTACTAGTCTGTTTTCGTCTTCTGTTCTTTGTCTAGTCATGTTAATTAAGTTAAGTGCGATTGCTTTATTTGTTGTGGCTGTTTGATTGGTGGTTTTTAATATTTTTCCAAGTGTTTGCTTTGCTTTCTGTTTTAGTATACAATTCTCAGTTTCATGCATTGTTTACACGTTTGATATGTTATTTTAACATTTTGATTTGACATTGCATTTCGTGAAACTGGAGTTGTATAAAAAAATTACTCTGTATAATACTTCCCTTTCTTTTGGTATAATGCGTTTATTATGTAGGTTTCTAAATGTATCTTTATTGTCTATTATATTGTGTTCCCTGGCCCAACTAATTCTCGTGTATAAGGGTGTCGCTTGTTGTTTGATTAGGATGTCTTATTTGTGTGCGTGTCTTCTCCAATACTGCATTTCTTTCCTTAGAATGTTTGCTAGCGTTTCTTTATAAAAGCTGCCTATGTCATTTCCCCCATAGTGTGGTGTTATGATGTTTAATTTCAGAATGCTCCTTATGTTTAACTCTATGTAGTATTGTGCTAATGGATGATAATGTGGTTCTATCTTTATTCTATCCAGGTGTTTTAATCGGAAGGTGTTTAATTTAGTATGAATGTCGTGTAGCCCCATTCCTCCATTTAATTTATTTTGTATTAAGGGTTTGTGGCTAATGTTTCTAATCGTGTTTTTTGAAAATGAACTCTCTAATGTGCTTGTTTGTTTTAATCAGACCGATAGACTAGGGATAAGAAAGGTAACTATAGTCCTTAAGTGAATCAAATCCGGGCGTCCTCCGGCACCCCGACAGGGTGCTATTTGGCGTCCCGGGTTTTCCCGTGTTCGCTATTGCTCCTACGTTCATTTACGTGACTGCAAAAGACTATGAATAAGTTGGGGTACTATAGTCGTTTGCTAAGCTGAAACGGGCGATTCCGCCGGCGCCCCAGCATGGTGCAATTTGGCGCCCTGACCGAGACTGTGAGCACTTTGCGTTTATAGTTCGCGTTTGTATTTTCTTTCTGTTTGGGTTGGGTTTGCGTTTGTAGTTGGGTTTGTGTTTGGATTTGGTTTGTTTTGTTTTGTTTTCGTTTGCTTTTTTGCTTGCGTTTGTGTTTGTTTTCATTGTGTTTATGTTTGCGTTTGTGGTTGGGTTTGTGTATGTGCTTTCTTTTGTATGTCTGTTTGCGTTTGTGTTTTTTTGTGTTTTGGTTTTGGTTGGTTGTGGTTAGGGTGGGCAATGCCGTGTATCTGCTGATTACACATATGTCATGGTCCTTTGCAGATAGGTTTTTCACAGAGGCCAGTGCAGGGCCTGGCCGGAACGGCTACTTTATATATATATATATATATATATATATATATATATATATATATATATATATATATATATATATATATATATATATATACTGTTGTTTAGATATAATAACCGACCAGCAATGGATATCCCTATCACAATCCTGCCCTAACCTTGTCGTGGCTCTAGACGTGCATGAAGAACTATATCGTGAGGACACTCTTTCCCCCTACATACCTCTGGTCAGTCTGACTACATTGTACCAGGGCAGCAAGGGCCAGGCTGACATGGTGAGTCATGTCACACACACACACACACACACACACAACAGGCAGCAAGGACCAATCAGACATGGTGAGTCATGTCACACACACACACACACACAACAGGCAGCAAGGACCAATCTGACATGGTGAGTCATGTCACACACACACACACACACACACACACAACAGGCTGCAAGGGCCAATCTGACATGGTGAGTCATGTCACACACACACACACACACACACACACACACACACAACAGGCAGCAAGGACCAATCTGACATGGTGAGTCATGTCACACACACACACACACAACAGGCAGCAAGGACCAATCAGACATGGTGAGTCATGTCACACACACACACACACACAACAGGCAGCAAGGACCAATCTGACCAGGTGAGTCATGTCACACACACACACACACACACACACACAACAGGCTGCAAGGGCCAATCTGACATGGTGAGTCATGTCACACACACACACACACACACACACACACACACACAACAGGCAGCAAGGACCAATCTGACATGGTGAGTCATGTCACACACACACACACACACAACAGGCAGCAAGGACCAATCTGACATGGTGAGTCATGTCACACACACACACACACACAACAGGCAGCAAGGGCCAGGCTGACATGGTGAGTCATGTCACACACACACACACACACAACAGGCAGCAAGGACCAATCTGACCAGGTGAGTCATGTCACACACACACACACACACAACAGGCAGCAAGGACCAATCTGACATGGTGAGTCATGTCACACACACACACACACACAACAGGCTGCAAGGGCCAATCTGACCAGGTGAGTCATGTCACACACACATACACACACACACACACACACACGGAGAGAGCAGACATTGAGGGATGGACCATGTATTAGACACGGGTTTTTTTTCATAAGATGACCCGCCCCCATCTATTTTAGAAAGAAATAATGCACATTTTGCACAAGTTAAAAAATAATATTTCACATGCCTTTTTGCGTGCATATAATTAATTTATTAATTTAATTATTCATGATTATCTCATGGAATATATATATATATATATATATATATATATATATATATATATATATATATATATATATATATATACGTCTCTCTGTAGCTTTCTATTGCCACGTTGGCGCTCCAGTATGAGCATAAAATGGAAGAAATGAATCTTGGCCATTACTTGGAGCGTGACTTGACTGATATATTTATTCAACATATCGAAAAGTTCCAGCGATTGCGGACGTTTTCTCTGACCATCCCCATCAAAACAAGGAAAAACGTAACTATTGTGTGTCTGTTGATGTCGTTATCTTAGTGGTTAGCGATGGTGACAACGATACAACACTCGTTAGGGTCATGTTAGCGTTACCAGCATCTAAATTATCTGGGCCACGGGACTAGACATACGGATTTCACTTGTAATAAACGCTTTACTGAACAAAATATGTGGGACTAGACATACGGATTTCACTTGTAATTAACGCTTTACTGAATAAAATATGTGGGACTAGACATACGGATTTCAATTGTTATAAACGTGTAATGAAGTCAATTTTTGTCATGTTTATTTTTTACAGAAACTCTTTTTGAAAGCGTTTTGCGACATGCTAAAAAGAAACAGTGTATTGAAGAACGTTACTTTTAATTTCGTGGGTCGGAGAGGTGTTGGCCGGCAACTGCTTGAGGAAATTGACAGGCTGTTGGTAGACATGAGAGAATGGGTGGAGCGGGGCTTGCTCATCACATTCAATTTGGATGCAGAACGATAGAATGCTTGCTGGTGATGTATTATCTAATTGTCCTAATACTCAGTCATAAATTCTCATAAAGTGTTGGTGATGTATGATCTACATGTGTTGACAGTGATTCATATCTGGCATAGACAATTTATTTTCAAATCTTTTTTTTAATTTGATAATTGAAAATAAAAATAATTTGAGCAGGAAAACTGTTTCCAAAGTGTCTTACTGCTAACAACGCTAACCTTGTCTCTCTGTCAGTCTGTTTTGTGTGTCTCATCTAACTGGCCTTATTTCTCCTGTTGAAAAAAATTTCTAGCAAGTTAGCGGCAACGAACGAATTGAAATCGGCTCAGTTTTAAATCTGTCGTTTAATGGAGAGTTTTAAATCTGAGCCAATTTCAATTCACATCGTGATCACCGCTACTCGCGTGGACCTTTTAAAGATTCCATAATTTTCTTCACAGAATCGTACGTTGTTCTATTTTAATTGTATACTGAAAGAAATTTAAAACATTTGGCACGAGTAAATTTCTTGATGATATTTAAATTATTACTTATCAGTGAATGTATTGTTCATCATATGCACATTTTTATAATGCTTCAGGTGAAAATGCATGTGAAAATAGTTTTTTGTTTAATTTTTCATTAATATGATAACTAATTAAAAAGAAATGTTTGTTTTTCTGATTTTGTTTCAGAAATAAAACATGTAACTCATTATGTTAATATTACTTTTATACTAATTGTAAGGTTATCAAAAAAGTATTTGCATTAAATATGTTATGCTTTAATCTTACAGTCGTGTTGCGGTTACTTTTGTCTAATATATTGTGTGTTTGTTGATTTTTTTTGTTGAGCAATACGTTACATTTCTAATTGTGTCATTACACTGTTATTAAATACGCTGTGTAAAAAGTGCTTTCTCTGGTGAATGATGTAAATATTGTAGTTAGAAACTAGAACTGTAGCGCCACGTACATCGAGCGATCTTAGTACAGTTGGGCCGGGAATTTAGCTCTGCTATATTTAGTCACCAACTGTCGTATGAGAAAACAAATGGTTACGTCTGTCGTTGGATCGTGAGCAGCCAGCAGAGTTTCTTCCAGGCATCTCCCCCCCCCCCCATCCCCCCCCCCCCCATCCCCCCCACGCCCCCAATTAGATGAGTGACTTCTTCACGCAGTCGATTGCTGACCTTTCTTCTAGCATAAAATTGACAGTAACCTGTCTTAAACTGCTGTGACCTTTTAGCATTGCACAATATGCTGACTCAGCATATTGTAGGACCCTGTACGTGTTCTCTCATCCTCTCGCACACAACCGACAGCTCACGCCCTACACGGAGTGAATGACAACACTACGGGAATATCCGATTTTATTCTACCAGAAACATTGGCGCGTAAAACATTTTCATCTTGTTAGTAGAGTTGTCAAATTGTCCAGAGAAAGTTGCAATTGTCCAGAGAAAGTTGCAATTGACCAGAGAAAGTTGCAATTGACCAGAGAAAGTTGCAATTGACCAGAGAAAGTTGCAATTGACCAGAGAAAGTTGCAATTGACTTGAGAAAGTTGCAATTGACTTGAGAAAGTTGCAATTGTCCTTCTAAATCAACAAATTGCTTAAAACGGCCCCATGTGTCTGCCCATAACATTCCACGTCTCTTGATGTCAAGTGACATGTCTTGATGTCAAGTGAGATGTCTAGATGTCATATGTCATATAATTTTAAGGCCGGTCCCCATGTACCACTACAATAACCAATAGATCCCTACGTATCCCTACAATAACCAATAGGTCCCTATGTACCACTACAATAACCAATAGATCGCTACGTATCCCTACAATAACCAATAGGTCCCTATGTAGCCCTACAATAACCAATAGGTCCCTATGTACCCCTACAATAACCAATAGGTCCCTATGTACCCCTACAATAACCAATAGGTCCCTATTTACCCCTACAATAACCAATAGGTCCCTATTTACCCCTACAATAACCAATAGGTCCCTATGTACCCCTACAATAACCAATAGGTCCCTATTTACCCCTACAATAACCAATAGGTCCCTACGTACCCCTACAATAACCAATAGGTCCCCATGTACCCCTACAATAACCAATAGGTCCCTATGTAACCCTACAATAACCAGTAGGTCCCTATGTACCCCTACAATAAACAATAGGTCCCTATGTAACCCTACAATAACCAGTAGGTCCCTATGTACCCCTACAATAACCAGTAGGTCCCTACGTACCCCTACAATAACCAATAGGTCCCTACTTACCCCTACAATAACCAGTAGGTCCCTACGTACCCCTACAATAACCAATAGGTCCCTACTTACCCCTACAATAACCAGTAGGTCCCTATGTACCCCAACAATAACCAGTAGGTCCCTACGTACCCCTACAATAACCAATAGGTCCCTATGTACCCCTACAATAACCAGTAGGTCCCTACGTACCCCTACAATAACGTTTGATGAGCCCACATTCCCGTAGAAAAACCAGGTGTTCTAGAAACTATTTGTGTTTAGTCAACTGTTAAATCCGGGATTGTGTGGAAAATATTTATTTATAAATTATATGTTTACAAATATAAAGAAAACATTATATGTTTACTAATATAAAGTACATGTAAGATATATACCAATATAAAGTACATGTTATATGTTTAGCAATATAAAATACATGTTACAAGTTTAGCAATATAAAATACATGTTATATGATTACCAATATAAAATGCATGTTATATGTTTACCAATATAATGTCCCTTTACAGTCTTTACCTATATAAACTACACATTAAATTCTTTATCATATAAATTACACATTAAATTCTTTATCATATAAACTACACATTAAATTCTTTATCATATAAATTACACATTAAATTATTTATCATATAAATTATACATTAAATTCTTTATCATATAAATTACACATTAAATTCTTTATCATATAAATTACACATTAAATTCTTTATCATATAAATTACACATTAAATTATTTATCATATAAATTATACATTAAATTCTTTATCATATAAATTACACATTAAATTCTTTATCATATAAATTACACATTAAATTCTTTATCATATAAATTACACATTAAATTATTTATCATATAAATTATACATTAAATTCTTTATCATATAAATTACACATTAAATTCTTTATCATATAAATTACACATTAAATTCTTTATCATATAAATTACACATTAAATTATTTATCATATAAATTATACATTAAATTCTTTATCATATAAATTACACATTAAATTCTTTATAAAAAAAAGTAGATATTATGTTGTCAGTTTTTAAAGGCATGATGTCTAGATAACATCAGGTCGAGATGACACCAGGTCTTGATGACACCAAATGACATCATATGACACCAGATGACATCAGATGACGTCAGATGAGGTCCTCCTCACGGTTGAGGCCGAGCTGGACGTTGAAGAACTGCGAGACCCTCCTGACGATGGACTGCCTCCTCCTCCCCACCTCCTGCTCGATCCTCTCCCGGTCCTCCTGTCTCATGATCATCCTCTCGGGGTCAGCCAGTGCAAACCGCCTGGTTCTCAGCCGGTCGGAGACGAGCGGCACGCCCGAGTCGCTCCGTGACGTCAGCGGGCCGCCATGTTTGACCTCGTTTTGAGGAGACGCCGTGTTGAGCTCGTGCTGCGAGCCTCCCATCTGGGTCAGGATGACATTTCTGTGGGCGTGGCTCTTTGACCTCACCTGCTCCAGAATCTGGTCAAGGTCGATGCACCACTCGTCGTCGTCGTCGTCGTCGTCAAGGTCACCGACGCCGTAGGACCTGTCGCCGTAGGACCTGACGCCGTAGGACCTGACGCCGTAGGACCTGACGCCGCCGGTGTAACCAAAGAACGACAACTGGTCTCGACCTTCCAGCGCCATGTCGCTGATGCTTCTCTTGATGGCACCACGACCCGGAAGTAGTTTATGCCCGCCCGGAAGTGGTTTGTTATCGCGCCAGTACGGCCCCTGTGACAGCTGCTTGTTGCTGCAGCGCGATGACCTTGACCCAGTTCGTTGTGTGATGCTCTGGACCACGTCTTTCGCTTCGTCCAGATCGATGACGTCATCGGATAGCCTGTTGTGATGTGTGGTGTTTCCGGTTTTGTTTAGACCGGAAGTGGAATGGGCGGCAAGCTGAGACAACTCTGGGTGAGCATCCGGTGCTGGCTGCTGGTCGCTGACCCAATCTTTGGTGGACAGGTGGGCGGTGGCTTGATCTAGTGAACTCAGGTCACCGTGACATACCTCTGGGTTTATGAGGAAGGTGTGGTTTGTGGGGGCGGTGTGGTTTGTGTGGGCGATGTGGTTTGTGGTGGCGGTGTGGTTTGTGTCGGTGTTAAGTCCACACCTTGTGACTTTGGTGTTAGAAGTTTCCTTTAATTTTCCACTTTGTTTTTTACAAGGTCCATTCATGTCGTCTCTTAGAGGGTCGGATGTGTTCCTTGTTGATGTGGAAGCTCGTAATGTGTGGGGAGGTGGTGTTTGTTGAGGTGGTGTGTGGGTAATTGGTGTTTGGTGAGGTGGTGTGTGGGTAAGTGGTGTTTGTTGAGGTGGTGTTTGTTGAGGTTGTGTGTTGGTAAGTGGTGTTTGTTGAGGTGGTGTGTGGGTAATTGGTGTTTGTTGAGGTGGTTTGTGGGTAAGAGGTGTTTGTTGAGGAGGTGTTTGTTGAGGTTGTGTGTGGGTAAGTGGTGTTTGTTGATGTGGTGTATGGGTAAGTGGTGTTTGTTCAACACAGCCTGTGTTTTCCATTGACGCCCCGCCAGTGTGTGACGTCACTTCCGTCACACCAGTTCTGCTGGTGATGAAGATGTCCCAAGGTCTGCCGGTTGACGCTGTTTTCTTGGGCGTGGTGATGTGGAGGTTGTGGCTGTCCACACCCCCAC
Organism: Physella acuta; assembly: GCF_028476545.2. NCBI lineage: Eukaryota > Metazoa > Mollusca > Gastropoda > Physidae > Physella > Physella acuta. The sequence goes on from NW_026731872.1 coordinate 71,279, forward strand.
ACGCGGGTGTTTTCGTGGGTGTGGTGATGTGGATAGTAGAGCTGTCCACGCTTCCACATGTGGGTCTAGCAGACAGCACAACGTCACTTCCGTTCTTCAGCTGACCAGCAAAATGGCGGACCTTGTTGTCGCCCTTGGGAGCCACGTACCTTATACACGCCATGTATCTGGTGCTAAAGTTGACCTCAAGTTGACCTCAAGTTGACCTCAAGTTGACCTCAAGTTGACCTCAAGTTGACCTTAAGTTGACCTCAAGTTGACCTTAAGTTGACCTTAAGTTGACCTCAAGTTGACATCAAGTTGTCCTCAAGTTGACGTCAAGTTTCTCCGCACTGGAAAAAAAAATCAGATATTTTTTTAAGTAGTCTATTCGATTTGTACACGTTATGTTATCGCTTTTAAATCTCATGCTACTATTTATAGACATAAACGGTTATCGTAACGACGCTAATTTATAACGGGATCCAGAGTTTGGCTGTCACCACGAGCTTGTGTGCAGTCAACATTTCAATCAATCTTCAATCGATGCCCGTCTACACAGACAACAACAACAAACAGACTCGATTGAAAAGTTGCTTGTGACAATTTTTTTTTTAAACGACAAACTACTGAATTCTAAAAGGTTTGATATAATATTTAGAACTCGACTTTTAGTGTTCACGCGAGCTGATCTGTGTGTTTTATAAATGTGATTATGTCAAGGTTTCAGTCAAGGTTTCTGTCAAGGTTTCAGTGAAGGTTTAGTCAAGGTTCTGTCAAAGATTCGTGGTGTTTAGATAATTTTATAATAAGATATTTGGTGAAGTATCACATACAGTGTTTCTTCCAGACTTTTTTCTCCAGGGGAGGGGGGCACTTGAAATTTTCGGGGGGGGGGGGGGTGAGCGGACTAACATTTTTGGGGGGGCGCGGACACTGTTAAAGTATACATTTTCTATGTAAATTCCATTTCGTTCGGGGGGGGGGGACACCGGTAGATGCATGGAAGAAACTTTGATCACAGATAAGATGTTTTGTGGGGTACCACAGATAAGATGTTTGGTGAAGTACCACAGATAAGATGTTTGGTGAGGTACCACTCAACCGATAACAACCTGTAACGTAATGGACTCAACCGATAACAACCTGTAACGTAATAAACTCAACCGATAACAACCTGTAACGTAATGGACTCAACCGATAACAACCTGTAACGTAATGGACTCAACCGATAACAACCTGTAACGTAATGGACTCAACCGATAACAACCTGTAACGTAATAAACTCAACCGATAACAACCTGTGACGTAGTGGATTCAACCGATAACAACCTGTGACGTAATGGACTCAACCGATAACAACCTGTAACGTAATAAACTCAACCGATAACAACCTGTAACGTAATGGACTCAACCGATAACAACCTGTAACTTAATGGACTCAACCGATAACAACCTGTAACGTAATGGACTCAACCGATAACAACCTGTAACGTAATGGACTCAACCGATAACAACCTGTAACGTAATAAACTCAACCGATAACAACCTGTAACGTAATGGACTCAACCGATAACAACCTGTAACGTAATGGACTCAACCGATAACAACCTGTAACGTAATGGACTCAACCGATAACAACCTGTAACGTAATAAACTCAACCGATAACAACCTGTGACGTAGTGGATTCAACCGATAACAACCTGTGACGTAATGGACTCAACCGATAACAACCTGTAACGTAATAAACTCAACCGATAACAACCTGTAACGTAATGGACTCAACCGATAACAACCTGTAACTTAATGGACTCAACCGATAACAACCTGTAACGTAATGGACTCAACCGATAACAACCTGTAACGTAATGGACTCAACCGATAACAACCTGTAACGTAATAAACTCAACCGATAACAACCTGTAACGTAATGGACTCAACCGATAACAACCTGTAACGTAATGGACTCAACCGATAACAACCTGTAACGTAATGGACTCAACCGATAACAACCTGTAACGTAATAAACTCAACCGATAACAACCTGTGACGTAGTGGATTCAACCGATAACAACCTGTGACGTAATGGACTCAACCGATAACAACCTGTAACGTAATAAACTTAACCGATAACAACCTGTAACGTAATGGACTCAACCGATAACAACCTGTAACGTAATAAACTCAACCGATAACAACCTGTAACGTAATGGACTCAACCGATAACAACCTGCAACATAATGGACTCAACCGATAACATCCTGTAACGTAATGGACTCAACCGATAACAACCTGTAACGTAATGGACTCAACCGATAACAACCTGTAACGTAATAAACTCAACCGATAACAACCTGTAACGTAATGGACTCAACCGATAACAACCTGTAACGTAATGGACTCAACCGATAACAACCTGTAACGTAATAAACTCAACCGATAACAACCTGTAACGTAATGGACTCAACCGATAACAACCTGTAACGTAATGGACTCAACCGATAACAACCTGCAACATAATGGACTCAACCGATAACATCCTGTAACGTAATGGACTCAACCGATAACAACCTGTAACGTAATGGACTCAACCGATAACAACCTGTAACGTAATAAACTCAACCGATAACAACCTGTAACGTAATGGACTCAACCGATAACAACCTGTAACGTAATGGACTCAGCCGATAACAACCTGCAACATAATGGACTCAACCGATAACATCCTGTAACGTAATGGACTCAACCGATAACAACCTGTAACGTAATGGACTTAACTGATAACAACCTGTAACGTAATGGACTCAACCGATAACAACCTGCAACATAATGGACTCAACCGATAACATCCTGTAACGTAATGGACTCAATCGATAACAACCTGTAACGTAATGGACTTAACTGATAACAACCTGTAACGTAATGGATTGTAACGTTAGATGTTGACAGTATCACATTGTGTCACGTGTGTTGCAGTCAAATCTTCTTAGTTAATGAGTTTTCTCTAGCTAAATTTCTGCTCTAGCTGCAGCGATAATCGAATGATTTTCTACTTTGTTTCTCAGCTCACTAATTCTTTGTTTGTTTTGTAACCAGAAATTTAACAACTTAAAAAAATTAGTCATTGACTATTCCTGCCTCTCTGGTCGTCTAGACAATTTAAGAAAGAATCTGGGGGAAAATTTTCAATATTTGAAAATCTGTTACAATGGAATGGAAACAGATGAAGGTAAGAAATTTAGCTAAATATTTCTACACAAATTAGTAAATGTAAGGAATTTAGGTAATACTCTACACAAATTAGCGACAACTCTTTAAACACCTTTGCAAATGCTAAAGCTATATTCACAATTTAGAACAAAACCTATACACACATTAGGGATACAGAGACTGCTGGGAATAGTGCTGAGCATATAATCCCCTTGTATGCCGAGGTAAGTTAAACAGATGCACTCTATTGCATCTGTCCCACGTGTCTTGGGCGAAAACGGGAACAGATGATGATAAATAGATTTCGTCGAAACACAAGGTGTTCATGAACACAAGGTCTAAACTATGTTCAATACGAACCGATTGGCTCTAAAGATTACGGCCAGTGGCGTCATTGTTTTTGCCGATTATCCAAGTGGCGTACAGATGTACACGTTTTGGGTGCTCTTAAAAAGTAGTTGAGACACCGTATATGGCACCGTATGTGACACCATATGTGACACCATATGAGACACCGTATGTGACACCGTATGTGACACCGTATGTGACACCGTATGTGACACCGTATGTGACACCGCATGTGACACCGTATGTGACACCGTATGTGACACCGTATGTGACACCGTATGTGACACCGTATGTGACACCGTATGTGACACCGTATGTGACACCGTATGTGACACCGTATGTGACACCGTATGTGACACCGTATGTAACACCGTATGTGACACCGTATATGACACCGTATGTGACACCGTATGTGGCACGTGACAGTGAACAGGTTTCGACGTATGGGCGAAAGTTCGTATCCCAAGAAAGAGACTTGTTCAGAAAATGGTTTGATCAGGAGATGATGAGTTTCTGACAAATAAAGAATGATAAAATTGTGTCTAAAGCTGTACAGCTAAAACAAAGAGAATTGTAACAAACCATGGGATGTGTGGACCTTTAGAGGTCAAACCATGGGATGTGTGGACCTTTAGAGGTCAAACCATGGGATGTGTGGACCTTTAGAGGTCAAACCACGAGATGTGTGGACCTTTAGAGGTCAAACCACGGGATGTGTGGACCTTTAGAGGTCAAACCACGGGATGTGTGGACCTTTAGAGGTCAAACCACGGGATGTGTGGAGGTCAAACCACGGGATGTGTGAACCTTTAGAGGTCAAACTACGGGATGTGTGGACCTTTAGAGGTCAAACTACGGGATGTGTGGACCTTTAGAGGTCAAACTACGAGATGTGTGGACCTTCAAATGTCAAACCACGGGATGTGTGGAGGTCAAACCACGGGATGTGTGGACCTTTAGAGGTCAAACCACGGGATGTGTGGACCTTTAGAGGTCAAACTACGGGATGTGTGGACCTTTAGAGGTCAAACCACGGGATGTGTGGAGGTCAAACCACGGGATGTGTGGACCTTTAGAGGTCAAACTACGGGATGTGTGGAGGTCAAACCACGGGATGTGTGGACCTTTAGAGGTCAAACCACGGGATGTGTGGAGGTCAAACCACGGGATGTGTGGACCTTTAGAGGTCAAACCACGGGATGTGTGGACCTTCAAATGTCAAACTACGGGATGTGTGGACCTTTAGAGGTCAAACTACGGGATGTGTGAACCTTTAGAGGTCAAACTACGGGATGTGTGGACCTTTAGAGGTCAAACCACGGGATGTGTGGACCTTTAGAGGTCAAACCACGGGATGTGTGGACCTTTAGAGGTCAAACCACGAGATGTGTGGAGGTCAAACCACGGGATGTGTGGAGGTCAAACCACGGGATGTGTGAACCTTTAGAGGTCAAACTACGGGATGTGTGGACCTTTAGAGGTCAAACTACGGGATGTGTGGACCTTTAGAGGTCAAACTACGGGATGTGTGGAGGTCAAACCACGGGATGTGTGGACCTTTAGAGGTCAAACTACGGGATGTGTGGAGGTCAAACCACGGGATGTGTGGAGGTCAAACCACGGGATGTGTGGACCTTTAGAGGTCAAACCACGGGATGTGTGGACCTTCAAATGTCAAACTACGGGATGTGTGGACCTTTAGAGGTCAAACTACGGGATGTGTGAACCTTTAGAGGTCAAACTACGGGATGTGTGGACCTTTAGAGGTCAAACCACGGGATGTGTGGACCTTTAGAGGTCAAACCACGGGATGTGTGGACCTTTAGAGGTCAAACCACGGGATGTGTGGACCTTTAGAGGTCAAACTACGGGATGTGTGGACCTTTAGAGGTCAAACCACGGGATGTGTGGACCTTTAGAGGTCAAACCACGGGATGTGTGGACCTTTAGAGGTCAAACCACGAGATGTGTGGACCTTTAGAGGTCAAACCACGAGATGTGTGGACCTTTAGAGGTCAAACTACGGGATGTGTGGACCTTTAGAGGTCAAACCACGGGATGTGTGGACCTTTAGAGGTCAAACCACGGGATGTGTGGAGGTCAAACCATGGGATGTGTGGACCTTTAGAGAACAAACCACGGGATGTGTGGACCTTTAGAGGTCAAACCACGGGATGTGTGGACCTTCAAATATCAAACCACGGGATGTGTGGAGGTCAAACCACGGGAAGTGTGGAGGTCAAACCATGGGATGTGTGGACCTCTAGAGGTCAAACTACGGGATGTGTGGACCTTTAGAGGTCAAACCACGGGATGTGTGGACCTTTAGAGGTCAAACCACGAGATGTGTGGACCTTTAGAGGTCAAACCACGGGATGTGTGGACCTTTAGAGGTCAAACCACGAGATGTGTGTACCTTTAGAGGTCAAACCACGAGATGTGTGGACCTTTAGAGGTCAAACCACGAGATGTGTGGACCTTTAGAGGTCAAACTACGGGATGTGTGGACCTTTAGAGGTCAAACCACGGGATGTGTGGAGGTCAAACCACGGGATGTGTGGACCTTTAGAGGTCAAACCACGGGATGTGTGGACCTTCAAATGTCAAACTACGGGATGTTAGAGGTCAAACCACGGGATGTGTGGACCTTTAGAGGTCAAACCACGGGATGTGTGGACCTTTAGAGGTCAAACCACGGGATGTGTGGACCTTTAGAGGTCAAACCACGGGATGTGTGGACCTTTAGAGGTCAAACCACGGGATGTGTGGACCTTTAGAGGTCAAACCACGGGATGTGTGGACCTTTAGAGGTCAAACCACGGGATGTGTGGACCTTTAGAGATTTTTAGTGAGATGTTAACAATTTTGTCACAATTTTGTCACATTTAACCTGTTACAGTGAGAAAAACACACACTCATATATAAATATATAGTCTTTTATATATATATATATATATATATATCTGTGTATTTGTATATGTTCTTTCGACAGCTTAGTTTACTGAGCTCTATATTCAACTGCGAAGTCAAAAGTTCACATTTTAGCCACCCATGGACAGAAATAGCAACGACCTTGGGATAAGGGTCTCTGTAATACTCATACTAATCTATTTGTTCAAAATTATCCATGTCACAAAACTGACCCTGGCGATGAGGGCACGCTGACCTTGATTTATCCGCCAGTCAGGTTGGGTTGGGGGAAGTCTGTGTGTATGGGGGGGGGGGGGTGGGAGGTGTGTATCTCTTTCTACCAATCAGATTGTGCCCTTTTAAAATCTGAGAAACCTAAGACTGTTTTAATGTTAATTTACTCGAGGGTTGATCGAGTGATGTTTGGCTTGAGACTGTCTTAATTAATATTAATACTTTATTTATTGTTTTCCTGTACATTTTTTTAAATGTTTTTAGTTAAGTGAGAGTTCCCAGTACATGTCTTAGCTTTGCTTGTAATATTTCTTTTAACTCGATGTCCGTGTATTTTGTAAAATAAAATCTGAATTTATTCCTTATTTCCCATATAGTCGATCTATAAATAGCCGTTGCTACTAGTCTGTTTTCGTCTTCTGTTCTTTGTCTAGTCGTGTTAATTAAGTTAAGTGCGATTGCTTTATTTGTTGTTGCTGTTTGATTGGTGGTTTTTTATATTTTTCCAAGTGTTTGCTTTGCTTTCTGTTTTAGTATACAATTCTCAGTTTCATGCATTGTTTACACGTTTGATATGTTATTTTAACATTTTGATTTGACATTGCATTTCGTGAAACTGGAGTTGTATAAAAAAATTACTCTGTATAATACTTCCCTTTCTTTTGGTATAATGCGTTTATTATGTAGGTTTCTAAATGTATCTTTATTGTCTATTATATTGTGTTCCCTGGCCCAACTAATTCTCGTGTATAAGGGTGTCGCTTGTTGTTTGATTAGGATGTCTTATTTGTGTGTGTGTCTTCTCCAATACTGCATTTGTTTCCTTAGAATGTTTGCTAGCGTTTCTTTATAAAAGCTGCCTATGTCATTTCCCCCATAGTGTGGTGTTATGATGTTTAATTTCAGAATGCTCCTTATGTTTAACTCTATGTAGTATTGTGCTAATGGATGATAATGTGGTTCTATCTTTATTCTATCCAGGTGTTTTAATCGGAAGGTGTTTAATTTAGTATGAATGTCGTGTAGCCCTATACCTCCATTTAATTTATTTTGTATTAAGGTTTTGTGGCTAATGTTTCTAATCGTGTTTTTACTTTCTCGTATATACGTAGTATAGAGAAAGTATTGTAATCGTGCAAAAAAAAAATCGAGATTTTTACAAATCTCGACGTTTTACACCTCACTGATACGGAAAAACATAATTTTGCAATCTTGTCCGTATGTCTGTGTGTGTGTGTGTCTGTGTGTGTGTCCGTGTGTAAACACGATAACTTGAGTACCGTTACAGCTAGCTTGATATAATTTCATATATAAGTATTTTATCAAAATCGTAGATCCGTATCAACTTTTGAGCGATTTCCGACAACCGGAAGTGGTACTTCTTCTACTTTGAATTTTTCAAAAGCCTATAACTTGAGTACTATTTCAGATAGATAAATGAAATTTCACATGTAAGTAAAAGATCTAATTCTCTACCTTCTGTTAAATTTTGAGTAATTTCCGTTTACCGGAAGTAGTAATTTACGCTACTTCCGATTTCTCAAAAAACTAATGTAAATTTTAAAAGTACTAATAATATTGCGCACTATTATGCGCTTTTTTTATTTCGCGTTCACTTGGTGTGCAATTAATTTGTATACGAGATTTTATTCTATTTTTAAAACTTTAAGTATTTAAAATGGATTAAAAATCATGTCTATAGCCCGAGTTCCCATCCCCTGTTATTTTATATAAAAATATTCGAGAAAGTTTAGGGGAGATCACTCCCGGTTTATTTGAAAATGAACTCTCTAATGTGTTTGTTTGTTTTAATCAGACCGATAGACTAGGGATAAGAAAGGTTACTATAGTCCATAAGTAAATCAAATCCGGGCGTCCTCCGGCACCCCGACAGGGTGCTATTTGGCGTCCCGGGTTTTCCCGTGTTCGCTATTGCTCCTACGTTCATTTACGTGAGTGCAAAAGACTATGAATAAGTTGGGGCACTATAGTCGTTTACTAAGCGGAAACAGGCGATTCCGCCGGCGCCCCAGCATGGTGCGATTTGGCGCCCTGACCGAGACTGTGAGCACTTTGCGTTTATAGTTCGCGTTTGTATTTTATTTCTGTTTGGGTTGGGTTTGCGTTTGTAGTTGGGTTTTGGTTTGGATTTGGTTTGTTTTGTTTTGTTTTCGTTTGCTTTTTTGCTTGCGTTTGTGTTTGTTTTCATTGTGTTTATCTTTGCGTTTGTGGTTGGGTTTGTGTTTGTGCTTTCTTTTGTATGTCTGTTTGCGTTTGTGTTTTTTTGTGTTTTGGTTTTGGTTGGCTGTGGTTAGGGTGGGCAATGCCGTGTATCTGCTGATTACACATATGTCATGGTCCTTTGCAGATAGGTTTTTCACAGAGGCCAGTGCAGGGCCTGGCCGGAACGGCTACTATATATATATATATATATATATATATATATATATATATATATATATATATATATATATATATATATATATATATATATATATATATATATTGTTGTTTAGAAATGATAACCGACCAGCAATGGATATCCCTATCACAATCCTGCCCTAACCTTGCCGTGTCTTTGGACGTGTACGCAGAACTATATCGTGAGGACACTCTTTCCCCCTACATACCTCTGGTCAGTCTGACTACATTGTACCAGGCCAGCAAGGGCCAATCTGACATGGTGAGTCATGTCACACACACACACACACACACACACACACAACAGGCAGCAAGGACCAATCAGACATGGTGAGTCATGTCACACACACACACACACACAACAGGCTGCAAGGGCCAATCTGACATGGTGAGTCATGTCACACACACATACACACACACACACACGGAGAGAGCAGACATTGAGGGATGGACCATGTATTAGACACGGGTTTTTTTCATAAGATGACCCGCCCCCATCTATTTTAGAAAGAAATAATGCTCATTTTGCACAAGTTAAAAAATAATATTTCACATGCCTTTTTGCGTGCATATAATTAATTTATTAATTTAATTATTCATGATTATCTCATGGAATATATATATATATATATATATATATATATATATATATATATATATATATATATATATATATATATATATACGTCTCTCTGTAGCTTTCTATTGCCATGTTGGCGCTCCAGTATGAGCATAAAATGGAAGAAATGAATCTTGGCCATTACGTCGAGAATGATTTGACTGAGATGTTTATTCAACATATCGAAAAGTTCCAGCGATTGCGGACGTTTTCTCTGACCATCCCCATCAAAACTAGGAAAAACGTAACTATTTTGTGTCTTAGTGGTTAGCGATGGTGACAACGTTATAACACTCGTTATGGTCATGTTAGCGTTACCAGCATGTAACGTTTACCTATCTATCAGCCAGATAGAAGGTGAACGTCCCCGGATTCTTTTTTCGGGGTCATATGCAAATGCCTTACGGCCTAAATGGATGAACACTAACACAACGACACACTAGGGCTCGAATTCGATGTCTAGGGAAAACTAGTGATACTATTGTAATTAACACTCATCCAATCTGCATACAACCTTTAATAAGCGAACACAGTTGTGGCAGAACACAAGGTTAAACTAGATAAAATATTTAATGTATAAAATATCAAAACCCAACTTACAAAGTGTAGGAAAAAACACTATCACAGATTTCAACACTGCCTAAAAAAATAGCCACAGGCCACACAACACTGCTATAGCTTCAAGAATTACTTGGCGACAAGTAATATTATGCTAGAAGACTAAAACAACTTAAGAAAGCATAGCACACACAGGACTTAAGCTCTCTCACGTTCAAATGGTCAGAATCTATTGCCGGACAATATGGACGGCTTGGTCCTAACAGACCGCTTAATCAAGGTAGACTGCCACCTGTGGCGAGTGTGCGGTGCAATTAAAGACTTCTGCAACAGGGGAGATTATCCTCAACTCATGTAGCCATTGGTTGGGATAGTCATCTGACCAGAATCATTCAATCAGATCTTAATGGAAAATTTCTATGTCTTAGACACCTTAATAAGTCAGTGGAAAAACCCCGGTTGTTGCACCATCACTCCCTATAAGGAATTATACAATGTCAAAATAAAAATGGAACCTGACTCGACCTAAGTAGGTCACAAGCATCTAAATTATCTGGGCCACGGGACTAGACATAAGGATTTCCCTTGTAATAAACGCTTTACTGAACAAAATATGTGGGACTAGACATACGGATTTCCCTTGTAATAAACGCTTTACTGAACAAAATATGTGGGACTAGACATACGGATTTCACTTGTAATAAACGCTTTACTGAACAAAATATGTGGGAATAGACATACGGATTTCACTTGTAATAAACGCTTTACTGAACAAAATATGTGGGACTAGACATACGGATTTCACTTGTAATAAACGCTTTACTGAACAAAATATGTGGGACTAGACATACGGATTTCACTTGTAATAAACGCTTTACTGAACAAAATATGTGGGACTAGACATACGGATTTCACTTGTAATAAACGCTTTACTGAACAAAATATGTGGGACTAGACATACGGATTTCACTTGTAATTAACGCTTTACTGAACAAAATATGTGGGACTAGACATACGGATTTCACTTGTTATAAACGTGTTATGAAGTCAATTTTTGTCATGTTTATTTTTTACAGAAACGTTTTTTAAAAGCTTTCTGCGACATGCTAAAAAGAAACAGTGTATTGAAGAACGTAACTTTTACTTTCGTGGGTCGGAGAGGCGTTGGCCGGCAACTGCTTGAGGAAATGGACAGGCTGTTGGTAGACATGAGAGAATGGGTGGAGCGGGGCTTGCTCATCAAATTCAATTTGGATGCAGAACGATAGAATGCTTGCTGGTGATGTATTATCTAATTGTCCTAATACTCAGTCATAAATTCTCATAAAGTGCTGGTGATGTATGATCTACATGTGTTGACAGTGATTCATATCTGGCATAGACAATTTATTTTCAAATCTTTTTTTTTATTTGATAATTGAAAATAAAAATAATTTGAGCAGGAACACTGTTTCCAAAGTGTCTTACTGCTAACAACGCTAACATCGTCTCTCTGTCAGTATGTACGTGTGTGTCTCATCTAACTGGTCTTATTGCTCCTGTTGAAAAAAATTTCTAGCAAGTTGGCGGCAACGAACGAATTGAAATCGGCTCAGTTTTAAATGTGTCGTTTAAGGGAGAGTTTTAAATTTGTCGTTTAAGGGAGAGTTTTAAATGTGTCGTTTAAGGGAGAGTTTTAAATTTGTCATTTAAGGGAGAGTTTTAAATCTGAGCCAATTTCAATTCACATCGTGATCACCGCTACTCGCGTGGACCTTTTAAAAATTCCATAATTTTCTTCTCAGAATCGTACTTTGTTCTATTTCAATTGTATACTGAAAGAAATTTAAAACATTTGGCACGAGTAAATTTCTTTATGCTATTTAAATTATTACTTATCAGTGAATGTATTGTTCATCATATGCACATTTTTATAATGCTTCAGCTGAAAATGCATGTGAAAATAGTTTTTTTGTTTAATTTTTCATTAATATGATAACTAATTAAAAAGAAATGTTTGTTTTTCTGATTTTGTTTCAGAAATAAAACATGTAACTCATTATGTTAATATTACTTTTATACTAATTGTAAGGTTATCAAAGATAGTATTTGCATTAAATATGTTATGCTTTAATCTTACAGTCGTGTTGCGGTTACTTTTGTCTAATATATTGTGTGTTTGTTGATTTTTTTTGTTGAGCAATACGTTACATTTCTAATTGTCATTACACTGTTATTAAATACGCTGTGTAAAAAGTGCTTTCTCTGGTGAATGATGTAATTATTGTAGTTAGAAACTAGAACTGTAGCGCCACGTACATCGAGCGATCTTAGTACAGTTGGGCCGGGAATTTAGCTCTGCTATATTTAGTCACCAACTGTCGTATGAGAAAACAAATGTTTACGTCTGTTGTTGGATCATGTGCAGCCAGCAGAGTTTCTTCCATGCATCTCCCCCCCCCCCACGCCCCAATTAGATGAGTGACTTCTTCACGCAGTCGATTGCTGACCTTTCTTCTAGCATAAAATTGACAGTAACCTGTCTTAAAGTGCTGTGACCTTTTAGCATTGCACAATATGCTGACTCAGCTTATTGTAGGACACTGTACGTGTTCTCTCACCCTATCGCACACAACCGACAGCTCACGCCCTACACGGAGTGAATGACAACACTACGGGAATATCCGATTTTATTCTACCAGAAACATTGGCGCGTAAAACATTTTCATCTTGGTAGTAGAGTTGTCAAATTGTCCAGAGAAAGTTGCAATTGACCAGAGAAAGTTGCAATTGTCCAGAGAAAGTTGCAATTGACCAGAGAAAGTTGCAATTGACCAGAGAAAGTTGCAATTGACCAGAGAAAGTTGCAATTGTCCAGAGAAAGTTGCAATTGACCAGAGAAAGTTGCAATTGTCCTTCTAAATCAACAAATTGCTTAAAACGGCCCCGTGTGTCAGCCCATAACATTCCACGTCTCTTGATGTCAAGTGACATGTCTTGATGTCAAGTGACATGTCTTGATGTCAAGTGACATGTCTTGATGTCAAGTGACATGTCTTGATGTCAAGTGACATGTCTTGATGTCAAGTGACATGTCTTGATGTCAAGTGACATGTCTTGATGTCAAGTGACATGTCTTGATGTCAAGTGACATGTCTTGATGTCAAGTGACATGTCTTGATGTCAAGTGACATGTCTTGATGTCAAGTGACATGTCTTGATGTCAAGTGAGATGTCTAGATGTCATATGGCATATAATTTTAAGGCCGGTCCCTATGTACCCCTACAATAACCAATAGGTCCTTATGTACCCCTTCAATAACCAATAGGTCCTTATGTACCCCTACAATAACCAATAGGTCCTTATGTACCCCTTCAATAACCAATAGGTCCCTACGTACCCCTTCAATAACCAATAGGTCCCTACGTACCCCTTCAATAACCAATAGGTCCTTATGTACCCCTTCAATAACCAATAGGTCCCTACGTACCCCTACAATAACCAATAGGTCCCTACGTACCCCTTCAATAACCAATAGGTCCCTACGTACCCCTTCAATAACCAATAGGTCCCTACGTACCCCTTCAATAACCAATAGGTCCTTATGTACCCCTTCAATAACCAATAGGTCCCTACGTACCCCTTCAATAACCAATAGGTCCCTACGTACCCCTACAATAACCAATAGGTCCATACGTACCCCTTCAATAACCAATAGGTCCCTACGTACCCCTTCAATAACCAATAGGTCCCTATGTACCCCTACAATAACCAATAGGTCCCTACGTACCCCTTCAATAACCGATAGGTCCCTACGTACCCCTACAATAACCAATAGGTCCATACGTACCCCTTCAATAACCAATAGGTCCCTACGTACCCCTTCAATAACCAATAGGTCCCTATGTACCCCTACAATAACCAATAGGTCCTTATGTACCCCTTCAATAACCAATAGGTCCTTATGTACCCCTTCAATAACCAATAGGTCCCTACGTACCCCTACAATAACCAATAGGTCCTTATGTACCCCTACAATAACCAATAGGTCCTTATGTACCCCTTCAATAACCAATAGGTCCTTATGTACCCCTACAATAACCAATAGGTCTCTATGTACCACTACAATAACCAATAGGTCCCTACGTACCCCTACAATAACCAATAGGTCCCTATGTACCCCTACAATAACCAATAGGTCCCTATGTACCCCAACAATAATCAATAGGTCCCTATGTACCCCTACAATAACGTTTGATGAGCCCACCTACCCGTAGAAAAACCAGTTGTTCTAGAAACCATTTGTGTTTAGTCAACTGTTGAATCCGGGATTGTGTGGAAAATATTTATTTATAAATTATATGTTTACAAATATAAAGAAAATATTATATGTTTACCAATATAAAGTACATGTAAGATGTTTACCAATATAATGTACATGTTATATGTTTACCAATATAATGTGCATGTTATATGTTTAGCAATATAAAATACATATTACAAGCTTAGCAATATAAAATACATGTTATATGTTTTGCAATATAAAATACATGTTATATGTTTACCAATATAAAATGCATGTTATATGTTTTTCCAATATAATGTCCCATTACAGTCTTTACCTATATAAATTCCACATTAAATTCTTTATTATATAAATTACACATTAAATTCTTTATCATATAAATTACACATTAAATTATATATCATATAAATTACACATTAAATTATATATCATATAAATCACACATTAAATTCTTTATCATATAAATTACACATTAAATTATATATCATATAAATTACACATTAAATTATATATCATATAAATTACACATTAAATTATATATCATATAAATTACACATTAAATTCTTTATCATATAAATTACACATTAAATTATATATCATATAAATTACACATTAAATTATATATCATAAATTACACATTAAATTTTTGATTATATACATTACACATTTCATTCTTGATCGTATAAATTACACATTAAATTATATATCATATAAATTACACATTAAATTATATATCATATAAATTACACATTAAATTCTTTATCATATAAAAAATTACACATTAAATTATATATCATATAAATTACACATTAAATTAAATATCATTTAAATACACATTAAACTATATATCATATAAATTACACATTAAATTTTTGATCATATACATTACACATTTCATTCTTTATCGTATAAATTACACATTAAATTCTTTATCATATAAATTACACATTAAATTATATATCATATAAATACACATTAAATTATATATCATATAAATTACACATTAAATTTTTGATCATATACATTACACATTTCATTCTTTATCGTATAAATTACACATTAAATTCTTTATCATATAAATTACACATTAAATTCTTTATCATATAAATTACACATTAAATTCTTTATCATATAAATTACACATTAAATTCTTTATCATATAAATTACACATTAAATTCTTTATTTTATAAAAACACATTACATTGTTTATCAAAAAAAGTATATTTTAGGTTGTCAGTTTTCAAAGGCATTATGTCTATATGACATCAGGTCTAGATGACATCAGGTCTAGATAACACCAGGTCTAGATGCCACCAGGTCTAGATGACACCAGATGACATCTGATGCCACCAGGTCTAGATGCCACCAGGTCTAGATGACACCAGATGACATCTGATGCCACCAGGTCTAGATGCCACCAGGTCTAGATGCCACCAGGTCTAGATGACACCAGATGACATCAGATGCCACCAGATGACACCAGATGACATCAGATGACGTCAGATGAGGTCCTCCTCACGGTTGAGGCCGAGCTGGACGTTGAAGAACTGCGAGACCCTCCTGACGATGGACTGCCTCCTCCTCCCCACCTCCTGCTCGATCCTCTCCCGGTCCTCCTGCCTCATGATCATCCTCTCGGGGTCAGCCAGTGCAAACCGCCTGGTTCTCAGCCGGTCGGAGACGAGCGGCACGCCCGAGTCGCTCCGTGACGTCAGCGGGCCGCCACGTTGGACCTCGTTTTGAGGAGACGCCGTGTTGAGCTCGTGCTGCGAGCCTCCCATCTGGGTCAGGATGACATTTCTGTGGGCGTGGCTCTTTGACCTCACCTGCTCCAGAATCTGGTCAAGGTCGATGCACCACTCGTCGTCGTCATCGTCGTCAAGGTCACCGACGCCGTAGGACCTGACGCCGCCGGTGTAACCAAAGAACGACAACTGGTCTCGACCTTCCAGCGCCATGTCGCTGATGCTTCTCTTGATGGCACCACGACCCGGAAGTAGTTTATGCCCGCCCGGAAGTGGTTTGTTATCGCGCCAGTACGGCCCCTGTGACAGCTGCTTGTTGCTGCAGCGCGATGACCTTGACCCAGTTCGTTGTGTGATGCTCTGGACCACGTCTTTCGCTTCGTCCAGATCGATGACGTCATCGGATAGCCTGTTGTGATGTGAGGTGTTTCCGGTTTCGTTTAGACCGGAAGTGGAATGGGCGGCAAGCTGAGACAACTCTGAGTGAGCATCCGGTGCTGGCTGCTGGTCGCTGGCCCAAGCTTTGGGGGACAAGTGGGCGGTGGCTTGATCTAGTGAACTCAGGTCACCGTGACATACCTCTGGGGTTGTGGGGGCGGTGAGGTTTGTGGGGGCGGTGTGGTTTGTGGGGGCGGTGTGGTTTGTGGGGGCGGTGTGGTTTGTGGGGGCGGTGTGGTTTGTGGGGGCGGTGTGGTTTGTGGGGGCGGTGTGGTTTGTGTGGGCGGTGTGGGTTATGGGGGCGGTGTGGTTTGTGGGGGCGGTGTGGTTTGTGTGGGTATTAAGTCCACACCTTGTGACTTTGGTGTTAGAAGTTTCCTTTAATTTTCCACTTTGTTTTTTACAAGGTCCATTCGTGTTGTTGCTTAGAGGGTCGGATGTGTTCCTTGTTGATGTGGACGCTCGTAATGTGTGGGGAGGTGGTGTTTGTTGAGGTGGTGTGTGGGTAATTGGTGTTTGGTGAGGTAGTGTGTGGGTAAGTGGTGTTTGTTGAGGTGGTGTGTGGGTAAGTGGTGTTTGGTGAGGTGGTGTGTGGGTAATTGGTGTTTGGTGAGGTGGTGTGTGGGTAAGTGGTGTTTGTTGAGGTGGTGTTTGTTGAGGTGGTGTGTGGGTAAGTGGTGTATTTTGAGGTGGTGTGTGGGTAAGTGGTGTTTGGTGAGGTGGTGTTTGTTGAGGTGGTGTGTGGGTAAGTGGTGTTTGTTTAAGTGGTGTGTGGGTAAGTGATGTTTGTACAACACAGCCTGGGTTTTCCATCGACGCTCCGCCAGTGTGTGACGTCACTTCCGTCACACCAGTTCTGCTGGTGATGAAGATATCCCAAGGTTTGCTGATTGACGCTGTTTTCTTGGGCGTGGTGATGTGGAGGTTGTGGCTGTCCACACCCCCACACGCGGGTGTTTTCGTGGGTGTGGTGATGTGGATAGTAGAGCTGTCCACACCCCCACATGCGGGTCTAGCAGACAGCACAACGTCACTTCCGTTCTTCAGCTGACCAGCAAAATGGCGGACCTTGTTGTCGCCCTTGGGAGCCACGTACCTGATACACGCCATGTATCTGGTGCTAAAGTTGACCTCAAGTTGGCCTCAAGTTGACCTCAAGTTGACCTCAAGTTGGCCCCAAGTTGACCTCAAGTTGACCTCAAGTTGACCTCAAGTTGACCTCAAGTTGACCTCAAGTTGACCTCAAGTTGACCTCGAGTTTCTCTTACTGTAAAAAATATAGGTTATTTTTTAAGTAGTCTATTCGATTTGTACACGTTATGTTATCGCTTGTAACTCTCATGTGACTATTTATAGCTATAAACGGTTATCGTAACGACGCTAATTTATAACGGGAACCAGAGTTTGGCTGTCACCACGAGCTTGTGTGCAGTCAACATTTCAATCAATCTTCAATCGATGCCCGGCCACACAGTCAACAACAACATACAGACTCGATTGAAACGTTTTTTTTTTTGAAACGACAAACTACTGAATTCTAAAAGGTTTGATATAATATTTAGAAATCGACTTTTACTGTTCATGCGAGCTGATCTGTGTGTTTTATAAATGTGAATATGTCAAGGTTTCAGTCAAGGTTTCTGTTAAGGTTTCAGTGAAGGTTTAGTCAAGGTTTCTGTCAAAGATTCGTGGTGTTTAGATAATGATAAGATATTTGGTGAAGTATCTCAGACAGTGTTTCTTCAAGACTTTTTTCTCCGGGGGGGGGGGGGACTTGAAATTTTCGGGGGGGGGGAGGTAGCGGACTAACATGTTTTGGGGGTGGACACTTAAAAGTATATATTTTCTATATAAATTCCATTTCGTTCAGGGGGAGCAGTGGATGCATGGAAGAAACTCTGATCACAGGTAAGATGTTTGGTGAGGTACCACAGATGTTTGGTGAGGTACCACAGATGTTTGGTGAGGTACCACAGATGTTTGGTGAGGTACCACAGATGTTTGGTGAGGTACCACAGATGTTTGGTGAGGTACCACAGATGTTTGGTGAGGTACCACAGATAAGATGTTTGGTGAGGTACCACAGATGTTTGGTGAGGTACCACAGATGTTTGGTGAGGTACCACAGATGTTTGGTGAGGTACCACAGATAAGATGTTTGGTGAGGTACGACAGACGTTTGGTGAGGTACCACAGATAAGATGTTTGGTGAGGTACCACAGATAAGATGTTTAGTGAGGTACCACAGATAAGATGTTTGGTGAGGTACCACAGATAAGATGTTTAGTGAGGTACCACAGATAAGATGTTTGGTGAGGTACCACAGATGTTTGGTGAGGTACCACAGATAAGATGTTTGGTGAGGTACCACAGATGTTTGGTGAGGTACCACAGATGTTTGGTGAGGTACCACAGATAAGATGTTTGGTGAGGTACCACAGATGTTTGGTGAGGTACCACAGATAAGATGTTTAGTGAGGTACCACAGATAAGATGTTTGGTGAGGTACCACAGATGTTTGGTGAGGTACCACAGATGTTTGGTGAGGTACCACAGATGTTTGGTGAGGTACCACAGATGTTTGGTGAGGTACCACAGATGTTTGGTGAGGTACCACAGATGTTTGGTGAGGTACCACAGATAAGATGTTTAGTGAGGTACCACAGATAAGATGTTTGGTGAGGTACCACAGATGTTTGGTGAGGTACCACAGATGTTTGGTGAGGTACCACAGATGTTTGGTGAGGTACCACAGATGTTTGGTGAGGTACCACAGATGTTTGGTGAGGTACCACAGATGTTTGGTGAGGTACCACAGATGTTTGGTGAGGTACCACAGATAAGATGTTTGGTGAGGTACCACAGATAAGATGTTTAGTGAGGTACCACAGATAAGATGTTTGGTGAGGTACCACAGATGTTTGGTGAGGTACCACAGATGTTTGGTGAGGTACCACAGATAAGATGTTTGGTGAGGTACCACAGATGTTTGGTGCGGTACCACAGATAAGATGTTTGGTGAGGTACCACAGATGTTTGGTGAGGTACCACAGATGTTTGGTGAGGTACCACAGATGTTTGGTGAGGTACCACAGATGTTTGGTGAGGTACCACAGATGTTTGGTGAGGTACCACAGATGTTTGGTGAGGTACCACAGATAAGATGTTTGGTGAGGTACCACAGATAAGATGTTTAGTGAGGTACCACAGATAAGATGTTTGGTGAGGTACCACAGATGTTTGGTGAGGTACCACAGATAAGATGTTTGGTGAGGTACCACAGATGTTTGGTGAGGTACCACAGATAAGATGTTTGGTGAGGTACCACAGATGTTTGGTGCGGTACCACAGATAAGATGTTTGGTGAGGTACCACAGATAAGATGTTTAGTGAGGTACCACAGATAAGATGTTTGGTGAGGTACCACAGATGTTTGGTGAGGTACCACAGATAAGATGTTTAGTGAGGTACCACAGATGTTTGGTGAGGTACCACAGATAAGATGTTTGGTGAGGTACCACAGATAAGATGTTTGGTGAGGTACCACAGATGTTTGGTGAGGTACCACAGATGTTTGGTGAGGTACCACAGATAAGATGTTTGGTGAGGTACCACAGATGTTTGGTGAGGTACCACAGATGTTTGGTGAGGTACCACAGATGTTTGGTGAGGTACCACAGATGTTTGGTGAGGTACCACAGATGTTTGGTGAGGTACCACAGATGTTTTGTGAGGTACCACAGATGTTTGGTGAGGTACCACAGATGTTTGGTGAGGTACCACAGATGTTTGGTGAGGTACCACAGATGTTTGGTGAGGTACCACAGATGTTTGGTGAGGTACCACAGATGTTTGGTGAGGTACCACAGATGTTTGGTGAGGTACCACAGATGTTTGGTGAGGTACCACAGATGTTTGGTGAGGTACCACAGATGTTTGGTGAGGTACCACAGATAAGATGTTTGGTGCGGTACCACAGATGTTTGGTGAGGTACCACAGATGTTTGGTGAGGTACCACAGATGTTTGGTAAGGTACCACAGATGTTTGGTGAGGTACCACAGATGTTTGGTGAGGTACCACAGACGTTTGGTGAGGTACCACAGATAAGATGTTTGGTGAGGTACCACAGATGTTTGGTGAGGTACCACAGATAAGATGTTTGGTGAGGTACCACAGATGTTTGGTGAGGTACCACAGATAAGATGTTTGGTGAGGTACCACAGATGTTTGGTGAGGTACCACAGATAAGATGTTTGGTGAGGTACCACAGATAAGATGTTTGGTGAGGTACCACAGATAAGATGTTTGGTGAGGTACCACAGATGTTTGGTGAGGTACCACAGATGTTTGGTGAGGTACCACAGATGTTTGGTGAGGTACCACAGATGTTTGGTGCGGTACCACAGATAAGATGTTTGGTGCGGTACCACAGATAAGATGTTTGGTGCGGTACCACAGATGTTTGGTGAGGTACCACAGATAAGATGTTTGGTGAGGTACCACAGATGTTTGGTGAGGTACCACAGATAAGATGTTTGGTGAGGTACCACAGATGTTTGGTGAGGTACCACAGATAAGATGTTTGGTGAGGTACCACAGATAAGATGTTTGGTGAGGTACCACAGATAAGATGTTTGGTGAGGTACCACAGATAAGATGTTTGGTGAGGTACCACAGATGTTTGGTGAGGTACCACAGATAAGATGTTTGGTGAGGTACCACAGATAAGATGTTTGGTGAGGTACCACAGATAAGATGTTTGGTGAGGTACCACAGATAAGATGTTTGGTGAGGTACCACAGATGTTTGGTGAGGTACCACAGATGTTTGGTGAGGTACCACAGATGTTTGGTGAGGTACCACAGATGTTTGGTGAGGTACCACAGATGTTTGGTGAGGTACCACAGATAAGATGTTTGGTGAGGTACCACAGATGTTTGGTGAGGTACCACAGATGTTTGGTGAGGTACCACAGATGTTTGGTGAGGTACCACAGATGTTTGGTGAGGTACCACAGATGTTTGGTGAGGTACCACAGATGTTTGGTGCGGTACCACAGATAAGATGTTTGGTGCGGTACCACAGATGTTTGGTGAGGTACCACAGATGTTTGGTGAGGTACCACAGATGTTTGGTGAGGTACCACAGATGTTTGGTGAGGTACCACAGATGTTTGGTGAGGTACCACAGACGTTTGGTGAGGTACCACAGATAAGATGTTTGGTGAGGTACCACAGATGTTTGGTGAGGTACCACAGATAAGATGTTTGGTGAGGTACCACAGATGTTTGGTGAGGTACCACAGATAAGTTGTTTGGTGAGGTACCACAGATGTTTGGTGAGGTACCACAGATAAGATGTTTGGTGAGGTACCACAGATGTTTGGTGAGGTACCACAGATAAGATGTTTGGTGAGGTACCACAGATGTTTGGTGAGGTACCACAGATGTTTGGTGAGGTACCACAGATGTTTGGTGAGGTACCACGGATAAGATGTTTGGTGAGGTACCACAGATAAGATGTTTGGTGAGGTACCACAGATAAGATGTTTGGTGAGGTACCACAGATAAGATGTTTGGTGAGGTACCACAGATAAGATGTTTGGTGAGGTACCACAGATAAGATGTTTGGTGAGGTACCACAGATAAGATGTTTGGTGAGGTACCACAGATGTTTGGTGAGGTACCACAGATAAGATGTTTGGTGAGGTACCACAGATAAGATGTTTGGTGAGGTACCACAGATAAGATGTTTGGTGAGGTACCACAGATGTTTGGTGAGGTACCACAGATGTTTGGTGAGGTACCACAGATAAGATGTTTGGTGAGGTACCACAGATAAGATGTTTGGTGAGGTACCACAGATAAGATGTTTGGTGAGGTACCACAGATAAGATGTTTGGTGAGGTACCACAGATAAGATGTTTGGTGAGGTACCACAGATAAGATGTTTGGGAGGTACCACAGATAAGATGTTTGGTGAGGTACCACAGATAAGATGTTTGGTGAGGTACCACAGATGTTTGGTGAGGTACCACAGATGTTTGGTGAGGTACCACAGATGTTTGGTGAGGTACCACAGATGTTTGGTGAGGTACCACAGATGTTTGGTGAGGTACCACAGATGTTTGGTGAGGTACCACAGATGTTTGGTGAGGTACCACAGATAAGATGTTTGGTGAGGTACCACAGATGTTTGGTGAGGTACCACAGAAAAATGTTTGGTGCGGTACCACAGATAAGATGTTTGGTGAGGTACCACAGATAAGATGTTTGGTGAGGTACGACAGATAAGATGTTTGGTGAGGTACCACAGATGTTTGGTGAGGTACCACAGATAAGATGTTTGGTGAGGTACCACAGTTGTTTGGTGAGGTACCACAGATAAGATGTTTGGTGAGGTACGACAGATAAGATGTTTGGTGAGGTACGACAGATAAGATGTTTGGTGAGGTACCACAGATGTTTGGTGAGGTACCACAGATAAGATGTTTGGTGAGGTACCACAGATGTTTGGTGAGGTACCACAGATGTTTGGTGAGGTACCACAGATGTTTGGTGAGGTACCACAGATAAGATGTTTGGTGAGGTACCACAGATGTTTGGTGAGGTACCACAGATAAGATGTTTGGTGAGGTACCACAGATGTTTGGTGAGGTACCACAGATGTTTGGTGAGATACCACAGATGTTTGGTGAGGTACCACAGAAAAGATGTTTGGTGCGGTACCACAGATGTTTGGTGAGGTACCACAGATAAGATGTTTGGTGAGGTACCACAGATATGATGTTTGGTGAGGTACCACAGATGTTTGGTGAGGTACCACAGATGTTTGGTGAGGTACCACAGATGTTTGGTGAGGTACCACAGATGTTTGGTGAGGTACCACAGATGTTTGGTGAGGTACCACAGATAAGATGTTTGGTGAGGTACCACAGATGTTTGGTGAGGTACCACAGATAAGATGTTTGGTGAGGTTCCACAGATGTTTGGTGAGGTACCACAGATAAGATGTTTGGTGCGGTACCACAGATGTTTGGTGAGGTACCACAGATAAGATGTTTGGTGAGGTACCACAGATAAGATGTTTGGTGAGGTACGACAGATAAGATGTTTGGTGAGGTACCACAGATGTTTGGTGAGGTACCACAGATAAGATGTTTGGTGAGGTACCACAGTTGTTTGGTGAGGTACCACAGATAAGATGTTTGGTGAGGTACCACAGATGTTTGGTGAGGTACCACAGATGTTTGGTGAGGTACCACAGATGTTTGGTGAGGTACCACAGATGTTTGGTGAGGTACCACAGATAAGATGTTTGGTGAGGTACCACAGATAAGATGTTTGGTGAGGTACCACAGATAAGATGTTTGGTGAGGTACCACAGATGTTTGGTGAGGTACCACAGATGTTTGGTGAGGTACCACAGATAAGATGTTTGGTGAGGTACCACAGATGTTTGGTGAGGTACCACAGAAAAGATGTTTGGTGCGGTACCACAGATAAGATGTTTGGTGAGGTACCACAGATAAGATGTTTGGTGAGGTACCACAGATAAGATGTTTGGTGAGGTACCACAGATGTTTGGTGAGGTACCACAGATGTTTGGTGAGGTACCACAGATGTTTGGTGAGGTACCACAGATGTTTGGTGAGGTACCACAGATGTTTGGTGAGGTACCACAGATGTTTGGTGAGGTACCACAGATAAGATGTTTGGTGAGGTACCACAGATAAGATGTTTGGTGAGGTACGACAGATAAGATGTTTGGTGAGGTACCACAGATGTTTGGTGAGGTACCACAGATAAGATGTTTGGTGAGGTACCACAGTTGTTTGGTGAGGTACCACAGATAAGATGTTTGGTGAGGTACCACAGATAAGATGTTTGGTGAGGTACCACAGATGTTTGGAGAGGTACCAAAGATGTTTGGTGAGGTACCACAGATAAGATGTTTGGTGAGGTACCACAGATGTTTGGTGAGGTACCACAGATAAGATGTTTGGTGAGGTACCACAGAAAAGATGTTTGGTGAGGTACCACAGATAAGATGTTTGGTGAGGTACCACAGATAAGATGTTTGGTGAGGTACCACAGATGTTTGGTGAGGTACCACAGATGTTTGGTGAGGTACCACAGATAAGATGTTTGGTGAGGTACCACAGATAAGATGTTTGGTGAGGTACGACAGATAAGATGTTTGGTGAGGTACCACAGATAAGATGTTTGGTGAGGTACCACAGATGTTTGGTGAGGTACCACAGATAAGATGTTTGGTGAGGTACCACAGATAAGATGTTTGGTGAGGTACCACAGATGTTTGGTGAGGTACCACAGATAAGATGTTTGGTGAGGTACCACAGATGTTTGGTGAGGTACCACAGATAAGATGTTTGGTGAGGTACCACAGATAAGATGTTTGGTGAGGTACCACAGATGTTTGGTGAGGTACCACAGATAAGATGTTTGGTGAGGTACCACAGATAAGATGTTTGGGAGGTACCACAGATAAGATGTTTGGGAGGTACCACAGATAAGATGTTTGGTGAGGTACCACAGATGTTTGGTGAGGTACCACAGATAAGATGTTTGGTGAGGTACCACAGATAAGATGTTTGGTGAGGTACGACAGATAAGATGTTTGGTGAGTTACCACAGATGTTTGGTGAGGTACCACAGATGTTTGGTGAGGTACCACAGATAAGATGTTTGGTGAGGTACCACAGATAAGATGTTTGGTGAGGTACCACAGATGTTTGGTGAGGTACCACAGATAAGATGTTTGGTGAGGTACCACAGATGTTTGGTGAGGTACCACAGATGTTTGGTGAGGTACCACAGATAAGATGTTTGGTGAGGTACCACAGATAAGATGTTTGGTGAGGTACCACAGATAATATGTTTGGTGAGGTACCACAGATAAGATGTTTGGTGAGGTACCACAGATGTTTGGTGAGGTACCACAGATGTTTGGTGAGGTACCACAGATAAGATGTTTGGTGAGGTACCACAGATGTTTGGTGAGGTACCACAGATGTTTGGTGAGGTACCACAGATGTTTGGTGAGGTACCACAGATGTTTGGTGAGGTACCACAGATGTTTGGTGAGGTACCACAGATAAGATGTTTGGTGAGGTACCACAGATAAGATGTTTGAGCTCATCGATTGCCCCATCTGATCGCCCCGAGAGTGGGCAAACAAGAGCGACAACCGCTGAGATGTTGTCAAGTGATAGCGTTTTATTCTGTCAACACACGTCTTGCTTTAGACGCCGTGACCGCAGAAAATCTGGGTGGGGACGGGGGGGGGGGGGGGGGAGATTCGAGGAAAAAAAAAATTAAAATAAGTTTAGAAACGAGTGAATAAATTATACCTTAAACTTGTAGTTTAACTGAATTTAAAGGTATAACAAATGTTTCATGGAAGTGTATTCGCCATTCGCCTTGTGTGTGAAGTTTAGAGGTGTGTTTGACATCGAATGGTCTTAAGTCAATTTACAGTTTGTAACCAGTTTGGCATTCACAGTAAAACATCAAAATATTTTATAACTAGAATTTTACATAACTATATAGTTAAACTAAACTGTTAAACTAAACTGTTAAACTAAACTGCTAAACTAAACTGTTAAACTAAACTGTTAAACTAAACTGTTAAACTAAACTGTTAAACTAAACTGTTAAACCTAACTGTTACACTAAACTGTTACACTAAACTGTTAAACTAAACTGTTAAACTATACTGTTAAACTAAACTGTTAAACTAACTGTTAAACTAAACTGTTAAACTAAACTGTTAAACTAAACTGTTAAACTAAACTGTTAAACTAAACTGTTAAACTAAACTGTTAAACTAAGCTGTTAAACTAAACTTTTAAACTATACTGTTAAACTAAACTGTTAAACTAAACTGTTAAACTAAACTGTTAAACTAAACTGTTAAACTAAACTGTTAAACTAAACTGTTAAACTAAACACACTACTTACCAGCTACAGATTCCTAATTAGTAGGTTATTAATCCAGTGTCACTAATCCACATCTAATCCAGCTCCAGTGTCACATGCTAGGTCACAATGCCCACACTTAATCCACTTAGGCCAACTAAATCCACTGAGACCAAATTAATCCACTGAGAACAACTAAATCCACTGAGACCAAATTAATCCACTGAGACCAACTTAATCCACTGAGACCAAATTAATCCACTGAGACCAACTTAATCCACTGAGACCAACTTAATCCACTGAGACCAACTGTCCTAGATCTGCGACTAAGATCCTGGCTTGATGACGTCACGCCTCGCTATGACGAGCGAGCAGATCACGAGACGGGCGGGGAGAAAACATGTGTGTGGGGTGGGTGGGGGGATGTAAGGGTGGGGAGAAAACATTTGTGTGGGGCGGGGGGGGGGGGAGAAAACATTTGTGTGCACTGGGTGGGGGGAGTAGCGTTTGATAAACCAACGACCTGTGTGTCTGTGTTTGTATCTTGGTGTGTGTGTGTACGTGTGTTTATACTTATATGTATATCTGTGTTTGTATCTTTATGTGTGTGTGTGTGTGTGTCTACCTGTGTTTATACTTCTATGTGTGTCTGTGTTTTACATGCGCATGTGTGTCTGATTGTGTTAATCTTTATGTGTGTGTGTCTAAATGTGTTCAAATGTGTATATGTAAATTTGTTTGATTGTAATTGTGTTTCCGTCTGTGTCAGTTAGTGTGTATGTGGGGGGAGGAGGGCGTGGCCTGATTTTGTGTCAGATAATTTCATCTCTTCTAACGGAAAAAGCTTTTAGAAAATCAGATCACGTGACTGGCGCTGGGAATCACGTGATGACATTAGCCCACACACTCGGGTGTGGGGGGGGCTAAGGGGGGGGGGTAGTATTTTCTTAGGAGGGGTGGTTGTTGTGGAGTGGGGGTGGTATTGTAGAGTGTGAGATTTGGGCGGTGGGCGGTGTTTTGGAGTAGGCTCTGACACAAGGATCTTGAGAAGATGTTTGCAAACATACACACACA
The DNA here is from genome assembly GCF_028476545.2 of Physella acuta. Classification (NCBI taxonomy): domain Eukaryota; kingdom Metazoa; phylum Mollusca; class Gastropoda; family Physidae; genus Physella; species Physella acuta. Next base: position 99,046 of record NW_026731872.1, read on the forward strand.
CTCTACACACAGACACAAACACTCTACACACAGACACAAACACTCTACACACAGACACAAACACTCCACAAACTTCCAGACTGAAAGTTTCACTACGACACTCCATAAATGTCAGGGTAGCCATACACTGACACTCTAACAACTGCGTTTAACATCTATGACACTCCCATCAGGTCAAGATTGCTACTCTCCAAACAACAATTCAGAAATAGACTGCACTCTACACTCTACGACAAGTGTGTGTATCAAAATCCTGTCAAAATTCTGGTCAACTGTAAATAACAATTTCAAATAACAATCAAGCAGCAAGCTTTTCATGTCAAAATCTGAAGGACGGATTTGAGACAACAAAGCGACGTAACTCTGGACACGAGTATTCCATTTCTTGTCCAGCTTACAATCTCTGCTGTCAAACAAAAATCTTTTAAAAAATCTTTCAATCATCAGGATCGATAACTCTCTACACAAAAAGTATCGGCCTGGTATAGTGGCGGCCATTGGTGCACTGGTGTAGCAGCGGTAGTCTTAAGCTGGGGCGATATATATATATATATATATATATATATATATATATATATATATATATATATATATATATATATATATATATATATATATATATATATATATATATATATATATATATATATATATATATATATATATATATATATATATATATATATATGTGTGTGTGTGTGTGTGTGAGAGAGAGAGTGCGTGAGTGAGTGCGTGTGTGTGTACGTCAATGTAAATACATTTGTATTAAACATAGCTGCATGCACAAACGCATACACACACACATATATACATACACATATTCTTCTCTTTCTGCTCCTGTAGCCTAAGTTGACCTAAGTTGACCTACGTTGACCATTGAGGCACCACTGGTGTCATATGGTCAACTCCCCCCCCCCCCTTCCACTCTGTCTACTTGACGACCGTGTCATATGTCCATGTCATAACACAATTATAGCTATAACAGACTTTGAACAAACCAAGAGTTACCTGAAACAATAACTGGACAGGAGCGCGAGATTTTCTTGCAGACGATGACCTAGTTGACCTATTGATCCAGACCTTATTCTGTCGTCTGCTGTGTGGTTTGACAACTTGATGGCACTGGACGTCAGTTATGTCGGACGTCTGATGTACTTAGTGTGACGTCAGGTCAAGCTTGTAAGACGTTTGGTTGGACGTCATTGAAATGTGTAGACGTCATGTCTATTCTGGCTGACGTCTAAAGCAAACTGGTCAATATCTGGGCGACAAAAGATCAGTTTTCGTGGACGTCTTGTCAATGTTATATGACGTCATATCATTGTTACCTGACGTCAAGGCCATATGACGTTTGGACGACTTTGTTGGACTTTCGCTCTGACTCGCTGGATGACGTATGGACCTTGTTGGATGTTGGACGACTTTGTTAATCGCCTAAACTATAAGTGTGTGTTTGTATGTGTGTGTGTGTATGTGTTTAACCCTGTGGGGGCGGAGCCTGAATGCTGACATTTGATTGGCTGGGCCAAATGTTACATCATACCACGTGACTCACCGCTCGTGAAGAATTTGATTGCCTACGTCACTTGCGGTAAGCACGTGATCAATTACTTTAATGAACCTGCTCCTAACGAGTTCTTCTGACGTCATCACCGTCCTGACGTCAGTTAGAATTGGGGGAGGGGGGGGGGGGGCAATTAGACTAACATCCAACCACTAGAACTAGAGGAATTTTTGTAGACAGTAATGACAGTTGCTTCAGTGGCGGTGTTGTTTTTTTACACGAACTAAAAACTTGTTTTCGTTAATTAAAGCATTGGTCGTTAAAATGTGTCAGATATTTCATGAACGATCAAAGCTTTTATTATAGAAAGCAAGATGGTTTTTGTTTTTAATCTTATTTTTATATTCAGTGTATTTAAAAGCTAAATACTGTGTTTTAATAGTTTTTTAAAAGTATTTTTACTATAATCTCAAAGGTTATTGCTGTCTTTGTAATATATTGGTGTGGTTATTTTTTTTTTGTAGCAAAATTATAACATTCGAGTTTTGTTTTTGTAACATTCGTGGGTTTTCCCCTCATCGTGACGTCACACACACACACACCAATAACAACACATCGAAGAAGATCATCAAGATTTATTTCAATAATATTGGCATCTACTTTTTAAATCTTTTTTATAACATGCCCTCTTCCCTACCTCCCCACCTCCCCTCCCCTCCTGCCACCACCCCTCCTGCCACCACCCCTCGCCTTCTGTACAGGTCGATGACATGTCAGTGACAGGTCGATGACATGTCAGTGACAGGTCGATGACATGTCAGTGACAGGTCGATGACATGTCAGTGACAGGTCGATGCCATGTCAGGGACAGGTCGATGACATGTCAGTGTCAGGTCGATGACATGTCAGTGACAGGTCGATGACATGTCAGTGACAGGTCGATGACATGTCAGTGACAGGTCGATGCCATGTCAGGGACAGGTCGATGACATGTCAGTGACAGGTCGATGACATGTCAGGGACAGGTCGATGACATGTCAGTGACAGGTCGATGACATGTCAGTGACAGGTCGATGTCATGTCAGTGACAGGTCGTTGACATGTCAGTGACAGGTCGATGACATGCCAGGGACAGGTTGATGACATGTCAGGGACAGGTTGATGACATGTCTGTGACAACTGTAGCCATACCACTGCCACCTAATGCCTGTGACACACCCATGTATCTATAAACATACAAAAAAACAGTTTCTTCGACAAATTGTTTCTTTCCGATCAATTTGAAACCAACAAAATAAAAACAAATTTCCCATCTACAAATGAAGAATAACTTGACTGAGGTTAAAGGTCAGCATCGCTAAATGTTGACGCGCTCTGTAACGTCATTCGCTGTGACTGTGTGGGTAATTTGCGAACCCTAACTTTTTATTTGATAAAACAAAAGATACTTAATTCACTTTGGACTGTGTGGGTAATATGCGAACCCTAACTTTTTATTTGATAAAACAAAAGATACTTAATTCACTTTGGTCTGTGTAGGTAATTTGCGAACCCTAACTTTTTATTTGATAAAACAAAAGGTACTTAATTCACTTTGGTCTGAGTAGGTAATTTGCGAACCCTAACTTTTTATTTGATAAAACAAAAGATACTTAATTCACTTTGGTTTGTGTGGGTAATTTGCGAACCCTAACTTTTTATTTGATAAAACAAAAGATACTTAATTCACTTCGGTCTGTGTGGGTAATTTGCGAACCCTTACTTTTTATTTGATAAAACAAAAGGTACTTAATTCACATTGGTCTGTGTAGGTAATTTGCGAACCCTTACTTTTTATTTGATAAAACAAAAGGTACTTAATTCACTTTGGTCTGTGTAGGTAATTTGCGAACCCTAACTTTTTATTTGATAAAACAAAAGATACTTATTTCACTTTGGTCTGTGTAGGTAATTTGCGAACCCTAACTTTTTATTTGATAAAACAAAAGGTACTTAATTCACTTTGGTCTGTGTAGGTAATTTGCGAATCGTGATAAGACAAATAAGATAAATCTACTGTTAAATATATAGACAAAATAAAGTTGTGTATGTGTCACATAAAGTTGGTATGTGTCACATAAAGTTGTGTATGTGTCACATAAAGTTGTGTATGTGTCACATAAAGGTGTGTATGTGTCACATAAAGTTGTGTCTAAGCTTCAAAATGTCTAAGTAGAATCAAACGTCTAAAAATATGTACATAACATTAACAAACATTAGCATAAACATAAATTAGCACAGCTAGCGTTAGGGTTTGTTTTTACAAGTCAGTAAATAAAACAAAACATTTCAACAATATTTTTCAGAGGATAATCTTATAATCTTAAAAGATAAATCAAATGATAATTTTATTTCTACAAGTTTTAAAAGTCGAATCAACAGCTAAAGAAAACAAATTTTTAAAAGTGACAAAATATACAAGGCAAACACATAAAATTGTCACCTTATGGTGGTGACAACACGGAAATGGTGACCCTGTAATCATGGTGACCACATTAATATGTTGACCACACGCAAATGGTGACCCTGTAATCATGGTCACCACATTAATATGGTGAACATGCGAATATACGAGTAGAGTCAATATACAATTTGCTGACTTTTATTTACCGAAATATCCTCATGGGATTTTAGCTTTTACATATTTAAAATTTCATTTTTAAATTCAAGTTAATGTTTAAAATTTTAAAACCAAAATGAACAACACAAATACACCAATGATTAAGTTAGCGTGTACAAAAATTAACCAAGAATGACGTCACTGTGTTTATATCGTAACGAAGGATTCACGCAATAACCTGCACCTATCTCCATGTACACAATAACCTGCACCTATCTCCATGTACACAATAACCTGCACCTATATATATGTACACAATAACCTGCACCTATCTCCATGTACACAATAACCTGCACCTATCTCCATCTACACAATAACCTGCACCTATCTCCTTGTACACAATAACCTGCACCTATCTCCTTGTACACAATAACCTGCACCTATCTCCATGTACACAATAACCTGCACCTATCTCCTTGTACACAATAACCTGCACCTATCTCCTTGTACACAATAACCTGCACCTATCTCCATGTACACAATAACCTGCACCTATCTCCTTGTACACAATAACCTGCACCTATCTCCTTGTACACAATAACCTGCACCTATCTCCATGTACACAATAACCTGCACCTATCTCCATGTACACAATAACCTGCACCTATCTCCATGTACACAATAACCTGCACCTATCTCCATGTACACAATAACCTGCACCTATCTCCATGTACACAATAACCTGCACCTATCTCCATGTACACAATAACCTGCACCTATCTCCATGTACACAATAACCTGCACCTATCTCCATGTACACAATAACCTGCACCTATCTCCATGTACACAATAACCTGCACCTATCTCCATGTACACAATAACCTGCACCTATCTCCATGTACACAATAACCTGCACCTATCTCCTTGTACACAATAACCTGCACCTATCTCCTTGTACACAATAACCTGCACCTATCTCCATGTACACAATAACCTGCACCTATCTCCATGTACACAATAACCTGCACCTATCTCCTTGTACACAATAACCTGCACCTATCTCCATGTACACAATAACCTGCACCTATCTCCATGTACACAATAACCTGCACCTATCTCCATGTACACAATAACCTGCACCTATCTCCATGTACACAATAACCTGCACCTATCTCCATGTACACAATAACCTGCACCTATCTCCTTGTACACAATAACCTGCACCTATCTCCTTGTACACAATAACCTGCACCTATCTCCATGTACACAATAACCTGCACCTATCTCCATGTACACAATAACCTGCACCTATCTCCATGTACACAATAACCTGCACCTATCTCCATGTACACAATAACCTGCACCTATCTCCATGTACACAATAACCTGCACCTATCTCCTTGTACACAATAACCTGCACCTATCACCATGTACACAATAACCTGCACCTATCTCCATGTACACAATAACCTGCACCTATCTCCTTGTACACAACCTGCACCTATCTCCTTGTACACAATAACCTGCACCTATCTCCATGTACACAATAACCTGCACCTATCTCCATGTACACAATAACCTGCACCTATCTCCATGTACACAATAACATGCACCTATCTCCATGTACACAACAACCTGCACCTCTCACCTTGTACACAATAACCTGCACCTATCTCAATGTACACAATAACCTGCACCTATCTCCATGTACACAATAACCTGCACCTATCTCCATGTACACAATAACCTGCACCTATCTCCTTGTACACAATAACCTGCACCTATCTCCTTGTACACAATAACCTGCACCTATCTCCTTGTACACAATAACCTGCACCTATCTCCTTGTACACAATAACCTGCACCTATCTCCATGTACACAATAACCTGCACCTATCTCCATGTACACACTAAAACATGGTGTGTCTGTGTACACACCTGACACGACACACCCAGCAGATATTTAGTGTGTACACTAATCTGACCTTGACCCAATTTATTCATTAAGTTCTATACAAATTGCTCTACAATATGTTTGGACCTCGCCAGGTTTATTTTAAAAAAAACAAGTTAGATCAAGGTAAAATATTTAAAGAAACAATTCAAACAAATCAAATAAAAAAGAGGTTACCATAAACGACATCACACTCTTAGGTGGAAGTGTGGGAGGGTGTGGGAGGGTGTTAAGACTTTTGTGACGTTGTATGAAGTGTGGGAGGGTGTTCAGACTTTTGTGACGTTGTATGAAGTGTGGGAGGGTGTTCAGACTTTTGTGACGTTGTATGAAGTGTGGGAGGGTGTTCAGACTTTTGTGACGTTGTATGAAGTGTGGGAGGGTGTTCAGACTTTTGTGACGTTGTATGAAGTGTGGGAGGGTGTTCAGACTTTTGTGACGTTGTATGATGTGTGGGAGGGTGTGTGAGAGTGTTAAGACTTTTGTGACGTTGTATGATGTGTGGGAGGGTGTGGGAGGGGGTTAAGACGTGTGTGACGTTGTATGATGAAGAATGGGGGAGGGGTGGTAAGTGTGACGACACAATTTTAGATTTTTAAAAATAAAGTTAGAAACGGGATTATAGCCGTTAATTTGCTTTTAAAAAAAATGTTTGTGAACTTGATCAAGGCATGCAATGTTGAAGGATCTCAGTTTGCTGTTAGTGAAGAAATCGATGTTTGACAAACACACACAAACTCTGAGGGAGTAGGGGTGTAGTCTGAGGTGTGACGTCACTTTTTTACTCTCTAATTTGTGTGACAGTGGATGACAATGGTGGGGGGGGAGGGTAAATCGTTTAAAAACGTGACGTCGTTTATGGATTGCCCCTATAGAATAGTGAAAAAACATTTTGCCAATTAAGTTAATTAAACATCATAGCAATAAAAATTGTACAACACATGCAAGGAAATGTTACAACCAGCCAAACACATTGTGACCTCGCACACGACCTTTGACCACATGCCCTTTAGCCACATGACCTTTGACCATACGACCTCACGACCTTTGTCCCCCTTACAACAAACACGTGATTGTAAAAATGGCTCTGGGTTGGGCAATCATTCAATATTGCTTCAATCTTACATTCATCACGTGATACTTCCATCATGTGACCAGCCATCACATTGGTCATGTGACCAGCAAACACATTGGTCATATGACCGTCTTATTAAAACGCCATCAACATTTCACCATTGGATTTCTATCTGATAAATATTTTGAAAATACTGAAGTGCAAGCAGTAGCATTCGACATTTGGAAATTAGGACTGAGACTAAATTTTAAAATCTTTGGGTCTTTTTTTTCTTTATTAATGGCGTCCCTAGGTAGTGTGTCACCTAGTGCGGTATTGGGGCTACACCCCCCCCCCCAACAGGTGGCGCCACTGCTTTGTGCCAGTCACGAATTTGACCGGAGTGTGATGAGTAGATGCAGGAATCTTTTTATTAAAATCGTTTTGCTTTTATTTTATTAGAAAATATTTCAAGACATTTTGTAGAACAAACGTCAACAGTTCTATTGATTGAATTCAATGTGATTTCATTTTTATTTAGATGAGTACAAAAGCTGACAAATAACTCGTTCAAAGATTTCTGGCATAATCACATTTTATAAGTTCACATACTCAAATCCAAGGGCGGCATAGCCCGCAGTCAAAGTATCCTATACCAACTAGCCAACAGCCAATCAGCGTCTTTCTTGCGATGCCACGTGACCTGTCACCAACCATTCGGGGGCCTTCACGTCAACTGATCCACTGAAACGAGAGCGGGAAAAAATCAGTCCAAAAGTTTGGATTGGATTAAAGTTTTTGATACTTTAAAAAAATAAACTAATAAAATGGAGCACCGAATTTGCTAATCAGCTAATTGTAATTAAACTGGAAGGATCGACATAAACAAATTATTCCTATTGTTCACAACTGCAGATATTTTAACTCTTTTCCTCTCAACCAAATTAAAGCTTATATTTAAAGAGAAAAACAGATCCAAACATAAATTCTTGAAAGAGAAGCTTGGGACCTAGGCCCTCGAATGGTTGGTGATACCCGGAGCTTAAAACATGATTTACACGGATACACTTAAAAACATAATTTACACGAACACACTTAAAAACATAATTTATATGAGCACACAAAAAACATATTGTATGTGAACACACTTAAAAACATGATTTACATGAGCACACTGAAAATATAATTGATATTAGCACATTGAAAGCTAAAACAGTGCATATACAGCAATTCTTGTATCACAAGCCAACAGTCAAAAATATATATCAAATATTCACAGAGAAAAAAAGATAAGAATCACATACAACTATAGTGTGGGGGAGGGGGGGCGTGATGGGGTGCTCAGAGGATAGGGGTCGCACATTGGGGGTCTATAAAGGACGGGGGTCGCACATTGGGGGTCTATAAAGGACGGGGGTCGCACATTGGGGGTCTATAAAGGACGGGGGTCGCACATTGGGGGTCTATAAAGGACGGGGGTCGCACATTGGGGGTCTATAAAGGACGGGGGTCGCACATTGGGGGTCTATAAAGAATGGGGGGTGGTCGCATACTGGTGTCTATAAAGGACGGGGGTCGCATACTGGTGTTTATAAAGGACGGGGGTCGCATACTGGTGTTTATAAAGGACGGGGGTCGCATACTGGTGTCTATAAAGGATGGGGGTCGTATACTGGTGTCTATAAGGGATGGGGGTCGCATACTGGTGTTTATAAAGGACGGGGGTCGCATACTGGTGTCTATAAAGGATGGAAGTCGCATGCTGCTATCTGTAAGATGGTGAGAGAGAATTGTAAAGATGGTGAAGGGGTCGTCCCTGACTGGTCTTAAATATTGGTTTTAGTTTTGTTGTCATATTTCTTGTCACAGATATATTGGTTTTAGTTTTGTTGTCATATTTCTTGTCACAGATATATTGGTTTTAGTTTTGTTGTCATATTTCTTGTCACAGATATATTGGTTTTAGTTTTGTTGTCATATTTCTTGTCACAGATATATTGGTTTTAGTTTTGTTGTCATATTTCTTGTCACAGATATCTTGGTTTTAGTTTTGTTGTCATATTTCTTGTCACAGATATCTTGGTTTTAGTTTTGTTGTCATATTTCTTGTCACAGATATATTGGTTTTAGTTTTGTTGTCATATTTCTTGTCACAGATATCTTGGGTTTAGTTTTGTTGTCATATTTCTTGTCACAGATATATTGGTTTTAGTTTTGTTGCCATATTTCTTGTCACAGATATATTGGTTTTAGTTTTGTTGTCATATTTCTTGTCACAGATATATTGGTTTTAGTTTTGTTGTCATATTTCTTGTCACAGATATATTGGTTTTAGTTTTGTTGTCATATTTCTTGTCACAGATATATTGGTTTTAGTTTTGTTGCCATATTTCTTGTCACAGATATATTGGTTTTAGTTTTGTTGTCATATTTCTTGTCACAGATATATTGGTTTTAGTTTTGTTGTCATATTTCTTGTCACAGATATATTGGTTTTAGTTTTGTTGTCATATTTCTTGTCACAGATATATTGGTTTTAGTTTTGTTGTCATATTTCTTGTCACAGATATATTGGTTTTAGTTTTGTTGCCATATTTCTTGTCACAGATATATTGGTTTTAGTTTTGTTGTCATATTTCTTGTCACAGATATATTGGTTTTAGTTTTGTTGTCATATTTCTTGTCACAGATATATTGGTTTTAGTTTTGTTGTCATATTTCTTGTCACAGATATATTGGTTTTAGTTTTGTTGTCATATTTCTTGTCACAGATATATTGGTTTTAGTTTTGTTGTCATATTTCTTGTCACAGATATATTGGTTTTAGTTTTGTTGTCATATTTCTTGTCACAGATATATTGGTTTTAGTTTTGTTGTCATATTTCTTGTCACAGATATATTGGTTTTAGTTTTGTTGTCATATTTCTTGTCACAGATATATTGGTTTTAGTTTTGTTGCCATATTTCTTGTCACAGATATATTGGTTTTAGTTTTGTTGTCATATTTCTTGTCACAGATATATTGGTTTTAGTTTTGTTGTCATATTTCTTGTCACAGATATATTGGTTTTAGTTTTGTTGTCATATTTCTTGTCACAGATATATTGGTTTTAGTTTTGTTGTCATATTTCTTGTCACAGATATATTGGTTTTAGTTTTGTTGTCATATTTCTTGTCACAGATATATTGGTTTTAGTTTTGTTGTCATATTTCTTGTCACAGATATATTGGTTTTAGTTTTGGTGTCATATTTCTTGTCACAGATATATTGGTTTTAGTTTTGTTGTCATATTTCTTGTCACAGATATATTGGTTTTAGTTTTGTTGTCATATTTCTTGTCACAGATATCTTGGTTTTAGTTTTGTTGTCATATTTCTTGTCACAGATATATTGGTTTTAGTTTTGTTGTCATATTTCTTGTCACAGATATCTTGGTTTTAGTTTTGTTGTCATATTTCTTGTCACAGATATCTTGGTTTTAGTTTTGTTGTCATATTTCTTGTCACAGATATATTGGTTTTAGTTTTGTTGTCATATTTCTTGTCACAGATATCTTGGGTTTAGTTTTGTTGTCATATTTCTTGTCACAGATATATTGGTTTTAGTTTTGTTGTCATATTTCTTGTCACAGATATATTGGTTTTAGTTTTGTTGTCATATTTCTTGTCACAGATATCTTGGTTTTAGTTTTGTTGTCATATTTCTTGTCACAGATATATTGGTTTTAGTTTTGTTGTCATATTTCTTGTCACAGATATATTGGTTTTAGTTTTGTTGTCATATTTCTTGTCACAGATATATTGGTTTTAGTTTTGTTGCCATATTTCTTGTCACAGATATATTGGTTTTAGTTTTGTTGTCATATTTCTTGTCACAGATATATTGGTTTTAGTTTTGTTGTCATATTTCTTGTCACAGATATCTTGGTTTTAGTTTTGTTGTCATATTTCTTGTCACAGATATATTGGTTTTAGTTTTGTTGTCATATTTCTTGTCACAGATATCGACTCATTGTTCTAGAGGCGAAAGAAAATAAAACCTGACATTTTACTTTGGAGTTTATTTTTCCGGTAAAATAAATATTTATTTTTTCGCTGACCTAAATTAAAGTAATTATCCATAAAATATTAGCGACAAAAGATTGTTTGTGTTTAATTAAAGTTAATTGGAATTCTCGATGCGTGATTTCTTCAGATTTGTTTTAATTGAATTGGCTGAACATGTGATGATAGGGATTGATTGGTGACATGCATTGTTTGAGTGGTGAGACATGGTGGGACAGTGGGGTGACACATGATGGATATCGTGATGTGTGGTGACACAAGATGGATATCGTGATGTGTGGTGACACAAGATGAATATCGTGATGTGCGGTGACATTGTACGACAATATAACACAAAAGCCAGGAGGCAAATGGTGATACACTGCACCACGCTATTACTAATGGTGACAAGTGGTGACACTGGAAGAAAATGAGCCATCCGACGATTGGTGGTAAGGGATGTTGGTAGGTAAGATGATGTATGAAGTCAGTTTGGTGGAAGCTTGTAGTTCTGTAGGGATTCGAACCTAGAGCAACTGGACACCGACTGCTAACAAATGGGATTCGATCCAGTCAGTCAGAGACAGATATGGTAGTGTGCTGGGGGGGGGGGGGGGGGGGTAGGTCTTGGGGATGTATAGGGGTGGGGGTGGGGGTAGTCTCGGGGATGTTCATGCGAATAACTCTAGGAAGGATGGATCCAAGGGGTATCTGTTTATTTACACAAAACCAGATACAAATATTGTTTTTTTTTCGAGGTGAATATAGAAGGGGAAATTAATTAGAATTCCATAGGGTAATATGGCACAGGCGTGGAACAAGCAAATACAGCATCCATCGGGAAATACAAGCTGTGTGAGACATACATTATTTACAGGTGTATAATTACATACAATGTATGTGAAGGTCAGATTCTACAACTAACAGCTAATAGCTGAGAGTTAAATTCCAAGCCGATGGTTGGATTTTACGGCAACAATTCATGAATGGATAGGAAACGTCTAAATCCATTAGCAGTTGTTTCCCTTGTAAGTCAATGGCGTCTATACTGACATACTTTCAGAAGGTATTTACATTCCTTCTGTGTTGCTTCAGTATGTTGATGTGCAAGTATGCTGTATGGCTGTAGGGTTCACTGGTGCTAGCTGTAGGGTTCACTGGTGCTAGCTGTAGGGTTCACTGGGGCTAGCTGTAGGGTTCACTGGTGCTAGCTGTAGGGTTCACTGGGGCTAGCTGTAGGGTTCACTGGTGCTAGCTGTAGGGTTCACTGGGGCTAGCTGTAGGGTTCACTGGTGCTAGCTGTAGGGTTCACTGGTGCTAGCTGTAGGGTTTGATGGTGCTAGCTGTAGGGTTCACTGGTGCTAGCTGTAGGGTTCACTGGTGCTAGCTGTAGGGTTCACTGTTGCTAGCTGTAAGGTTCACTGGTGCTAGCTGTAGGGTTTGATGGTGCTAGCTGTAGGGTTCACTGGTGCTAGCTGTATGGTTCACTTGTGCTAGCTGTAGGGTTCACTGGTGCTAGCTGTAGGGTTTGATGGTGCTAGCTGTAGGGTTCACTGGTGCTAGCTGTAGGGTTCACTGGTGCTAGCTGTAGGGTTCACTGTTGCTAGCTGTAAGGTTCACTGGTGCTAGCTGTAGGGTTCACTGGTGCTAGCTGTAGGGTTCACTGGTGCTAGCTGTATGGTTCACTTGTGCTAGCTGTAGGGTTCACTGGTGCTAGCTGTAGGGTTCATTGGTTTTTGCTGTAGGGTTCACTGGTGCTAGCTGTAGGGTTCACTGGTGCTAGCTGTAGGGTTCACTGGTGCTAGCTGTAGGGTTCGATGGCACAACAAAACACAGCGCAACACAACACAATATACCACAACGCAACATGATACAACACAGCACAATTCAACACAAGACAACGTTGACCGGATGTCTCTGCCGCTCCCAGAATGCCTCAGTGTCTATCTGGATGTGTCGTCACTCTTCAGGTACTTTAATATATCTACGTGGGCGGAGACGGTGTACAGATTAGCATAAATGTGGGCGGGGTTATTCAGGCGAGCATAAAAATAGGCGTGGTTTGTTAGGTTGGCATGAAAAAGGCGTATTTTAGTGTTAGGACAGCAATGGTGTCATGGTGAGTCATGTCATGGTAAGGGTTAAGTTCGGTTGTGTGGGTGGAATCTGGATTTAAGGGGGGGGGGTGATTGGTGGAGGATGCAGTTAATGTACTGCTACAATAATAATCAAATTGCGATATATATATATATATATATATATATATATATATATATATATATATATATATATATATATATATATATATATATATATATATGTATATATATATATATATATATATATATATATATATATATATATATATATATATATATATATATATATATATATATATATATATATATATATATATTACTGTCAGAGCCAGAAGTGCGGCCAATGAATGAATAGTACGGTCACTATATGGTTGGATAAAACAAAGATATTGATTACATCTGTGATTACATTGATTAGTTTTTAAACTGTATTTGGATCAATGCGTCCATGTGCCTGTTTAAATGAAGCCATTTTCTCCGTGTATTCTCCTGTTGGCCGTTGTTTTTTTTTCTCTGAAATTATCTCGGCCGTTTTTGTTTAAACCTCAGCTTATCTTAATCGGATTATCTTAATCGGATTAACTTAATACGGCTTAGTTGGGGCCACCCGAAGATTTTTGTTCTAGATTGTTCCAGCCATTTGTCAGTGGTTCCCACGTTGTGTGTGCAGAGAGAAGCTGAGTTGGATTTGTACAGACTGTAGTTTGGGTATTGTTTATTTATATTGTATTTAGCATGAACTTGTATGAATGTAGAGTACCTGGCCAACGGAAGGACTTTGTGAGCGACTCGTCATATTTTTCGATGCTTTTTTGTTCGATCGCTCACTGGCGTTAAGGGAGAGAATGAAGGATATAAAAGGGGAGAGTAAGGTGGACTAAGTGTGCCTGTATAGTGCCTGTATAGTGCCTGTATAGTGCCTGTATAGTGCCTGTATAGAAGAATGTAAGCTGTCACCACGTCACTTTGTTTTCTAGATTGTACTTTGATTGCCTTTATTCTACAATGGATTTTTCATCATTATTTCTTGTGGAACTATTTTATTAATGTAAATAAAGTTGAAAGTTGAAAGAACTGGTAGTTGTATTCTTTGATGAAAGAACTCACAATAACAACTCGAGTCGTTCAGATTTAAAACAAAGAAGGTGATTGAAGAGGAAAACAAAACTCAATAAAAGGATTGAAGAGGAAAACAAAACTCACTAAAAGGATTTTTTCCGCTCCGTTTTGGGTTGATGGGTAGGCTGTTAAACTGGAATTCTGAAACAACAAAATCATTGATGCGTGGCGGTATTTTAATCTCAAATTCATTCGTGTCTTTGGCAGAGATTTCGCTCTTACATAATTGCAAGTTTTTTATTAAAGCTTTTTCTTGTGTCACGTGTTTAGCACATTTTGCTCTCATTTTTCACAAATGACGTAACAGCAGCCTAAAATTATCCCAGACAATCACGACAGACTTACGATTTAAGCCCAGACAATTATGACAGACTTACGATTTAAGCCCAGACAATCATGACAGACTTACGATTTAAGCCCAGACAATTATGACAGACTTACGATTTAAGCCCAGACAATTATGACAGACTTACGATTTAAGCCCAGACAACAGACTTACGATTTAAGCCCAGACAATTATGACAGACTTACGATTTAAGCCCAGACAATCATGACAGACTTACGATTTAAGCCCAGACAACAGACTTACGATTTAAGCCCAGACAATCATGACAGACTTACGATTTAAGCCCAGACAATCATGACAGACTTACGATTTAAGCCCAGACAATTATGACAGACTTACGATTTAAGCCCAGACAATCATGACAGACTTACGATTTAAGCCCAGACAATTATGACAGACTTACGATTTAAGCCCAGACAATTATGACAGACTTACGATTTAAGCCCAGACAACAGACTTACGATTTAAGCCCAGACAATTATGACAGACTTACGATTTAAGCCCAGACAATCATGACAGACTTACGATTTAAGCCCAGACAACAGACTTACGATTTAAGCCCAGACAATCATGACAGACTTACGATTTAAGCCCAGACAATCATGACAGACTTACGATTTAAGCCCAGACAATCATGACAGACTTACGATTTAAGCCCAGACAATCATGACAGACTTACGATTTAAGCCCAGACAATCATGACAGACTTACGATTTAAGCCCAGACAACGGACTTACGATTTAAGCCCAGACAACAGACTTACGATTTAAGCCCAGACAATCCTTCCATTCCTCGAAGGTAATTTTCTTGTTGTTGTCCTCATCACAGTAGCGGAGAAAACTCCTGCGGCACTTGCGGGGATAACTCTTGTTTTTTAGTGTCGTCTTCCTAAAGGGCCGCCACTCCTTTCTCTCCAATATCTGGGCAAACAAATTATCTATTGATTATCCCCCTTGTCAAATTAAAATGTTTTATACTCATTCATTCGAGTGGGCACGTTAAAATATATGAGAAAACTTACTTTAATTTAGTTACCACCCTCACCCACATCCCAAACACCACCCACCCACACACCCTCACACCCTCACACCAACACACACCCCACACACCCCCACACCCCCACACACCAAACAGGAAGTGGTCGCCTTACCCCGTTATTGTTTTTGTCCAGATTTTTTAACTTCCATCTGGCAACTGTTTCACGCTGGGCGAGGGTTTCTGTAGGGTTAGTGCTGTGGGGGGAGGGGACAGATGACAGATGACATGACAGATGACTTGACAGATGACATGACAGATGACAGATGACATGACAGATGACAGATGACTTGACAGGTGACAGTTGACATGACAGAGGGCATGACAGATGACTTGACAGATGACTTGACAGATGACTTGACAGATGACATGACAGATGACAGATGACTTGACAGGTGACAGTTGACATGACAGATGGCATGACAGATGACTTGACAGATGACATGACAGATGACATGACAGATGACTTGACAGATGACAGATGGCATGACAGATGACATGACAGATGACATGACAGATGACATGACAGATGACATGACAGATGACATGGCAGATGACATGACAGATGACATGACAGATGACGTGACAGATGACATGACAGATGACATGACAGATGACGTCACAGACTAAATGACAGAATGTAGCTAACAATGTACACAACAATGTACACAACCTTACAGCAGTGCGGACATGGCTTGTAGACAACTCCCCCCCCCCCCCCCCCCCACACACACACACATTGTTTCACCGTCCTTGTCGTCATTATCGTTGTTACTTGGATATTGCATCATGCTTTACCTAGTAACTCTCCTACCCTACCCTAGCCCATCTCCACCCCCACCCCTCCCCAATGAAATCAACATCTCCAGCCTTAAGCCATCCAAGACAGGTGCGACAATCAGTACTATTGACCATACAGGTGCGACAATCAGTGCTGCTAGACCCCCCAGCCAATACGACGGGGTACACAATAACGTTGTGAGACCCGCCCTGAGCCATGCATGAATATAATAATATAAACAAACAATGGCGACTTCTATCAGATCCATAAGTTTTTGCTAATATTAAAATATAAATTAATGACGTAGATAAAACATAATTAGATTGAACAAAACTGAATCTCTCCTAGTGGACAAAACAACTCAATTAATTAGGCCTTGCATTAAAACTTGATTAATTAGGCATTAAAATCCAATTACTTGTTGTGGTTGTCTCCCTCTAATAAGGATTTCTTCCTCTCCTCCGTCAGGTCAGCCATTAGATCAATGAGAAATTTTCTCTTGTGTTCTAGGGGGCAGCCTGGTAGTGGGCACGTACACATTTTGTTTCCATGTGCATATATATATATATATATATATATATATATATATATATATATATATATATATATATATATATATATATATATATATATATAATGTGTGTATGTGTGTGAATTGTATATACATGGACGTATTATGTGTGTGTTGAAATGAATATGTATATTTGTAAACATGTATGTATATATTATGTACATGTATACGTGTGCATGCCTGATTGTCCATGTATAGCCAGAGCACCTGTGTACTGCCCAACTGACCTTTCAATTCTCTCTCGTTCTCAAAGGTGCAGCTAGGTGTGACGTTGAATGTGGCGGTACCTGGGATAGGTTCACCTGTACTTTCCTGAAAGGTAAATGGTAGACGTGTGGACATACGGCATCTAGCTGGTTAAAACGGTAGACGTGACGACACATGAGACAATGACGTCATGTCTAGCACGTGGTGTGGGTGTAGGTGGATGTTGCCATGACAACGTACCGAGACACACCAGCAGTAGCCGTTGTGGTGGCACTGAGCCTTCTCCCAGTGTCCTGATGGCGTGCAGGATGGGATGTAGTACTTGGCATTGGGCTCCTGAGAGTTGTCGTTCATGGCTGACTCGCGCTCCTCCAGGCAGTTCTGGCTGGTCTCTGGAACATGGGAGTCAGGGAATCAGAGTCATAGATATAACACACATGGGAGTCAAGGTCACAGACTAAACACACATATGAGAGTCAGTGAGTCAGGGAGTCACAGACATAACACACATATAGGAGTCAGGGAGTCAGGTGCACAGACATAACACACATATGGGAGTCAAGGAGTCAGAGAAAAAAAAACGCCCTAATAAGATTTAGGAAGTCAGATCCTACGGATAAGGGAGTCAAAGAGTCGGATTAGCAGAGATAGCTTGCAGAAATATGATAGAGGGGGGAAAAGACAACACTATGTTTACAGAATATCAAAGGCGACATACCGATTAACACACATATAAACATACCAGATTTGGAAGATGCTACCATCAAACATGGTTACACAACAAATAATTAAACATTCACAAACATTTATATAGACAACATAGAAACACAATATACGCATATAAAAATACACAAATACTTTGGCCATCAATAAAATATTCTGTAGTCTAAGGCTTGGCAAGCGGCATGAGTTTTACGGTCAAAGGGAAGCGACTCATGAAAATACAGCGCTGGATGAATTAAACTGGGTTACCTTTCTTTGATTGTTAGCAAAGAAGAAGACGTGTGGAGGTTCTATGAAGCCGGTCAGTCCCAGCGTGGGGAGGTGACTTGAGCCCCCGGACTCAGGGTATTCTCATGGTCTCTAAACATGATTTTTTTTCTCACCTTTTTTCTCATGGTCTCTAAAAATGATTTTTTTTCTCACCTTTTTTCTCATGGTCTCTAAAAATGATTTTTTTTCTCACCTTTTTTCTCATGGTCTCTAAAAATGATTTTTTTTCTCACCTTTTTTCTCATGGTCTCTAAAAATGATTTTTTTTCTCACCTTTTTTCTCATGGTCTCTAAAAATGATTTTTTTTCTCACCTTTTTTCTCATGGTCTCTAAAAATGATTTTTTTTCTCACCTTTTTTCTCATGGTCTCTAAAAATGATTTTTTTTCTCACCTTTTTTCTCATGGTCTCTAAAAATGATTTTTTTTCTCACCTTTTTTCTCATGGTCTCTAAAAATGATTTTTTTTCTCACCTTTTTTCTCATGGTCTCTAAAAATGATTTTTTTTTCTCACCTTTTTTCTCATGGTCTCTAAAAATGATTTTTTTTCTCACCTTTTTTCTCATGGTCTCTAAAAATGATTTTTTTTCTCACCTTTTTTCTCATGGTCTCTAAAAATGATTTTTTTTCTCACCTTTTTTCTCATGGTCTCTAAAAATGATTTTTTTCTCACCTTTTTTCTCATGATCTCTAAAAATGATTTTTTTTTCACCTTTTTTCTCATGGTCTCTAAAAATGATTTTTTTCTCACCTTTTTTCTCATGGTCTCTAAAAATGATTTTTTTTCTCACCTTTTTTCTCATGGTCTCTAAAAATGATTTTTTTTCTCACCTTTTTTCTCATGGTCTCTAAAAATGATTTTTTTTCTCACCTTTTTTCTCATGGTCTCTAAAAATGATTTTTTTTCTCACCTTTTTTCTCATGGTCTCTAAAAATGATTTTTTTCTCACCTTTTTTCTCATGATCTCTAAAAATGATTTTTTTTTCACCTTTTTTCTCATGGTCTCTAAAAATGATTTTTTTCTCACCTTTTTTCTCATGGTCTCTAAAAATGATTTTTTTTCTCACCTTTTTTCTCATGGTCTCTAAAAATGATTTTTTTTCTCACCTTTTTTCTCATGGTCTCTAAAAATGATTTTTTTTCTCACCTTTTTTCTCATGGTCTCTAAAAATGATTTTTTTTCTCACCTTTTTTCTCATGGTCTCTAAAAATGATTTTTTTCTCACCTTTTTTCTCATGATCTCTAAAAATGATTTTTTTTTCACCTTTTTTCTCATGGTCTCTAAAAATGATTTTTTTCTCACCTTTTTTCTCATGGTCTCTAAAAATGATTTTTTTCTCACCTTTTTTCTCATGGTCTCTAAAAATGATTTTTTTCTCACCTTTTTTCTCATGGTCTCTAAAAATGATTTTTTTCTCACCTTTTTTCTCATGGTCTCTAAAAATGATTTTTTTCTCACCTTTTTTCTCATGGTCTCTAAAAATGATTATTTTCTCACCTTTTTTCTCATGGTCTCTAAAAATGATTTTTTTCTCACCTTTTTTCTCATGGTCTCTAAAAATGATTATTTTCTCACCTTTTTTCTCATGGTCTCTAAAAATGATTTTTTTCTCACCTTTTTTCTCATGGTCTCTAAAAATGATTTTTTTCTCACCTTTTTTCTCATGGTCTCTAAAAATGATTATTTTCTCACCTTTTTTCTCATGGTCTCTAAAAATGATTTTTTTCTCACCTTTTTTCTCATGGTCTCTAAAAATGATTTTTTTCTCACCTTTTTTCTCATGGTCTCTAAAAATGATTATTTTCTCACCTTTTTTCTCATGTCTGTTGGCCAAGCTGTTGGATGATGGCCCGCTGTTCAAAGTGGCCATATGGGTGGCCACAAACGATGGCGGTAACGGCACCTTGATGGTATCTGGGATCAGGTGGAAAGGTAACAATTAGAAAACATTACGTCATCCCGCGAGTGTAGACATGAACGGGGAGATAACTTATTGACCTATCTGTAGTTTAGAAATATCCTGAAGTAAATTTTGTATATATATATATATATATATATATATATATATATATATATATATATATATATATATATGAATGGCAAAATAGTGCAGAACAAAAAGAAACACATGAGTACAGTTGTATCAATAGGTTAAAACAGTGAGGGGGACATATTTGTGCTGATAATATTGAGTGCAACTATTGACTCAGAAGACACCTAGCTAGATCTACCTTTGTACCTAGACAAACAACGTGACGACACCACACCCACACACGCACACACGGATGGCCGTGACGACACACATATCGCCATCAATGTCACGCCTCGACTGTCGTCAGTCACGCGTGGTATGGTGGTGTCCCCTGTGACAAGGGACGCAATTTGTCGTCGCTCCCCCCCCCCCCCCCTCAGATTCTCCATTCACTTGTAAAATGCCACCTAACGGCCAGCGTGCGATCCTTGCGGCGCCCCGGCCCTGATCCCAGGAGACCGCGAAACGTCAAAACGTTTTGACTAGCAGGACTGTCATTGGCGGTCGTTGGGTTTGGGGGGGGGGGGAATTTTCTCTACAATCCATATCACTACACCCCAGATTTAATTATTTAGAATAGTTTTCAGTTGATATATATATATATATATATATATATATATATATATATATATATATATATATATATATATATATATATATATATATATATATACACATATATATATATATATATATATATATATATATATATATATATATATATATATATATATATATATATATATATATATATATATATATATATATATATATATATATATATATATATATATATATATATATATATAAAATTTTATAAAGCTTTGTGACCAGATCATCTATGTGCAGCTGTATAAACGGTAGACAGCTGTATACAGGCAGACAGGTGTATACAGGCAGACAGGTGTATACAGGTATATACAGCTATACAGGTGTTTCTCCCTAAAACAGATCAGAATTGAGGCCAGGTATCTGGCAACACCTGGGTCATGGTGACCTACCCAGACATATTCCATGCCCCCATGTTTTTAATTAAATCTTCCTGTCGTTTGGTCTGCCGTACTGTGGGAAGGTGGTGTACACGTCACGACCCTTGCTCCCTGTTCTGTAATCTACCTTACCCCCCCCCCCAGCACACACACACACACACTTCTTTTCACCACTCCCATGACAAGGAGAATTCCCAACTGAGGTCTGAAATGGGGGGGGGGGTGGGAGGGTATGGGGACCTGAGGTTCCTTGGGTACAGCGAGTGTTATAGATTGTTGACCACCCCACAGGTTAAGTTATGGGGGAGGGGGTTACAATGTTCAGGTGACCACTGGACTTGGGTCAGTCACTAAATCAGAGAGCCTGCATTAGTGTGTTAAGCCAGGGATTTTTTTTTAATGATCAATTACTAACAATTACTAAAAACTCTTTTTTTTTCCTCTGAAAAGTTTGATCTTTTAACAATTTATTAATTAGTTATCAAAGTAGATAATAATAGTATAGATAAGATAATGGTTTACGACTTCAATGAAAGTTATGTCTCATTTAAAGAATTTTGTTATTGATAAATTTATCTGAAAACTTGTCGAAAATTTTGGTGAATCAAAATTAAAAATAGTAAGGATCTTTAAAAAGATCATATACTGACATATACACACTAGGTTAGATGAATGATCTGCACAAAGATCTTCCACACAGATATTACTGGTTAAATATGTAAATAAGAATCACATGCAGATAAAATCACAAAACACATTCCCAACACTCAACAGTAACAAGAACGATGATTGGTCCGTTTAAATTTAAATTTTAAAACTTAAAACAAAAAAATGGAATAAAAATGTGAATATTCTTCAATCGTTAAACTCAGATGTGAATCAGGATTTGAAATTAGGTCAAATATTTTTTTCAGTACTGCATTTAATAGCTTAAAAGTCTGTAACTAAAATCGTAAAGGACGCGTTAGTATGTGTACACATCTATATACACACCTCAGACAAATGCATGTGGTTAACTGTGCACACAACATACAATACATACATACAATACATAGATACAATTTGTACATACAATATGTACATACAATATGTACATACAATACATATATACAATTTGTACATACAATATAAACGTACAATTTGTACAATACAATAAATACACCCAACAGAAATAATAAATAGGCCTAAAATTGGCAGAAACATTTAACTAACACGACAGGCAATACGACAAACTGACCACACGACAAACTGACCACACGACAAACTGACCACACGACAAACTGACCACACGACAAACTGACCACACGACAAACTGGCCACACGATAAAACTGACCAAACGACAAACTGACCACACGACAAACTGACCACACGACAAACTGACCACACGACAAACTGACCACACGACAAACAGGCCGCACGACAAACTGGCCGCACGACAAATTGACCACACGACAAATTGACCACACGACAAACTGACCACACGACAAACAGGCCGCACGACAAACTGACCACACGACAAACTGACCACACGACAAACTGACCACACGACAAATTGACCACACGACAAACTGACCACACGACAAACTGACCACACGACAAACTGGCCACACGACAAACTGAACACACGACAAACTGACCACACGACAAACTGACCACACGACAAACTGGCCACACGACAAACTGACCACACGACAAACAGACCACACGACAGACAACACGACAAACTGACCACACATCAAACTGGCCACACGACAAACTGAACACACGACAAACTGGCCACACGACAAACAGGCCACACATCAAACTGACCACACATCAAACTGGCCACACTACAAACAAACAGGCCACACATCAAGAATAAAGAAAACCAAACTCTGCAATGGTGCCAGGAAAACAAAGAGAATTGAGTGGCTTGTGACCAGAGGCTAATCATAGAAAGTAAAATCTTATTTTGTTGGTTGTTTTTTTTTTTTTTGGGGGGGGGGGGGGGTTCCTGGATCACTGCAATCAAGATCTTTATTTTCTTGGCCCATTTTTAGAAAGTGGAGATTATATATCCTCTGACATAATATAGTTGATCTAACGAGCAGTGCCGGATAAAAACAGTGGAAGGCCTAGGGCTAAAATCTAAAATCAGTCTAAAATTGTAAATCATTACGCTAATAGAAATGGGGGTACCGACAAAGTACGGTAAAAATAAATTGCAACCTGGGGCTATAGTTTCATTAAATGTGCCCTGGTTTTAAATATTGGGCCCTGGGGTCTTGCCTCATTAGCCCTGTAAGTAATCCGGCACTGCATGTGTCTGATCAAAACACGTTAGTCCGTGAGACAGGCTTGACTCTTTAGTGACATGCATGCTGGTGTACTCACCCTCTCTGGGCACATGGCTAGGTTTGCTGGTGCTCGTGACGTGACTAGCTGAGTTCATAGATAGGAACATGTGAAAAGACACTATCAATTTTAGGCGGGTCAATGCCACGGTTCTTGTGGCGCTTAGGTATTGCACGGTCCCGTGGTACGACGTTAGTACAGGGGGGGGGGGGTGATGGTGATGGGGGTGATGGTGGTGATGTCGGTGATGATGGTGGTGATGGTGAGGGGTGATGATGGGGGATGGTGGTGGTGATGATGGTTGGTGATGGGGTTGGTGATAGGGGTGGTGATGGTGATGATTATGATTGATGGTGGTGATGGGTGGGAGATGACTTGATAACGAAGAATGGTGATCATCGGGGGATGGTGATGGTGACATGACATGTTGATTACATTGAGATGACATGAGGATGACATGACATGAGGATGGCACGAGGATGAAATGACATGAGGAAGACATGAGGAAGACATGAGGAAGACATGAGGATGACATGAGGATGATACGAGATGACATGAGGATGACATGACATGAGGATGACATGACATGAATAAGACATGAGGATGACATGAGGATGACATGAGGATGACATGGGGATGATACGAGATGACATAAGGATGACATGACATGAGGATGACATGACATGAATAAGACATGAGGATGACATGAGGATGATACGAGATGACATGAGGATGACACGACATGAGGATGACATGACATGAGGATGACATGAGGAAGACATGAACGTGACAGGAAGCAGACATGAGGATGGAATAAGAATGACATGACATGAGGATGACATGAGGATGACATGAGGATGACATAAGGATGACATGATGATGACAGGACTGGGGTTAGTAAAGTTTTATTGCTTTGATTGTCCCTACGTAAAGAACTTGTGTGACAAAAATAAATTGAGAAAAAAATCATCGATGATTAATCGATTGATTTTAGTCGATATTTTTATGACACAGATCTTTAACTAACAACTAAATCAGATCTACTGTTCCTGAGTCTAACGCTGCCACGTGTCAACAGATAGCCACCATTTTTTTATTTGTTATAGAGTCCACTCAGCTCTATTGAGTACCCATCTTTTTAAAAACATTTCTTTGAGTCGAATCAACCGAGGTCACTAATCAAACTCAGCTTAAATGAACGTCAAACGTCTGACGTGAATGACGTCAAGTTTTGAGCTGACAACATCCGATGGCTGTACTAGTCCCAGAGGGTCTTGAACCCGCTCTCTGGGGTGATGACGTGTCTTGGTTGACGTTTGGAGCTGCTGGATGTGTACGTCATTTTCATACTCAACACTTTTCGTGTCAATAACAAGACGTCACTGTCATGACAGCTGGGGTCTGTCACTGTCATGACAAGTAGGTCTGTCACTGTCATGACAAGTAGGTCTGTCACTGGGACCCTCATCACTAAAGAATGGTGAGTAGAACTAGGCAGTGACATGGTGAAGTAGAGTTAAATACTTGAAATGTGATGTTGGTGATCTCGCCATCTGTTGATGTTAATGCTGCTAATGCTGATGGTGTTAATGTTGATGTTGTTAATGTTGATGTTGTTAATGTTGATGTTGTTAATGCTGATGTTGCTAATGCTGATGGTGTTAATGCTGATGTGGTTAATGCTGGTGTTGCTAATGCTGGTGTTGCTAATGATGATGGTGCTAATGCTGATGCTGATGCTAATGTTGATGTCGATGTCGATGTTGATGCTAATGCTGATGTGGAAGTTGAAGTTGAAGTTGATGTAGATGTTGTTGATGCTGATGCTAATGTTGATGTCGATGTTGATGCTAATGCTGATGTTGTTGAAGTTGAAGTTGAAGTTGATGTTGATGTTGATGTTGATGTTGTTGATGCTGATGCTAATGTTGATGTCGATGTTGATGGTGATAATGATGTCGATGTCGATGTTGATGGTGATGTTGATGGTGATGTTGATGGTGATAATGATGTCGATGTTGATGTTGATGGTGATGTTGATGGTGAAGTCGATGTCGATGGTGATGGTGATGTTGATGGTGATGTCGATGTTGATGGTGATGGTGATTATGATGTCGATGTTGATGTCGATGTCGATGGTGATGGTGAAGGTTATTATGATGTCGATGCAGCTCACTTAGATGCACACAAGTGCCAGTGGTTTGAAATTATTTCAACCAATCAACAACTCTGTACCAACAGCTTCGGTTTCAGCTGTCAAGATATTGGACAACTTCCAATCGTATCAAAAGATTTCTCACATCTGTAGTCTAGAAACCACGTGACTGTTGTCACGTGGTCAACATGTTGATCACGTGTGGGTTGATGTGGCTAATTGGTGTCACGTGACAGCAGTGGTTGCAGGAACAGAAGACCCGGATGTAGCATGGCCCTGGATATACTTCCGGTTACCCAGCGGCATGGTACATCAGAACATACACACATACACACATCCACGTATACACATATCCACGCATACACACAATCACACATCACACAATCACGCATCACACAATCACACATCACACATCACACAAACACTCTGCAACCTCTCCACGTATTATTCAGAAGTTCAATCATACAATCAATCAATCAACAATCGCAGCCACTTGTTCTTCAATCATCACCTAGTGATAATCACAATCACTACTTTTTTATTTTTTTATTTTAGAAAATGTAAAAACTATTTTCTTTAATAACTGATAAGACTATCACTTAAACTTTTGTATTAAATCAAATCGGAATTTTTTCAAGCGTTGTACAAAGATAAAAGTTATCATCTGTCAGATTTATTTGATAACATTTTTTTTTATTTCTACTGGAAGGTAAAGATTTTCTTTTGAAATAAAATAAATTAAAAATGGTATACTTGAGGTTAACCGCTCTGAACTGACCAAAACTAAAATCCTAAATTTAAAACAAGAATCGAAGTGCTTGAAGCCAAATGTAACAAACCCATAGTTTTAAGGGACGTAACTCAACTGATCTTTAATAAGGGACATAACTCTACCGTTATCTAACAGGGGAGATAACTCCCGGGATACTCACATTTTAAATCGACGCCCAGGCACAGCGTCCAGTCGCTCCTATCGATGGTCCGCGCCGTTTTTTTATCACAGAAATTTAGAAAGTCTTTGGCACACAACTTTGGCTTCATCAGCTTCTTGACCATCTTCTTGAACTTTCGGATCTCCTTGAACTTGAGCTTGCCGTCTTTGTTGACGTCCAGCTCGTCAAACTTCCACAGGACCACGGCCTTCTCTGTGCCGAACCCTGGCGCCTGCAGGCCGCCTGCTCAAGTGGGGGGGGGGGGGGGAGACACAAGACACGTCAGGCAAGTTGGGGGGCTCGGGGAGGGGGGATCTTTCGTGGGGTGGGGGGGCGACACAAGACACGTCAGGCAAGATGCAAAGGGGAGGGGGATCTATCGTGGGGTGGGGGGGGGGGGGGAGACACAAGACACGTCAGGCAAGATGCAAAGGGGAGGGGGATCTATCGTGGGGTGGGGGGGGGGAGACACAAGACACGTCAGGCAAGATGCACAAGGGGAGGGGGATCTATCGTGGGGTGGGGGGGGGGACACAAGTTGGGGGACTCGGGGAGGGGGATCTATCGTGGGGTGGGGGGGGGGGGGACACAAGTTGGGGGACTCGGGGAGGGGGATCTATCGTGGGGTGGGTTTTCATGCACCTAGGCAAGTTAGATGCACCTGGGTAGGTTATGTCCACCTGGGTAGGTAATATGCTGCTATGCAGGTTATATACACCTGAGATGCACCATGACAGGTTAAATTCACCTGGGCTCATGCGCAGGTTACGTCCACCTGGGCAGGTTAAATGCACTGTGACAGGTTACGTGCACCTGTGCAGGTTGCGAGCGAGAAATTATTTCAACGATGATTGTTTTCCATTTTCTCGACCCCATTTTTCCTTTGATGAAGTTGAATATCTTAACACTAATCCAAAGCCTAATATGTTAACACTAATCCTAACACTAATATTTTAACACTAAACCTAACCCTAATATCTTAACACTAATCCTAACCCTAATATCTTAACACAAATCCTAACCCTAATATCTTAACACTAATCCTAACCTTAAAGCCAAGCATTGAATGTTTATGTCTAACTGGATCTAACCTGTCAAAATGTATGACATTGTCATGTCAGTGCATCATAAAGAAGGCTTTCGGCCCTGGTGACGTAACATCCGGTTACCTTACCTTTAGAGGGGGGAGGGGAGGGGTTGACCCTGTCGTACTCCTCCTTGAACACTTTGATGAGGCCGGTGTTAAAGAGTTGCCGCTCTTTGGGTCCACACTCTTCTGCGACACGAGAAATGTTAAAAATAGAATCGGGTCTTCACACAAAC
Source organism: Physella acuta (assembly GCF_028476545.2). Taxonomy (NCBI): domain Eukaryota; kingdom Metazoa; phylum Mollusca; class Gastropoda; family Physidae; genus Physella; species Physella acuta. Next base: position 127,121 of record NW_026731872.1, read on the forward strand.
TCCAGACAACAAATAGCACATCAAATAAAACAAGAAATCGTTGCATTCGTTCCTTTAGTCACACACACTGTATATGTGGGGTGTGAGGGCAGGGGTACACTCCGTCTATATATATATATATATATATATATATATATATATATATATATATATATATATATGTATATATATATATATATATATATATATATATATATATATATATATATATATATATATATATATATATATATATATATACTAACATAGAACTGGCATACATTGTTGTCTCCTGACGCATAACAAAACAATAGGACCGCTGACAAAAGGGATCAGTCAATAAAGTGTTTGTCAGATACCTTGTCTTTGTGTGTGTGTGTGTGTGTGTGTGTGTGTGTCGTAGGTTAGGATTTAGGTAAAGGTTTTCAGGTCTAGTTGGATTATGTCAAGGGTAGGGATAACTTTGGCCAGTTTCAGGGATTTGGGTACGGCTATCCTTATCAGATTATGTTTCACGTGTCTATTAGAGTTTCTGATTGGTCAGATAAAACAGTGGTTGATTGGATGGTTATTTTTAGCATCGCGAGGCTTTGATGACAAATTCACAAGAGAAAAAAACAACAGCTGAAGTATTGGTAAGGTTAGCCGTCATCATATGTGAGCAGCCTCTAGATCTAGGCCCAACAACGTTTGGTTTATTCTGCGCTCGGGCTAATGGAGGAACACGTTAAGCTTAGTATCGGGATGTCTAGAGCTTTACTACGGTACGGCTAACCCAACAGATAACCTTAGACGTGTGCAGCTGACAAATATTTCCAGATTAAATTTTGTTTTAATTCTATCTGTTAACCGGAGATGACGTCATTCGTTTATCCAACGCGTGTCGAAATTTTCCCGTCCCAACACTTTTGTTTACGTGTGTGTATGTGTGTGGTTGTTTACGTGTGTGTATGTGTGTGTGCGTGTATGTGTGTGTGTGTGTGTGTCACGCTGTACGTCACGTTTCTCGCATCTATTTATAGCAGCCGGGCACGAGGAGCAAGCATTGTTATCACGTGTGTTATCTTCAACCTGCAGGTGCGAACCTCAGGTGGGTGGTAAGGGGGTGTTCTGGTTGCCGTGGTAACCGGGGTAAGCTGGCACAAGTGATGGAAGCTGGGCATGTCAGGTGCCGCTTTGTTCATTAATAGGTTGTGGTCATTTGTTTTTTAAACGGTTGTGGTCATTTGTTTTTTAAACGGTTGTGGCCATTTGTTTTTTAAACGGTTGTGGTCATTTGTTTTTTAAACGGTTGTGGTCGTTTGTTTTTTAAACGGTTGTGGTCGTTTGTTTTTTAAACGGTTGTGGTCATTTGTTTTTTAAACGGTTGTGGTCATTTGTTTTTTAAACGGTTGTGGTCATTTGTTTTTTAAACGGTTGTGGTCATTTGTTTTTTAAACGGTTGTGGTCATTTGTTTTTTAAACGGTTGTGGTCATTTGTTTTTTAAACGGTTGTGGTCATTTGTTTTTTAAACGGTTGGGGTCATTTGTTTTTTTAATCTGCTGCCGTTATGGCCGACATCTGCAGGGGCGTCTGTTATACAGGGGCGTCTGTCAGACATACAGGGGCGTCTGTCAGACATACAGGGGCGTCTGTCAGACATACAGGGGCGTCAGTCAGACATACAGGGGCGTCAGTCAGATAAGGGGCGTCTTACCTTTTGTCTTTCTGGACTTGCCCACACGGCCCCCCTTTCTCTTATTGCGCTTGCTGGCTGTAGAAAAATAAAACGTTGATTAGATGTGAGACACAGGATTGGTTGTATGGGGTACTAGTGGCATTGGTTGTATGTGGTACTAGTGGCACTGGTTGTATGTGGTACTAGTGGCATTGGTTGTATGTGGTACTAGTGGCATTGGTTGTATGTGGTACTAGTGGCATTGGTTGTATGGGGTACTAGTGGCATTGGTTGTATGGGGTACTAGTGGCATTGGTTGTATGGGGTACTAGTGGCATTGGTTGTATGGGGTACTAGTGGCATTGGTTGTATGTGGTACTAGTGGCATTGGTTGTAGTTGTATGTGGTACTAGTGGCATTGGTTGTATGGGGTACTAGTGGCATTGGTTGTATGGGGTACTAGTGGCATTGGTTGTATGTGGTACTAGTGGCATTGGTTGTATGGGGTACTAGTGGCATTGGTTGTATGGGGTACTAGTGGCATTGGTTGTATGGGGTACTAGTGGCATTGGTTGTATGTGGTACTAGTGGCATTGGTTGTATGTGGTACTAGTGGCATTGGTTGTATGGGGTACTAGTGGCATTGGTTGTATGTGGTACTAGTGGCATTGGTTGTATGGGGTACTAGTGGCATTGTATGTGGTACTAGTGGCATTGGTTGTATGTGGTACTAGTGGCATTGGTTGTATGGGGTACTAGTGGCATTGGTTGTATGTGGTACTAGTGGCATTGGATGTATGGGGTACTAGTGGCATTGGTTGTATGTGGTACTAGTGGCATTGTATGGGGTACTAGTGGCATTGGTTGTATGGGGTACTAGTGGCATTGGTTGTAGTTGTATGTGGTACTAGTGGCATTGGTTGTATGGGGTACTAGTGGCATTGGTTGTATGGGGTACTAGTGGCATTGGTTGTATGGGGTACTAGTGGCATTGGTTGTATGTGGTACTAGTGGCATTGGTTGTATGTGGTACTAGTGGCATTGGTTGTATGGGGTACTAGTGGCATTGGTTGTATGGGGTACTAGTGGCATTGGTTGTATGGGGTACTAGTGGCATTGGTTGTATGGGGTACTAGTGGCATTGGTTGTATGTGGTACTAGTGGCATTGGTTGTATGGGGTACTAGTGGCATTAGTTGTATGGGGTACTAGTGGCATTGGTTGTATGGGGTACTAGTGGCATTGGTTGTATGTGGTACTAGTGGCATTGGTTGTATGGGGTACTAGTGGCATTGGTTGTATGGGGTACTAGTGGCATTGTTTGTAGTTGTATGGGGTACTAGTGGCATTGGTTGTATGTGGTACTAGTGGCATTGGTTGTATGGGGTACTAGTGGCATTGGTTGTATGGGGTACTAGTGGCATTGGTTGTAGTTGTATGTGGTACTAGTGGCATTAGTTGTATTGGTTGTATGTTGTACTAGTGGCATTGGTTGTATGGGGTACTAGTGGCATTGGTTGTATGGGGTACTAGTGGCATTGGTTGTATGGGGTACTAGTGGCATTAGTTGTATGGGGTACTAGTGGCATTGGTTGTATGGGGTACTAGTGGCATTGGTTGTATGGGGTACTAGTGGCATTGGTTGTATGGGGTACTAGTGGCATTGGTTGTATGTGGTACTAGTGGCATTGGTTGTAGTTGTATGTGGTACTAGTGGCATTGGTTGTATGGGGTACTAGTGGCATTGGTTGTATGGGGTACTAGTGGCATTGGTTGTATGGGGTACTAGTGGCATTGGTTGTATGGGGTACTAGTGGCATTGGTTGTATGGGGTACTAGTGGCATTGGTTGTATGTGGTACTAGTGGCATTGGTTGTAGTTGTATGTGGTACTAGTGGCATTGGTTGTATGGGGTACTAGTGGCATTGGTTGTATGGGGTACTAGTGGCATTGGTTGTATGGGGTACTAGTGGCATTGGTTGTATGGGGTACTAGTGGCATTGGTTGTATGGGGTACTAGTGGCATTGGTTGTATGTGGTACTAGTGGCATTGGTTGTATGGGGTACTAGTGGCATTAGTTGTATGGGGTACTAGTGGCATTGGTTGTATGGGGTACTAGTGGCATTGGTTGTATGTGGTACTAGTGGCATTGGTTGTATGGGGTACTAGTGGCATTGGTTGTATGGGGTACTAGTGGCATTGGTTGTATGGGGTACTAGTGGCATTGGTTGTATGGGGTACTAGTGGCATTAGTTGTATGGGGTACTAGTGGCATTGGTTGTATGGGGTACTAGTGGCATTGGTTGTATGGGGTACTAGTGGCATTGGTTGTATGTGGTACTAGTGGCATTGGTTGTATGGGGTACTAGTGGCATTGGTTGTATGGGGTACTAGTGGCATTGGTTGTATGTGGTACTAGTGGCATTGGTTGTATGGGGTACTAGTGGCATTAGTTGTATGGGGTACTAGTGGCATTGGTTGTATGGGGTACTAGTGGCATTGGTTGTATGGGGTACTAGTGGCATTGGTTGTATGGGGTACTAGTGGCATTGGTTGTATGTGGTACTAGTGGCATTGGTTGTATGGGGTACTAGTGGCATTGGTTGTATGTGGTACTAGTGGCATTGGTTGTATGTGGTACTAGTGGCATTGGTTGTATGTGGTACTAGTGACATTGGTTGTATGGAGTACTAGTGGCATTGGTTGTATGGGGTACTAGTGGCATTGGTTGTATGGGGTACTAGTGGCATTGGTTGTATGTGGTACTAGTGGCATTGGTTGTATGGGGTACTAGTGGCATTGGTTGTATGTGGTACTAGTGACATTGGTTGTATGTGGTACTAGTGGCATTGGTTGTATGGGGTACTAGTGGCATTGGTTGTATGGGGTACTAGTGGCATTGGTTGTATGTGGTACTAGTGGCATTGGTTGTATGTGGTACTAGTGGCATTGGTTGTATGGGGTACTAGTGGCATTGGTTGTATGTGGTACTAGTGGCATTGGTTGTATGGGGTACTAGTGGCATTGGTTGTATCGGGTACTAGTGGCATTGGTTGTATGGGGTACTAGTGGCATTGGTTGTATGTGGTACTAGTGGCATTGGTTGTATGGGGTACTAGTGGCATTGGTTGTATGTGGTACTAGTGGCATTGGTTGTATGGGGTACTAGTGGCATTGGTTGTATGTGGTACTAGTGGCATTGGTTGTATGGGGTACTAGTGGCATTGGTTGTATGGGGTACTAGTGGCATTGGTTGTATGGGGTACTAGTGGCATTGGTTGTATGGGGTACTAGTGGCATTGGTTGTATGGGGCACTAGTGGCATTGGTTGTATGTGGTACTAGTGGTATTGGTTGTATGGGGTACTAGTGGCATTGGTTGTATGTGGTACTAGTGGCATTGGTTGTATGTGGTACTAGTGGCATTGGTTGTATGTGGTACTAGTGTCATTGGTTGTATGGGGTACTAGTGGCATTGGTTGTATGGGGTACTAGTGGCATTGTTTGTATGCTGTACTAGTGGCATTGGTTGTAGTTGTATGGGGTACTAGTGGCATTGGTTGTATGTGGTACTAGTGGCATTGGTTGTATGTGGTACTAGTGGCATTGGTTGTATGGGGTACTAGTGGCATTGGTTGTATGTGGTACTAGTGGCATTGGTTGTATGGGGTACTAGTGGCATTGGTTGTATGGGGTACTAGTGGCATTGGTTGTAGTTGTATGGGGTACTAGTGGCATTGGTTGTATGTGGTACTAGTGGCATTGGTTGTAGTTGTATGGGGTACTAGTGGCATTGGTTGTATGTGGTACTAGTGGCATTGGTTGTATGGGGTACTAGTGGCATTGTATGGGGTACTAGTGGCATTGGTTGTATGTGGTACTAGTGGCATTGGTTGTATGTGGTACTAGTGGCATTGGTTGTATGGGGTACTAGTGGCATTGGTTGTATGTGGTACTAGTGGCATTGGTTGTATGGGGTACTAGTGGCATTAGTTGTATGTGGTACTAGTGGCATTAGTTGTATGGGGTACTAGTGGCATTAGTTGTATGTGGTACTAGTGGCATTGGTTGTATGTTGTACTAGTGGCATTGGTTGTATGGGGTACTAGTGGCATTGGTTGTATGGGGTACTAGTGGCATTGGTTGTATGTGGTACTAGTGGCATTGGTTGTATGTGGTACTAGTGGCATTGGTTGTATGGGATACTAGTGGCATTGGTTGTATGTGGTACTAGTGGCATTGGTTGTATGTGGTACTAGTGGCATTGGTTGTATGGGGTACTAGTGGCATTGGTTGTATGTGGTACTAGTGGCATTGGTTGTATGTGGTACTAGTGGCATTGGTTGTAGTTGTATGGGGTACTAGTGGCATTGGTTGTATGGGGTACTAGTGGCATTGGTTGTATGTGGTACTAGTGGCATTGGTTGTATGTGGTACTAGTGGCATTGGTTGTATGGGGTACTAGTGGCATTGGTTGTATGGGGCACTAGTGGCATTGGTTGTATGTGGTACTAGTGGCATTGGTTGTATGTGGTACTAGTGGCATTGGTTGTATGGGGTACTAGTGGCATTGGTTGTATGTGGTACTAGTGGCATTGGTTGTATGTGGTACTAGTGGCATTGGTTGTATGGGGTACTAGTGTCATTGGTTGTATGTGGTACTAGTGGCATTGGTTGTATGTGGTACTAGTGGCATTGGTTGTATGTGGTACTAGTGGCATTGGTTGTATAGGGTACTAGTGGCATTGGTTGTATGTGGTACTAGTGGCATTGGTTGTATGGGGTACTAGTGGCATTGGTTGTAGTTGTATGGGGTACTAGTGGCATTGGTTGTATGTGGTACTAGTGGCATTGGTTGTATGGGGTACTAGTGGCATTGGTTGTATGTGGTACTAGTGGCATTGGTTGTATGGGGTACTAGTGGCATTGGTTGTAGTTATATGGGGTACTAGTGGCATTGGTTGTATGTGGTACTAGTGGCATTGGTTGTAGTTGTATGGGGTACTAGTGGCATTGGTTGTATGGGGTACTAGTGGCATTGGTTGTATGTGGTACTAGTGGCATTGGTTGTATGTGGTACTAGTGGCATTGGTTGTATGTGGTACTAGTGGCATTGGTTGTAGTTGTATGGGGTACTAGTGGCATTGGTTGTATGGGGTACTAGTGGCATTGGTTGTATGGGGTACTAGTGGCATTGGTTGTATGGGGTACTAGTGGCATTGGTTGTATGTGGTACTAGTGGCATTGGTTGTATGTGGTACTAGTGGCATTGGTTGTATGGGGTACTAGTGGCATTGGTTGTATGGGGTACTAGTGGCATTGGTTGTATGCGGTACTAGTGGCATTGGTTGTATGGGGTACTAGTGGCATTGGTTGTATGTGGTACTAGTGGCATTGGTTGTATGTGGTACTAGTGGCATTGGTTGTATGTGGTACTAGTGGCATTGGTTGTATGGGGTACTAGTGGCATTGGTTGTATGTGGTACTAGTGGCATTGGTTGTATGTGGTACTAGTGGCATTGGTTGTATGTGGTACTAGTGACATTGGTTGTATGGGGTACTAGTGGCATTGGTTGTATGGGGTACTAGTGGCATTGGTTGTATGTGGTACTAGTGGCATTGGTTGTATGTGGTACTAGTGGCATTGGTTGTATGGGGTACTAGTGGCATTGGTTGTATGGGGTACTAGTGGCATTGGTTGTATGGGGTACTAGTGGCATTGGTTGTATGGGGTACTAGTGGCATTGGTTGTATGTGGTACTAGTGGCATTGGTTGTATGGGGTACTAGTGGCATTGGTTGTATGTGGTACTAGTGACATTGGTTGTATGTGGTACTAGTGGCATTGGTTGTATGGGGTACTAGTGGCATTGGTTGTATGGGGTACTAGTGGCATTGGTTGTATGTGGTACTAGTGGCATTGGTTGTATGGGGTACTAGTGGCATTGGTTGTAGTTGTATGGGGTACTAGTGGCATTGGTTGTATGTGGTACTAGTGGCATTGGTTGTAGTTGTATGGGGTACTAGTGGCATTGGTTGTATGGGGTACTAGTGGCATTGGTTGTATGTGGTACTAGTGGCATTGGTTGTATGTGGTACTAGTGGCATTGGTTGTATGTGGTACTAGTGACATTGGTTGTATGTGGTACTAGTGGCATTGGTTGTATGGGGTACTAGTGGCATTGGTTGTATGGGGTACTAGTGGCATTGGTTGTATGTGGTACTAGTGGCATTGGTTGTATGGGGTACTAGTGGCATTGGTTGTAGTTGTATGGGGTACTAGTGGCATTGGTTGTATGTGGTACTAGTGGCATTGGTTGTAGTTGTATGGGGTACTAGTGGCATTGGTTGTATGGGGTACTAGTGGCATTGGTTGTATGTGGTACTAGTGGCATTGGTTGTATGTGGTACTAGTGGCATTGGTTGTATGTGGTACTAGTGGCATTGGTTGTATGGAGTACTAGTGGCATTGGTTGTATGGGGTACTAGTGGCATTGGTTGTATGGGGTACTAGTGGCATTGGTTGTATGTGGTACTAGTGGCATTGGTTGTATGGGGTACTAGTGGCATTGGTTGTATGGGGTACTAGTGGCATTGGTTGTATGTGGTACTAGTGGCATTGGTTGTATGGGGTACTAGTGGCATTAGTTGTATGGGGTACTAGTGGCATTGGTTGTATGGGGTACTAGTGGCATTGGTTGTATGGGGTACTAGTGGCATTGGTTGTATGGGGTACTAGTGGCATTGGTTGTATGTGGTACTAGTGGCATTGGTTGTATGGGGTACTAGTGGCATTGGTTGTATGTGGTACTAGTGGCATTGGTTGTATGTGGTACTAGTGGCATTGGTTGTATGTGGTACTAGTGACATTGGTTGTATGTGGTACTAGTGGCATTGGTTGTATGGGGTACTAGTGGCATTGGTTGTATGGGGTACTAGTGGCATTGGTTGTATGGGGTACTAGTGGCATTGGTTGTATGGGGTACTAGTGGCATTGGTTGTATGGGGTACTAGTGGCATTGGTTGTATGGGGTACTAGTGGCATTGGTTGTATGGGGTACTAGTGGCATTGGTTGTATGGGGTACTAGTGGCATTGGTTGTATGGGGTACTAGTGGCATTGGTTGTATGGGGTACTAGTGGCATTGGTTGTATGGGGTACTAGTGGCATTGGTTGTATGTGGTACTAGTGGCATTGGTTGTATGGGGTACTAGTGGCATTAGTTGTATGGGGTACTAGTGGCATTGGTTGTATGGGGTACTAGTGGCATTGGTTGTATGTGGTACTAGTGGCATTGGTTGTATGGGGTACTAGTGGCATTGGTTGTATGGGGTACTAGTGGCATTGGTTGTATGGGGTACTAGTGGCATTGGTTGTATGGGGTACTAGTGGCATTAGTTGTATGGGGTACTAGTGGCATTGGTTGTATGGGGTACTAGTGGCATTGGTTGTATGGGGTACTAGTGGCATTGGTTGTATGTGGTACTAGTGGCATTGGTTGTATGTGGTACTAGTGGCATTGGTTGTAGTTGTATGGGGTACTAGTGGCATTAGTTGTACGGGGTACTAGTGGCATTGGTTGTATGGGGTACTAGTGGCATTGGTTGTATGTGGTACTAGTGGCATTGGTTGTATGTGGTACTAGAGGCATTGGTTATAGTTGTATGTGTACGCAATATCGGATCGCGGATTCCACGCAATTCTCGTGGGTACCTAAAGAACCCTACCCTATCCAACCCAACCCTACCAACCCTGGACTACTCACAAGTTTAAAATGTTCGGTCATCGTGACCTCGCGAATATGCGTGGAAACAAATATGGCACGCTGCAGACAATTTAGCGGTTTAAAATGTTGTCTGTCAACATATGTTAGGGTCACGAGGTCAACATACGTTAGGGTCACGAGGTCAAATATGTTAGGGTCACGAGGTCAACATATGTTAGGGTCACGAGGTCAACATATGTTAGGGTCACGAGGTCAACATATGTTAGGGTCACGAGGTCAACATATGTTAGGGTCACGAGGTCAACATATGTTAGGGTCACGAGGTCAACATATGTTAGGGTCACGAAGTCAACATATGTTAGGGTCACGATGTCAACTATGTTAACAGCAACCGCTCATCATACTGTCCCATGTATAAATAAGCGCCCAAATGCTGGCATGACGTATATCCTGTGACGCCATATGTTAGTCACGTGACAGCCTAATCACTTTTTAAACTGTCCTCTAATCACTAATTGAACGGTCCTCTAATTTTGAACGGTCCTCTAATTTTGAACGGTCCTCTAATCACTAATTGAACGGTCCTCTAATCACTAATTGAACGGTCCTCTAATTTTGAACGGTCCTCTAATTTTGAACGGTCCTCTAATCACTAATTGAACGGTCCTCTAATCACTAATTGAACGGTCCTCTAATTTTGAACGGTCCTCTAATCACTAATTGAACGGTCCTCTAATTTTGAACGGTCCTCTAATTTTGAACGGTCCTCTAATCACTAATTGAACGGTCCTCTAATCACTAATTGAACGGTCCTCTAATTTTGAACGGTCCTCTAATCACTAATTGAACGGTCCTCTAATCACTAATTGAACGGTCCTCTAATCACTAATTGAACGGTCCTCTAATCACTAATTGAACGGTCCTCTAATTTTGAACGGTCCTCTAATTTTGAACGGTCCTCTAATCACTAATTGAACGGTCCTCTAATCACTAATTGAACGGTCCTCTAATCACTAATTGAACGGTCCTCTAATCACTAATTGAACGGTCCTCTAATCACTAATTGAACGGTCCTCTAATCACTAATTGAACGGTCCTCTAAACACTAATTGAACGGTCCTCTAATTTTGAACGGTCCTCTAATCACTAATTGAACGGTCCTCTAATTTTGAACGGTCCTCTAATCACTAATTGAACGGTCCTCTAATTTTGAACGGTCCTCTAATTTTGAACGGTCCTCTAATCACTAATTGAACGGTCCTCTAATCACTAATTGAACGGTCCTCTAATCACTAATTGAACGGTCCTCTAATCACTAATTGAACGGTCCTCTAATCACTAATTGAACGGTCCTCTAATTTTGAACGGTCCTCTAATTTTGAACGGTCCTCTAATCACTAATTGAACGGTCCTCTAATCACTAATTGAACGGTCCTCTAATTTTGAACGATCCTCTAATCACTAATTGAACGGTCCTCTAATTTTGAACGGTCCTCTAATAACTAATTGAACGGTCCCATAACCACTAACTGAACTTAGTTGTATTTTATTACGTATGATACCCTGTGTTTAACTGCGTTAACTGACTTATACTGCGACACACCACGGGCACCACGTGACCTACCTTTGCTGCACGTGGGTCGCGGCCCCTTGGACGAGGTCCCGGGGATGTGGCGCCCCTCCTTGGTGACGCACCAACAGTAGCCGCTGGAGTTGTGGCACTGGATGTGGTGGAAGCTGCCGTCCTCCTTGCAGGTCGGGATGAGCACGTCAGAGTTCTGGGCTGTCTGGGTCACCTGCAGGGCCTCCAGGCGCTCCAGGGTGCACTTACCCACGGGCGCCGAGTCTGTGGGGGAGAGAGGGGAGTTAGAGGGGCTGGGTGTTGTTTAGTAGGGGTGGAGTGTTTAATATTTGTATTTGTCGTGTAGTGTGGGTGTGGCGTCATGTAGTGTGGCATCATGTAGTGGGGTGTCATGTAATGTGGATGTGGTTTCATGTATTGTGCATGTGGTGTTATGTAGTGTAGATGTGGTGTCATGTAGTGTGGATATGGTGTTGTGTAGTGTGGTGTTATGTAGAATACTCGATACCAACCAAACAAAAGGTAACGTGACCATTAGTGGGGGAGGTGAAGTAGAGTTAATGTGGTGTGGGACAACCTGCGATAATCAACATTATACTGTTATATGTTGTATGCTATTGTTATAAGTTGTATGCTGTTAGTGTTATGTTATAAGACTGTATCACAGACGGGGTGTCTAAAGAGGTAGGACAGAGGTCACCCAGTAGTGACGTCAAACATTTAGTACAACCAAAGGTGGAGGGAAGGACATGTGTGACAATGTGTGCTAAATAGGGTCAAAATATATAACAAAGCATTTATTTCATCTTTTTGTTTATCTTCTTTACTAATTACATCGCCACTCTGGTTATTACATCTCTACGATACAACTTACAACTCTACATAGCGCTTAGGTCTCGCCATAGAACTTACACATGTACATACAACTAACATCTGTACACACAACTTATATAACACACATATCCTAGAAGATCTGAATGTGAAACACGTGTAACGTTGGCTACCTTCATTGTCCTTCTTCTTGGGGCTCGATCCTGGGCCCGTGTCCGCCAGACATGGCTGCAGGCACCACGTGACCACGAGCAGCCAACAAACTAGCGCCATGCTGGGGGGCCGTACATGACCAGCGGCCAATCACCATCCACTAGCGACACATAATCCAAAACTCCGGCTTAATCCGTTCCAGAATTCCACACTAATCCGCAGGATTAATAGCCAGTCATGTGGAGATAATCCTCTTTAGCGCGACACACACAGGGAATTTGAGGTTCAAAAAGGGGGATAACTAGGAAAACACAGTTGGGAGAGTTGCGTCACATGAATTTTGTTGATTGAACGTCCTGGCTAGGAGCACAGCGTGAATGGTTTTGTTTATGCCGAGTGCTGTCCCCTCCCTGTCACTCGGCTTGTGTGCAGTACACATAAATACATGACGTCATTGTACGGAAATAATACAGCGGCCGGGTGCTAAAAATAGACTTGGCTGTAATGTGGAGTTATGGGACCTGGGTCACGGTAAACTTATCGTCTCCCTTACAATAAATTAGACAGGCGAATACAGCACGGGGGTGGCATGCCCATTGAACAACACACAACACACGCAACACACGCAACACACGCAACACACGCAACACACACACATACACACGCAACACACGCAACACACGCAACACACGGAACACACACACGCAACACACGCAACACACGGAACACACACACACACGGAACACACGCAACACACGGAACACACACACACATACACACACACACACATACGCAACACACGGAACACACACACGCAACACACGGAACACACACACACACACACACGGAATACACGAACATACGCAACACACAAAAATACATATCTAACAGGCTATCTGACTGCACTTTCCCAGGTTAAAGATAACTCTAATCCTATCCCTTGATCGTAACCTTAGGCTTCAAATGTGTGGCGTCAATGTTAGGGGTACGGCTAATGTCCCGGGGCATTTATTATAGAACCTATTTCTGGTTGAGCCAAATGGTCTATTTAAAAAAATACTAATTAATATAAAAATCATAAATTAATCTCGTGTAGCCCTAAATTAGAACGCCTCCCCCCCCCCAATCCTGTATGGGACGATACTCCCCGAAAAATGTTGACCCCCCCCCCCCCCCCCCCCCCGAAAAAAGTCTGGAAGAAACACTGCCAGGATCCATTCATTCATGAGTTGTAAGACACGCCCTTCGTTGGTGGACCGCCTACACGCCCATTACGTCACGCTCTATTATGTAACGCCGTGACGTCACGTCTAAACTTAGACACACAATTCAATGAAGCCTTAAATTAACAATTGGACAAGGCAAAGTCAACTCTAAATGACCTGTATACATTAGTTTGACTTAAGGCGAATGATCTAAAACTTGACTTGATTTAACAACTTGACTTAATAATTGACTTAACTGGACTTAATAGTATCATTAACATGACCGCATAAAAAAAACCACATCCCTCACACATACACACACAACCCTCACACACACATACATACACACACACACATCTAGATTAGAGCCACTGCACCAGGCGGAGTGCAGGTCAAGCAGAGTTAGTCTAGACACGTGCTGACATTCCTGGCATACAAGTTCCCCTCCAGCGGCTCCCCACAAACCTGGTCACGTGACCCCACACATCCCACACGCCCGCCCACCCACATCACATGTGTCCACTGTGAAATCACATCACAAACACATCCTGGCGAATTTCACATGTTTCCTGGTACCAACTCCATCCAGCAGACGAGAGAGAAGTGTGAAAGCCAGAGTCGTGTACACATGTTGTGTTTCCCCCTGACACCGTCAACTGTGGCCGGGGCGACCAAGTGAAACGGTCGCCCGACAAACACGTCGATACCACACGACCTATTTAAGCTTCTCTTTGCTAATGTAACGGCTGGGGGGAGGGGGGTCCCGAATTTATAATTCAAATTTTGTCCTACCACGCTCATAATGAGGTAGGCTGGTCGGTGCCACATTAAATTGGGCCATCTGTAGGCATAGAAGTGGGCCATATACAGATAAGTATGGGCCATCTCTAGACATATATATGGGCCATCTTTTGGCATAGATGTGGGCATAGATGTGGGCCATATACACATCAATATGGGCCATCTTTTGGCATAGATGTGGGCCATATACACATCAATATGGGCCATCTTTAGGCATAGAAGTGGGCCATATACACATCAATATTGGTCATCTTTAGGTATAGATGTGGGTCATATCCCCATAAGGGCCATCTCCACATACAAACAGTTGGGCCCTCTTTTTCTGTGGTCAAAAACTCACATATGGGTCAGAAGTCTGAGCCAGTCTCCACAACAATATATATATATATATATATATATATATATATATATATATATATATATATATATATATATATATATATATACACTGAACATGTACATGCGGCACGACCAAAACAAAATGACCTTCTCATCATTACGACACAAAATCTGATAACAATTTGTACAGATCCTCCTGGTGATAACACTCGTGCCCCCTACCCCCCCCCCCCCCTACACAAACCCATCCCCCACCCCGACAACACCACAAACATTCCACCGTGGAAAGTTTTTTTTTCTCTCATGCAAAATTGAATTTAACTTCTTGTAACGATCGACGTAAAAAATGTTTCAAGTTTTTTTTCCAGCGATGTGAGGAGAAAATATGAAACCTGAGATGTGCAGGGTAATGGCGGGGTGTCAGGTGACGGTGGTACTGGGTGCACACCCCGCCTGGGGCATGGATGGCGCTACGTACGGCTACATCTGCGGGCTACAAGATATACCGAGTCGTGCTTCCAGGAGAATAATGGATATCTTAAGCGTGCATGTGTATATATATATATATATATATATATATATATATATATATATATATATATATATATATATATATATATATATATATATATATATATATGCGTAGCAACATATTTCAGCTCCCTGGGCGAAGGACTCTTAACAAATTCTTATTTACAAATATTTGCAGACATTCCCATGTTTTATTTAGAGAAACGGACGCCGTTTGCGCAAGATGATGCAAACGCCAATGTATATCGCTACATACATACATACATACATACATACATACATACATACATACAAAAAATGCAGTCATACAATACACGCAACATTCTGACACACACCACATAGACACATCCGACATACCTACTGACGGACACAATAGACAGACACACCAGACAGAAAAGTACAGTCTGACTTGGCCGTCCAACGAACTTGGCCGTCCAGCGTTCAAATATTTCCCTCCCGTCCAGACGACTAAGACAGCCCCATGAGCCGCGCCCGGTCACCAAACATGACCTGACCGACTGGACATTGACTGACCCCACCTCACGGCCCAAGTGTGAAGAGGCCGATCTAAAAATAGCAGCATGACGTCAGAATGTTCTCCATCGCTAGGGCTGCAGCCAGACTACAAGATCACGTGGTCTTATCACGTGGTCTTATCACGTGACCAAGGCACGTGACCAGACCACGTGACACATACACACCGACCACGCTAAACACGACCACGCTAAACACGACCACGCTAAACACGATCGCTACCATTTAACCCGAATATTTAGGTTAATTGTATTTTCTAAATTAATCCTATTAATTAAAATTATGTTTTCTATTTGCTCACATTGACACTCAAACTTACCGGCTAGTAGACACACAAACACATACAAAATATGAACTCACTTATTTACACATGCGCACACACACACATAGAGAGTTTAACCTAATCCTTTCCATCTATGAGTCATAAAGACGTTAACCTAAACTTAAACCTAAACATAAACCTTATCCTAATCCTAAAACTAACCTAACCTAACATTATAACATGACAGGCTTATAGAAATTCACCAATATAAAATGACAGCCTTATAACAATTCACACATAGAATGTGACATTTGACATATGTCAGCCTCCAAGATTCACATTCACGAAGCCCAAAGTTTGTAACAAATAATCCGCACTAATTAGAAATTAGATTCGTACTAGCCGTGTACGAGCCGTGTACGAGCCAGTGAGCGGCGTACGACTGGGACGAGCCGTGAACGATTCCATGTTTCTTGTCGGCCAGCCACCTCTAGGCGGAGCAGACGATTAACTACGTCACACTAGACTCGACAAACTCCACGCCGTCTGCCCGAGATGGTTTTTAATGGGACGAGTTTAAGGTGAAAGCGAAGGGGAGGGGGGTGAGTGGGGGAGGGGGAGAATTCCCCCCCCCCCCTCGCCTTCTCTTTCGTGCTTGATAAAGTAAATTCAGTGCAGTCGTGATACCTATAAGCAGCAGACGTAACGCATACGTTATAAACCAAACATTGTCAGACTAAAGCCGATACATGTATGTACAAATTGTACATGAAATGCAGATTTTATACACCAAATATGGTCAGACAAAATACACACTTAATATAGCTATATAACCGTATCATATACTGACTTACTTCAAATATAACTGAAGGAACTACAGACGTAATTTAGATTGGCACATGCTAATTACAATATATATTGGCATTTGCTAATTACAATATGTTGAATAGAGTGGTCACAGTCAAACAATTCAAATCACTAGGGTACCGCCCATGTTGAAAGTCTTATCAGACATTCAATACAGACATGTCTGCCAAACTTAATCCAGATAATTTTTTTTTAAATGAATTTTTATATTATAGTCAAAATGGACTTAGTATTACAGGGAAAAAAAATTGAAAAAAAATTGAATATTACAGATAAGTAAAACAAAAAATAACAGACTTTATATTTCAGACAAAATACAGAATTAGCATTACAGACAAGATACTGACTTTATATTACAGACAAATAACACACTTTACATTACAGACTATACACAAGCAAATTCAACGAGTTTAATTAGTATTTTATACCCCATCGTTAATTTCCCGAATTTCCCCAACCGCCCGCCACCCTCTAAGCCCCACCCCCTAAGCCCGTCACCCCCTAAGCCCCACCCCCTAAGCCCCACCCCCTGACCTCCCCCTAAGACCACCTAATCAAACCGCCGAGACACCTGCAGATACAAACGGCCTTTTGATTAATTTTTTTTTTCTTTAGAAGACAGGAGAGCCCTTCACACTAGGCGGGGTCAACCTTTGCTTCAAGAGACTGCTCGCAGCATACAGAGCATACCACAGCATACAGTATGCTTCAATATAAGGATATATATATATATATATATATATATATATATATATATATATATATATATATATATATATATATATATATATATATATATATATATATATATATATATATATATACATGTTCTATTTATAGTCCTGCAGTAGGTTGTAGTGCCATAGACAGGTAGATTAGATTTGTCCATGTACAAGGGGAGACAATGGATGTTAAAAGTAAAAACCATCAAACAGCAGGGGCGGAGAATCGAGAAATTGTGATCGTGGTTGCCGAGGAGTTAAGGGACTTTACGAGCACCTAGTTTTGTCCGGTGACTTTTTTTTTATTTCGCCACGTCGTCCTCTCATCCTCCCCCCCCCCCTACACCCACGGGTGGTTCCTGCGAAGGTTTTATGCTAGGAATGTGAGTACACGACGGCCTAACGCCGGGAATCACGTGTCACACTGCGCAGTGTGTTCTATATTTAGAAGCAGTTCCTTAAAACCGGACATCACATGGCTACCGGATGTGACGACACCCATTGCATGAGATCATCGTGACGTTCTTAACCCCAGAGTCAGATCATGTACACATAGTGACGTCACATTTAAATACATATACCCATAATCTGTTATGCTTACACATACATCTACTTCATACAGTCTCCATTAAATCTGACCACAAACATTCCAAGTACAAGAAAAAGTCTGGAAATTTCATCGCAACATTTTGAATTATTCACATTTCCAGTGCAAGCAGTGAATGCATTAGGGGCATGTTCGCACATGTTCTTTAAGCTGAGCAGCCGATCATTTCAAAATTGGGAAAACCCGTTAGCCGCCGGGACTCATCAGCCCTACAGCTGTTCACACACGTTTCACACCCTAACACCAGCCGTAGATTGAATAACCGTCTACCGCGTTAGTGGGAGGGGGGGGGGGGAGGGCTGGCGGATGTCTGACGTAACCATTCCGCTCATCAATGTGTCCGGACGGACCGCTACACGGCTGACTAAATACGTGTGAACTATGCGAGATCACGAGCGCTCCTCGCGCGGTGACGTAGTGAGCGATCAGGGGACGCTACTCAGTGTGCTGGTGACTGACTATTACTTGTCGCCCTTTACCAAGTGGTGCAACAACAAACGAGTAGAGTCAGTGTAAGAAGGTATGTCTCTGCTGGTCGTAATACCATAACATCGATGGTACGGCTAATGAGTTTAGGGTAAGGGTTTGTATCAAAGTACGATTCTAGGCGATATTATCGATTCGGGTTAACCGTACCATAAGATGTACCAATGTTGCCTAACGTTAGATCTAAGCTTGCTCTCTGAGACAGTCATTTAGCAGACGAGCACGCCATTGTTGTTTCATTGTGACTGAGCCATGTTTAGAATAATTTACTGCTATCATGGATGTGTTGGCTGTCTGGTTTGTTGACTGTCTGGTGTGTTGGCTGTCTGGTGTGTTGGCTGATATGTTGTCTGTCTGATGTGTTGGCTGTCTGATGTGTTGGCTGTCTGATGTGTTGGCTGTCTGATGTGTTGACTGTCTGGTTTGTTGACTGTCTGGTTTGTTGACTGTCTGGTGTGTTGGCTGATATGTTGTCTGTCTGATGTGTTGGCTGTCTGATGTGTTGGCTGTCTGATGTGTTGGCTGTCTGATGTGTTGACTGTCTGATGTGTTGGCTGTCTGGTGTGTTGTCTGTCTGGTGTTTTGTCTGTCTGCTGTGTTGTCTGTCTGGTGTGTTGTCTGTCTGATGTGTTGGCTGTCTGATGTGTTGGCTGTCTGATGTGTTGGCTGTCTGATGTGTTGGCTGATGTGTTGGCTGTCTGATGTGTTGGCTGTCTGATGTGTTGGCTGTCTGATGTGTTGGCTGTCTGATGTGTTGGCTGTCTGATGTGTTGTCTGTCTAATGTGTTGTCTGTCTGATGTGTTGGCTGTCTGATGTGTTGGCTGTCTGATGTGTTGGCTGTCTGATGTGTTGGTTGTCTGATGTGTTGGTTGTCTGATGTGTAGGCTGTCTTATGTGTTGTCTGTCTGATGTGTTGGTTGTCTGATGTGTTGGTTGTCTGATGTGTAGGCTGTCTTATGTGTTGTCTGTCTGATGTGTTGGCTGTCTGATGTGTTGGCTGTCTGATGTGTTGTCTGATGTGTTGTCTGATGTGTTGTCTGATGTGTTGTCTGATGTGTTGTCTGTCTGATGTGTTGGCTGTCTGATGTGTTGGCTGTCTGATGTGTTGGCTGTCTGATGTGTTGTCTGATGTGTTGTCTGATGTGTTGGCTGTCTGATGTGTTGGCTGTCTGATGTGTTGGCTGTCTGATGTGTTGGCTGTCTGGTGTGTTGTCACTTTTGCCATGTCTTATGTTTTAAATTTAAACGCTTGGCGTCAATCTGTCCGACACGTCTGTCTTTTGGACACGTCAAGCGGACAGTGCTCTACTATACCACATAATGCCCTTAAGTGCCCCAGATGCCCCCACAAAATGCCCCATGATGCCTCAAATAAACCTACCAAATGCCCTGAATTCCCCCCCCCCCCCCATGTCAACAGATTCAGTTGAGTAAGACCGCGAACGTTTGAGCGTGTTTAATTTATGAAGTGTTTCAATCACTAGCTGTGTCTTTACCTACATGTGTCTTTACCTACCTGTATTTTTACCTACATACTAGATCTGCATGTCATTGAGGTAGAGAAAAAGCGAAGACAAAAAAATGTTCATAATCAAATTTCAATAAAATCTTCAAGCCGAACACAAGTTGTCGCCCTCAAGTCTACACATTTGTAACGTCACCACGAGTGTCTGACGCGGGGCCGTCTGCCTCCTGTCTGACTTGTCTCCCCTTGCTGTGATTGACTCGTCTCCCCTTGCTGTGACGGGGCGGATGATTGTTTTTCCCCCGTGACGCGTCTGTCAACTGCTCACTGATTTTCCCCTCCGCGGTGATCTCCCGTGTACTATTTCAAAGATGTTTCGTTTCGCTCGCTCCAACATTTTCACCGCACCCATTAGCTCCGTGCGGGGAGAAGTTATCTTACACAGCTGCGGACAAGCCTGATTCTTTTTTCACGAGTTTCTCAAATCCACTTTTAGTATAACCTTTGTTCACACACACACACACACACACACACACACACATACATACATACACACACAAACACAGACACACACGAACGTTCTATTTTATATCCTAGATACGCCAGTTTAACTAGTTATCGCACTATCACCGTGAAGATTTAAAACAAAAACAAAACGGTTGTCGACGTCTTTAAAGACACACTTCCCCCCAACCCCTTCCCCACACACACACAAATGCCGCACACAAACACCCATTATACTTTCCCCCTCTACAATGCAGGGGAGATAAAAATAAAATCTCTCAAGACGTTCCTAATTTCAATTTTTTTTTCACCTGTTGAACAGGCATTCACCTGGCGCGTCTATTAATCCCTGCGTCGCTTCTCATCATCAATTGTCTCCCGTTGTCTAATAAACCTGCATTCCCCCTACACGTGTTGTCTTCCCTTGGAAGCCTTATCCCCGGGGTTTATTTAGCTGCTGTTACTCGTCGAGACGAAATTCCCAGTAGTTCTTATTAGGGGGGGGGGTGTTTTAAAGATTTTTTTAAAGCAAGTTGTTTGGTGATTGGGAGAGGGGGGGGGTCTGACTGGCCATTGCATTCTGAGACGTAAAAAATGAGTTGACACCTAAAGGTCAAGTGCACCTTTAGTCGTCTGCCAGCGGGAAATTTTCAAACGTTTAAAGGTACGTGAGTAGCCCATGTGTGGTGGAGTGGTGTGGACACGTTTGTTATGGTGGAGTGGTAGAGTGGTGTGGACACGTTTGTTATGGTGGAGTGGTGTGGACACGTTTGTTATGGTGGAGTGGTGGAGTGGTGTGGACACGTTTGTTATAGTGGAGTGGTGGAGTGGTGTGGACACGTTTGTTGTGGTGGAGTGGTGTGGACACGTTTGTTATGGTGGAGTGGTGGAGTGGTGTGGACACGTTTGTTATGGTGGAGTGGTGGAGTGGTGTGGACACGTTTGTTATGGTGGAGTGGTGTGGACACGTTTGTTATGGTTGAGTGGTGGAGTGGTGTGGACACGTTTGTTGTGGTGGAGTGGTGTGGACACGTTTGTTATGGTGGAGTGGCGTGGACACGTTTGTTATGGTGGAGTGGTGTGGACAAGTTTGTTGTGGTGGAGTGGTGGAGTGGTGTGGACACGTATGTTATGGTGGAGTGGTGGAGTGGTGTGGACACGTTTGTTCTGGTGAAGTGGTGGAGTGGTGTGGAAACGTTTGTTATGGTGGAGTGGTGGAGTGGTGTGGACACGTTTGTTATGGTGGAGTGGTGTGGACACGTTTGTTATGGTGGAGTGGTGGAGTGGTGTGGACACGTTTGTTATGGTGGAGTGGTGGAGTGGTGTGGACACGTTTGTTATGGTGGAGTGGTGGAGTGGTGTGGACACGTTTGTTATGGTGGAGTGGTGGAGTGGTGTGGACACGTTTGTTATGGTGGAGTGGTGTGGACACGTTTGTTATGGTGGAGTGGTGTGGACACGTTTGTTATGGTGGAGTGGTGGAGTGGTGTGGACACGTTTGTTGTGGTGGAGTGGTGTGGACACGTTTGTTATGGTGGAGTGGTGGAGTATTTTGAAGATTTCATTCGACAAATGGAACTCTATAATCTGGAACCAAGATATTATCCCCCTTTCGCTGTTACTTCTCTTATTTCCCTCCCATTGGGGTTATGGTTATAGTGAATGATAGAATGAGGATTAGGATGTTTTCTAGATTTTTCCGGTTACCGTAATTAGTATTCCATAGAAGTCTAGACAGAGTATCAAATGCCATTTTTTTTCTTTCATGGTTTTTCTAAAATCCCGTGTATAATACGTATTCTCCAAAGCGAGAGGGGGGGGGGGGGTAATTACCATGCGGAAGGTGGACCTGCAACCTACTGGCAAGGGTAATGATCGGGGGGGGGGGGGGGGGTCCTAGACCAGTGCACATGTGAAGGTCACAGTCACATCTATTTGTCACACATTCGATCTACCCATTATTCCTCCCCCATCCAATCCAATCGACCCATCTAATCCACCTACCCTAATCCACCCATCTAATCCACCTACCCTAATCCACCCATCTAATCCACCTACCCTAATCCACCCATCTAATCCACCTACCCTAATCCACCCATCTAATCCACCTACCCTAATCCACCCATCTAATCCACCTACCCTAATCCACCCATCTAATCCAATCGACCCAACTAATCCACCTACCCTAATCCACCCATCTAATCCAACAAATGTCCCTCAACCTGCAAGTAAACAATTCTCAAATAACTGGTACACAGGGTGGGGAGTCCTACAAATTCTCAAATAACTGGTACACAGGGTGGGGAGTCCTACAAATTCTCAAATAACTGGTACACAGGGTGGGGAGTCCTACAAATTCTCAAATAACTGGTACACAGGGTGGGGAGTCCTACAAATTCTCAAATAACGGGTACACAGGGTGGGGAGTCCTACAAATTACTAGAGGGTGATCTCCTTGATGGATGGCTGTTTGCTTAACCCCTACCCCCTCCACCCAGCACCCCACACGCCACATACACTTTACTCTCCCCCCCCCCCCCCACATTTGTGGGCTTACCCAAGCCGCACACGAAAAACGCACTGTCAATACAATTCCCAGAGTCTCTGCCTCATATAACAACAGTTGGCGGCCCTTATAACAACAGTTGGCGGCCCTTATAACAGTTCATGGCCCATGTACCATCAACAACATCAACAAACAGACCAACGCAACCGGAACAAGATGAAGGACTCCCTGTCAAACTACACTTCCGGTTCTTGTGAGGCGGCACTGGATTATCCCCCCTGGCTTAACACAACAAGTTAACTAAGCTGAAGGGGCGATAATCAGCGGTGGCTAATGGTAGGGGGAGGCAACTAAGAGAAGGTTTGTTTTGTTTCTGGGCGACTGAAGATCCAACCTTTCAATTTATAATACCACGTGACAGTCTCGTCAATCCGTTGACCGGAAGCACGAGATCCAGAAACGTGACGCCATCTTGAAACTAAAATAACGCGTATGTAAAGCTATTAATTTTACATTACGTCCAAAATAGTTTTTTGTAAAGCTATTAATTTTACATTACGTCCAAAATATTTTTTGTAAAGCTATTAACTTTACATTACGTCCAAAATATTTTTTGTAAAGCTATTAACTTTACATTACGTCCAAAATATTTTTTGTAAATTCCGTGGTTTTTTTTTGCAACGTCATTTCGTCACGTGATATGTAGATGATGTCAACTCTAAGGCTGAACGCCCTCTGCTGGCGCTCAAAGTTTGAGTCGTGTTCCATCATGTCCAGAAGTCCACAGCGGTCAATGTACATTTCCAAAGAGGGGTCTGTTGAGTGTTTAGATGGATGACCGGATGCATTTTCCACTGGGTGTCAAGAAGACCGTATGGATTGGTGTCCGGATGGGTATCCAGGGGATTGTCCGTTAGACTGTACATATGATTGTGTGTGTTCTGATGTGTGCGTTTGGGTGTCCGCACGGGGTGTCTAACGGAACGGGTCGTCTGGTCATCGCTTGCCGGGTCCGACCGTCCGAGGTGGGAACACAGAGCGCTGTGTGGGTCACACAACGTTTAAATATGTTTAGCAGTCTTACAGTACTCCTGCCTTACAGTATTTCTGTCTTACAGTATTCCTGTCTTACGGTATTCCTGTCTTACGGTATTTCTGTCTTACAGTTATTCCTGTCTTACAGTATTTCTGTCTTACGGTACTCCTGTTTTAGAGTATTTATGTCTTACAATATTTCTGACTAACAATATTTCTGTCTAACAATATTTCTGTCTTAAAATATTTCTGTCTTAAAATATTTCTGTCTTACAATATTTCTGTCTTACAATATTTACTTAAACGCTTTCTGTTATTTGATCCAACAAAAATATCAGCGGTCGAAAATATCAGAGTCGGCTTCACATCTTCAAAGTGTGGGGTAGGGGTGGGATTGTAGGAAAAAAAGTCACAGGAAAAAAAAAACACAGGAAAAAAAACACAGAAAAAAAGTCACAGGAAAAAAAGTCACAAATATATATTTGCATGATATTTGTTAATACTTTTATGTATTAAATATTTAGAGTGCAAATTAACCTAGGATTAATTAAATGTAATGTAATGTGTGTAGGCTGTATACGCATAGGAATTTTTATAATTCATCTAAAATATGTATTATGAAGTATGTAGATTGTAGTTATTTTAAACTTAAGATTAGTAGCATTTAATAGAATGCTCCAAAGTCTACGTTTTTCATCGTGTTTTTTTAAATACCAATATTAAATTACCGTGAAATGGTAAGTTCGTCGAACTTGCTGCCCTCAACTCATGGCAACAATAGTTATGTTTAGTTCAACCACCTTTACTGCCCACATTTATCACGCTCATTACATAACAAAACTGAGGATCAAAACAGAAAGCCGACAAGGTTCAAAGGCTGTCATTGACGCGTAACGTCAACAACACAAAATATGTTCGGACAATGCCTACTAAGGAGAGGCCGACCAGAGAATAGCCTACGGCAAAATTTGCCTAAATTTCTTTTATCATTAACTTTTCTACCGCGTATTTAACTAAATAAATACGTAACAAGTTGAGATTGTTGTGTAAATTATCTTAGAGTATTTTTACTTACAATTGTTATAAATCATAATGCTTTTAACATCTATAAATAATTTATGCTATAAAAAATACAACCCACAACAATAAAAATACAAAATTTTACAATTCTTAACAAATTAATAAAAATATTTATAAAAAGATTTTTGTGACTTTTTTTCTGTGACTTTATTTCTGTGACTTTTTTTCCGATAAAATTTTTCCACTGTGACTTTTTTTCTGTGACTTTTTTTCCTAGCAAAAACTGTGACTTTTTTTCTGTGTTTTTTTTTCCTGTGACTTTTTTTCCGTTTACCAGGGGTGGGGGTATTTTAAAATGTAAGCTACATCCTTCCCCACCCTCCTCCACCCACCCCAGGCGGTGGCCAAGTGTCAGACCAAAACCTAGCTTAAAGAGACATTCTACTTCACCTACACCCTCTAAGCTAAATATGGGTTGTTGTTAATAGCGTGGGATCGTCTGCGATGGTTTTGGCGGTGTGTGTGTGTGTGTGTGTGTGTGGTGTGTGTGTGTGTGTGTGTGTGTGTGTGTGTGTGTGTGCGTGTTTACTGCAGGCGCCAGCAGATATAAATAACTTTCTACAAACATTTTTTAGTTCCAACTTGAATCAAGCGGGGAATCCGATCGTTCGCCATTACTTATACAACATTTATTTAGGGTAAGGTTTTAACAATTCTCTAATTGCCGATTGTTATCCATCAGTTATCCAGACTCGATTCCTCCATCCACGTGGATAAGAGGAAACAGCTGACAGCACGTGACAGGTCCAGAGTGACGTCAGCGAGACGGGACAGGTGTGCTTAATTAGACTTACCTGTACGGCGCGCTATCTGTTGGCTTAGACACCTCCATGGAGGCAGAGATTTTTCTCGCTATCTGCGCGTTATCTCCACGATGATCCACCCCCACCCCACGGGCCACCCCATCTTCTGAAGCTTTAAGCGTGTGGACCAATAACTATAATAACCAACATGCTTTAATAGTCAGGTTGGTGTTTTGATTTGTAAAAGGTTTGTTGGTATTTCTATATTCTACCATTTCCGTTCCTTTACACATAGGTTTGTTGGTATTTCTATATTCTACCATTTCCGTTCCTTCACACATACAATGCAGAAAAACATGCTCAATGACAATTTCAATCTGAGGTTGGGGGGGGGGGGGGGGGGGGGCTTTAAAAATTTCCCTGACCTCTTGGACGTTTGCAGTCCACCGCTGCAATATTTTCTGTCCACCGCTAACGGTATAAATCAGACCTAGACAGACCAGGGTTAGGGTACGTGGGTTCCCAGAAAGAACCGCAACGGAAAAAAGCGCAACGGAAAAAAGCGCAAATCAAAAAGCGCAACGGAAATAAGCGCACACGGAAAAAAGCGCAAAGAGAAAAAAGCGCACACAGAAAAAAGCGCAAAGAGAAAAAAGCGCAAACGGAAAAAAGCGCAAAGAGAAAAAAGCGCACACAGAAAAAAGCGCAAACAGAAAAAAGCGCAAACGGAAAAAAGCGCAAAGAGAAAAAAGCGCACATGGAAAAAAGCGCAAAGAGAAAAAAGCGCAAACAGAAAAAAGCGCAAAGAGAAAAAAGCGCACACAGAAAAAAGCGCAAACAGAAAAAAGCGCAAACGGAAAAAAGCGCAAAGAGAAAAAAGCGCAAACGGAAAAAAGCGCAAACAGAAAAAAGCGCACACGGAAAAAAGCGCAAACGGAAAAAAGCGCAAACGGAAAAAAGCGCAAACAGAAAAAAGCGCAAACGGAAAAAAGCGCAAACAGAAAAAAGCGCACACAGAAAAAAGCGCAAGCAGAAAAAAGCGCAAACGGAAAAAAGCGCAAACAGAAAAAAGCGCACACAGAAAAAAGCGCAAACGGAAAAAAGCGCAAACAGAAACAGAAAAATGCGAAACCAGAAAAAACACAACGAAAAATGTGCAAAAGAGAAATTTAGCACAAAGACCATATGGACTAGATGACACATTTATACATGACTGTTAGGGCTGCTGTGAGAGTGTCGTGTTTGATCACGTGATCTACTACCATTTAAAGCGTACCACTACCATCTGCATTCCCATCACCACGATACAGGCGATAATCACTTTACACAATGCCTATTATTTTCTTGGTCAATAATTATTCAACTACTATTCTCGTATAAACATAAAAATATCGACATTACACGAAGTATCTTTCACATTCTCCCTAGTCCGAACTACCTAGCTCGCATACTATAACAACCCGTTCCTATGGCAAAACTTCACTCTCTTTCATCCGCGTCATCAAACATGCATTCGTCATATCTCTCGTAACAACATTCATTCGCACCAAAATAACAATTTTGTATTTAATATTTTTTTCACATCATGACGCACCTACCTACCTACTACCCACCTACCCACCCACCTACCTACCTACCTAACTACCCACTTACCCACCTACCCACCTACCCGCCTACATACTTACCAAACTACCCACCAAAAAAGTATCGGCGAAGTTCGTAAGCTTCGTAAACTGTACTAGACATCTTTTTTTTAATGAAAATCCATTGACATCATTGACATATGTTACATATATGTTACATTTTGCGACAACCTTAATTATTGCGTTGGGCTTGTATGAAAACTCACTTCGAACTAACTCAATTACATGCTATTTATTTTAACATTACACGGTAAGCGTCACCCAACTGTTGTGATGTGAGGCGAGGACAGGTTCGACAATAAACCAACACGAAAGTACGAAAGAGACAAAGATTGCTTATTAGAGAATGGACCCCTTAACTTTCCTAACCCCACCATTTATTATACCCTACCTAACCTCTAAATTTACTGCGCTAAATGTCACTTCTCTCCCAATCGTTCCTATTCTACAGAATTGTGTATACTATTTATTTACATTCTTTAATCTCAATATAACTAAAATAGACTTTAATTTGAAGGGTAATGAAAACATGTAAACAAAAGGGACGCTACTCTAAATCTATGCGAATACTTATATGCAGTGTGGGTGGGTGGATGGATGTGTGGGTGGGTGGATGGATGGGTGTGTGGGTGGGTGGGTGGATGTGTGGATGGGTGGGTGGATGTGTCGGTGGGTGGATGGATGTGTGGGTGGGTGGATGGGTGTGTGGGTGGGTGGATGGATGGGTGTGTGGGTGGGTGGGTGGATGTGTCGGTGGGTGGATGGATGGGTGTGTGGGTGGGTGGGTGGATGTGTGGATGGGTGGGTGGATGTGTCGGTGGGTGGATGGATGTGTGGGTGGGTGGATGGGTGTGTGGGTGGGTGGATGGAT
This sequence comes from Physella acuta, assembly GCF_028476545.2. NCBI lineage: Eukaryota > Metazoa > Mollusca > Gastropoda > Physidae > Physella > Physella acuta. The sequence goes on from NW_026731872.1 coordinate 155,250, forward strand.
GGGTGTGTGGGTGGGTGGGTGGATGGGTGGGTGGATGTGTCGGTGGGTGGATGGATGTGTGGGTGGGTGGATGGGTGTGTGGGTGGGTGGATGGATGGGTGTGTGGGTGGGTGGGTGGATGTGTGGATGGGTGGGTGGATGTGTCGGTGGGTGGATGGATGTGTGGGTGGGTGGATGGATGGGTGTGTGGGTGGGTGGATGGATGGGTGTGTGGGTGGGTGGATGGATGTGTGGGTGAGTGGTACGCTTTAAATGGTAGTAGATCACGTGATCAAACACGACACTCTCACAGCAGCCCTAACAGTCATGTATAAATGTGTCATCTAGTCCATATGGTCTTTGTGCTAAATTTCTCTTTTGCACATTTTTCGTTGTGTTTTTTCTGGTTGCGCATTTTTCTGTTTCTGTTTGCGCTTTTTTCCGTTTGCGCTTTTTTTCTGTGTGCGCTTTTTTCTGTTTGCGCTTTTTTCCGTTTGCGCTTTTTTCTGCTTGCGCTTTTTTCTGTGTGCGCTTTTTTCTGTTTGCGCTTTTTTCCGTTTGCGCTTTTTTCTGTTTGCGCTTTTTTCCGTTTGCGCTTTTTTCCGTTTGCGCTTTTTTCCGTGTGCGCTTTTTTCTGTTTGCGCTTTTTTCCGTTTGCGCTTTTTTCTCTTTGCGCTTTTTTCCGTTTGCGCTTTTTTCTGTTTGCGCTTTTTTCTGTGTGCGCTTTTTTCTCTTTGCGCTTTTTTCTGTTTGCGCTTTTTTCTCTTTGCGCTTTTTTCCATGTGCGCTTTTTTCTCTTTGCGCTTTTTTCCGTTTGCGCTTTTTTCTGTTTGCGCTTTTTTCTGTGTGCGCTTTTTTCTCTTTGCGCTTTTTTCCGTTTGCGCTTTTTTCTCTTTGCGCTTTTTTCTGTGTGCGCTTTTTTCTCTTTGCGCTTTTTTCCGTGTGCGCTTATTTCCGTTGCGCTTTTTGATTTGCGCTTTTTTCCGTTGCGCTTTTTTCCGTTGCGGTTCTTTCCGGCCACCGGGTACGTGGTGGGCTGGGTTAGGTTTAAGACGGAGCTGACTGTGTGGGTTAGGGCGGTCGCTAGCCATACGTTAATTTGGTTGTCCGACAGTTGCTAACGTTAAGTTATTCTACAAATCTAGCTAACCAGAGCTAACCCTAGCTAACCAGAGCTAACCAGAGCTAATTTAGATTTCGTAAACTTGGGAACAGAGCAAAATTTGTTTGAGGAGTGTTGTGTGTGTATGGTACCTGTAGAAGTGTGTGGTGTGTGGGGTAGAGTGCCTGTAGAAGATGTGTGTGGGGGTACAGTACCTGTAGAAGTGTGTGGTGTGTGGGGGTATAGTACCTGTAGAAGTTGGGTGTGGTGTGTGGGGGTATAGTACCTGTAGAAGTTGGGTGTGGTGTGTGGGGGTATAGTACCTGTAAAAGTTGGGCGTGGTGTGTGGGGGTATAGTACCTGTAGAAGTGTGTGGGGGTATAGTACCTGTAAAAGTTGGGCGTGGTGTGTGGGGGTATAGTACCTGTAGAAGTGGTGTGGTGGGTGGGGGTATAGTACCTGTAGAAGTTGGGTGTGGTGTGTGGGGGTATAGTACCTGTAGAAGTGGTGTGGTGTGTGGGGTATAGTACCTGTAGAAGTTGGGTGTGGTGTGTGGGGGGTATAGTACCTGTAGAAGTGGTGTGGTGGGTGGGGGTATAGTACCTGTAGAAGTTGGGCGTGGCGTGTGTGTGTGTGTGGGTATAGTACCTGTAGAAGTTGGGCGTGGTGTGTGGGGGTATAGTACCTGTAGAAGTGGTGTGTGGGGGTATAGTACCTGTAGAAGTTGGGTGGTGTGTGTGTGTGGGGGTATAGTACCTGTAAAACTTGGGCGTGTCGTGTGTGGGGGTATAGTACCTGTAAAACTTGGGTGTGGTGTGTATGGGGGGGTATAGTACCTGTAAAAGTTGGGCGTGGTGTGTATGGGGGGGTATAGTACCTGTAAAAGTTGGGCGTGGTGTGTGTGTGGGGGGTATAGTACCTGTAAAAGTTGGGCGTGGTGTGTGTGTGTGGGGGGGTATAGTACCTGTAGAAGTTGGGTGTGGTGTGTGTGGGGGGGTATAGTACCTGTAAAACTTGGGCGTGGCGTGTGTGTGTGGGTGTGGGTATAGTACCTGTAGAAGTTGGGTGGTGTGTGTTGGGGGGGGGGGGGGGTATAGTACCTGTAGAAGTTGGGTGGTGTGTGTTGGGGGGGATATAGTACCTGTAGAAATTGGGTGTGGTGTGTGGGGGGGGGGGGGTATAGTACCTGTATAAGTTGGGCGTGGTGTGTGGGGGGGTATAGTACCTGTAGAAATTGGGTGTGGTTTGTGTGTGTGTGAGTCAAGATGTTCTGTGTTCTAATACCTGTGAGTGCTATTGAAAACATTTCTATTTCTATGTTCTAATACCTGTGAGTGCTATTGAAAACATTTCTATTTAAACTTTTTCTTGTACTTGAACTATCAATACGAGAGGACGGGGTGGGCGAGGGGCGGGTTGGTCACACAGAAACCAGACTAAGCCAACCATTCAATCTGTTTTACAACTACTTAGACCCCTTGCGCCGACCGTTGGTAGCGTCAGAAAACATGGAGCATTTCTCCCGGGATATTTGCAGTGGTAATCGCCCCATCCCGCCCCCGCGAGTCCTGCATTGTTCGAGCATTGCTTCACGCGTCCAGGTGCGGACTTAGCGCCACAGGTGTCTGGTCGTCAGGTGAAGTCGACAATTTACATGGTGGGGTGGGGGTGCTTTACGGCCGTAGATTTTATTTTACACGGGTAGGCGTAGATCTACCACGATATATGGTGGGTAGGTGAACATCAGACGATAGACAGACGGACGAACGGACAGATATATATCGGACATGTTTGAATGTTGGTAACAATTTGTATGTAAGGGTCGTTCTTAAAGAGAATAAACTGTAGTCGTTCTACTCACCCTATACCAACGGAAACTCATTTTTATCGTGAAAATGTGTAGTGTATTAAAACGGCAAATGGGAATCAATAAGCGTTACTGGAGATAATGTGGTTTTTCTCAAGGCGGGGTTTTTCTTCAATTATAAAAACGAACAAAAAAATTAAATTGGCAAAAATAAAAATAAATAAATGTTAAGGTGGAGATAAACATAAAGGTAAAGATTTAAAAGATTTTATACATTTATGCTTTCAAAAATAAAAATTGTGACATTTTTTTCTTCAATTGTCGCATGTTTGTCTAAAGTTTTATTTGTGGACACGTGCAGTATGACGCATGCGCACTTGTCACTCTATCGGCTCCGATTAAAATGGACGAAAACCTGGCAAGACATATTTGCCCCCCCCCCCCACCCCCTTCAACTTGTTGAATCATCCAGGTGGTAGGGGAACTATGCCAACCTGCTACACACAGACACACACGCGCACACACACACACACCCTTATAAAGATGAATCGCAGATGTTGATGTCTGTTTCTACTCCACCAACCCCCACACCCCCTCCCCCATCTCCACACCCACCAATACCTTAAGCTAATAAAAAATATTTTTAAAATAGATGCTAGTGAACGATTGGGGGGGGGGGGGAGAACTTGTGGTTAATGAAGAAATGGACAAGTTGTTGGAGTTGAAAGGGGTCGAGCCACTAAAGTGGGGGGAGGGGGGAGCGAGGGTGTCGTAACACTGAAGCGGCACCGGTAAAGGTGACAGATTTGTCCAGGGGGGGGGGTACTCCAGGTGTGCAAGCCAAACGATCAAACGCCGTAAGTGCTCGCTGAGTCTCTGTACGGGCTGGGGTTCAGGTGTGTGGATGGGCGGTGGTTCGGGTGTGTGGATGGGCAGGGGTTCAGGTGTGTGGATGGGCTGGGGTTCGGGTGTATGGATGGGCTGGGGTTCGGGTGTGTGGATGGGCAGGGGTTCAGGTGTGTGGATGGGTAGGGGTTCGGGTGTGTGGATGGGCAGGGGTTCAGGTGTATGGATGGGCAGGGGTTCAGGTGTGTGGATGGGTAGGGGTTCGGGTGTGTGGATGGGCAGGGGTTCAGGTGTATGGATGGGCAGGGGTTCAGGTGTGTGGATGGGCAGGGGTTCGGGTGTGTGGATGGGCAGGGGTTCAGGTGTGTGGATGGGCAGGGGTTCGGGTGTGTGGATGGGCAGGGGTTCGGGTGTGTGGATGGGCGGGGGTTCAGGTGTACGCTGACGTTATATGCCGTGCCGCACCGTGCCCTATGACGGCCATTTTGTCACGACCAATACAAGAGCCATCACCTGGCGACTTACGGCGTTTTACCGGAGTTTGCTTGATCAGCTGGGTAAGACACCCCCTCCCTCCCCGTCCGGTTATTGACAGTACGGTCGTGGGAACGTCGCCAGGTGTTTGGGGGTGGCGATCCTGCTACCTGCGCCGGGAGGGACGGGGGGCTTTATGGGGAGGGGGCGGACAATATAACGGCAGTGTCGCAACAGGGTTAATGATCTTTTACTGGTGTGGAATCGTCGTCACCGCCCCCCCCCCCCCCCCCCACACACACACCCAACAAAATTTCCTTATGGTTCATTTAATTAGAGGCTATTTGTGTAGAAGAGGGACAAGATTTTGCGCCAGCAAGATGGCAGTAATTAGTTGATTAGTTAATTAGTTCAGCTTCGTTAGACGATCTGTCGGAGATCACTTAACCAAAATGTCGGTTCGACATGCGGCCATCAATAGCTAGCAGTCACATAACATCTTATAATAACATATGACCCCATAAACCCTTGACACTTAACCCAATATAATATTGACACACATACATAATGAAACAAATAAACCAAATGCCACCGAAACCATTTATCTAATAAGACGAATAAGCTAATGACACCCAACCCACCATAGACCTAATGACACCCACCCCATAGACCTAATGACACCCACCCCACCATAGACCTAATGACACCCACCCCATAGACCTAATGACACCCACCCCACCATAGACCTAATGACACCCACACCATAGACCTAATGACACCCACCCCATAGACCTAATGACACCCACCCCACCATAGACCTAATGACACCCACCCCATAGACCTAATGACACCCACCCCATAGACCTAATGACACCCACCCCATAGACCTAATGACACCCACCCCATAGACCTAATGACACCCACCCCATAGACCTAATGACACCCACCCCACCATAGACCTAATGACACCCACCCATAGACCTAATGACACCCACACCATAGACCTAATGACACTCACCCCATAGACCTAATGACACCCCACCATAGACCTAATGACACCCCACCATAGACCTAATGACACCCACCCATAGACCTAATGACACCCACACCATAGACCTAATGACACCCACCCCATAGACCTAATGACACCCACCCCACCATAGACCTAATGACACCCACCCCATAGACCTAATGACACCCACCCCATAGACCTAATGACACCCACCCCATAGACCTAATGACACCCACCCCATAACCTAATGACACCCACCCCACCATAGACCTAATGACACCCACCCCACCATAGACCTAATGACACCCACCCCATAGACCTAATGACACCATACCCCATAGACCTAAAGACACCCACCCCATAGACCTAATGACACCCACCCCATAGACCTAATGACACCCACCCCATAGACCTAATGACACCCACCCCATTACACCCACCCCATAGACCTAATGACACCCACACCATAGACCTAATGACACCCACCCCATAGACCTAATGACACCCATCCCACCATAGACCTAATGACACCCACCCCATAGACCTAATGACACCCACCCCATAACCTAATGACACTCACCCCACCATAGACCTAATGACACCCACCCCATAGACCTAATGACACCCACCCCATAGACCTAATGACACCCGTCCCATTGACCTAATGCCACACCCTTTAATAACACCCCCCCCCCCCCCCCCCATCTACCCAATGAACCTATTGAAACCTATTGAAACCTCTCAAACCTCTCTATACTAGCGGCTCTAGACCAACACCTGCGCACCTGCCACAGGTGTTCCAAACAATTGTGACGTCACACGGACACAGCGAGGTGTTCAGAGATCAAGAAGAACGGCTTAAGGTTAGGGTTTGTTATTCAAGTCTGAACATATGTCTCTGCTACACTTTAATAGTTGGTGGGGAGGGGGGGGGGGAAGCCGGTATACAAGTGAACCTTTGAAAATAGAACGCCAATCAAAAGTGTGTATGGGCCTATCATGGACAAATTACTGATCTCAAGATAATCATTTCTTTACCAGATCCGGTTTTAGATCGCAAGCTCACTTTAATGTTCAAATGGGTATACACAAATGGTCTATGGAGCCCCAAATAAATGCTCTATGGAGCCCAAAATAAATGTTGTATGGAGCCCCAAATAAATGTTCAATGTAGCCCCAAATAAATGCTCTATGGAGCCCAAAATATTGTATGGAAACACAAATGTTCGATACAGACAAAGATCCCAAACAAAGTTGGCCAAAGTTTTGATGTGTCTGATAAAGAAACAAGTAGCCGTGAAGTAGGCGATAATTAGCCACAAAATAGCCACGAGACAACCAACAAATAGCCACCTATAGCCAACCATACCATGGTTTCACATAACCGCCATTACAATTTGACCTTACAATTTGACCTTACATTGAGATAAAAATGGAACTGACCTCCAGCACATTTTCCAGGATGCTTGACCTTGACATTTTTCCGGTCACATTTTTTCGCCCTCTTGAGGTCACAGCGTGAGGGGTAGGTGACGCCATCCGTGCCGCACACCGCCTGGGCCGCGCTGCCCGCACAGCTCATGTTACACCGTGACGCCATGAGCGAGTGGAACAAACCCTGGTCAGACGGAGAGAAAAGTTTTAGTCAGGGGGTGGAACAAACCCTGGTCAGACGGAGAGAAAAGTTTAGGGGGTGGAACAAACCCTGGTGGGGGGGGGGGATGTTAGTATGGGATAGAGCGAGATAGTTAGAATGGGATTGTGTGTTGCTGTCAGATGGAAGCTCAGATGTTTAGGAGGGTTGTTCACATGGGAAAGTGGGTGGGGGTGGGGTGAGGATTAGTGTATGAGTGTTGAGTTATTGTTAAGGCCAGTACACTCAAAATGTAATTAGTGATTAACTTAATCGTATTGATTAATATATTGATAGGATATTTTTTTACTGGTGTAAGGTTCCTAAAGACTGTCAACATTGGTCAACCATCTGTCAACCATCTGTCAACCATCTGTCAACCATCTGTCAACCATCTGTCAACCATCTGTCAACCATCTGTCAACCATCTGTCAACCATCTGTCAACCATCTGTCAACCATCTGTCAACCATCTGTCAGTTACACAACAGACATAGATGACAGGGAGTAAGGTAAGCTACACAATAGGAAATTAGTGGGTGCACCTTTAAAACGTGGACTCACAAGTTATGTGTGAGGGGCCATCTGGCCATGTGTGAGGTGCCATCTGGCCATGTGTGAGGTGCCATCTGGCCATGTGTGAGGGGCCATCTGGCCATGTGTGAGGGGCCATCTGGCCATGTGTGAGGGGCCATCTGGCCATGTGTGAGGTCATGTGTGAGGTGCCATCTGGCCATGTGTGAGGGGCCATCTGGCCATGTGTGAGAGGCCATCTGGCCATGTGTGAGGGGCCATCTGGCCATGTGTGAGGTCATGTGTGAGGTGCCATCTGGCCATGTGTGAGGGGCCATCTGGCCATGTGTGAGAGGCCATCTGGCCATGTGTGAGGGGCCATCTGGCCATGTGTGAGGTCATGTGTGAGGTGCCATCTGGCCATGTGTGAGGGGCCATCTGGCCATGTGTGAGAGGCCATCTGGCCATGTGTGAGGGGCCATCTGGCCATGTGTGAGGTCATGTGTGAGGTGCCATCTGGCCATGTGTGAGGGGCCATCTGGCCATGTGTGAGGGGCCATCTGGCCATGTGTGAGGGGCCATCTGGCCATGTGTGAGGTCATGTGTGAGGTCATGTGTGAGGTGCCATCTGGCCATGTGTGAGAGGCCATCTGGCCATGTGTGAGAGGCCATCTGGCCATGTGTGAGGGGCCATCTGGCCATGTGTGAGGGGCCATCTGGCCATGTGTGAGGTGCCATCTGGCCATGTGTGAGGGGCCATCTGGCCATGTGTGAGGTCATGTGTGAGGTGCCATCTGGCCATGTGTGAGGGGCCATCTGGCCATGTGTGAGAGGCCATCTGGCCATGTGTGAGGGGCCATCTGGCCATGTGTGAGGTCATGTGTGAGGTGCCATCTGGCCATGTGTGAGGGGCCATCTGGCCATGTGTGAGAGGCCATCTGGCCATGTGTGAGGGGCCATCTGGCCATGTGTGAGGTCATGTGTGAGGTGCCATCTGGCCATGTGTGAGGGGCCATCTGGCCATGTGTGAGAGGCCATCTGGCCATGTGTGAGGGGCCATCTGGCCATGTGTGAGGTCATGTGTGAGGTGCCATCTGGCCATGTGTGAGGGGCCATCTGGCCATGTGTGAGGGGCCATCTGGCCATGTGTGAGGTCATGTGTGAGGTCATGTGTGAGGTGCCATCTGGCCATGTGTGAGAGGCCATCTGGCCATGTGTGAGAGGCCATCTGGCCATGTGTGAGGGGCCATCTGGCCATGTGTGAGGGGCCATCTGGCCATGTGTGAGGTGCCATCTGGCCATGTGTGAGGGGCCATCTGGCCATGTGTGAGGTCATGTGTGAGGTGCCATCTGGCCATGTGTGAGGGGCCATCTGGCCATGTGTGAGAGGCCATCTGGCCATGTGTGAGGGGCCATCTGGCCATGTGTGAGGTCATGTGTGAGGTGCCATCTGGCCATGTGTGAGGGGCCATCTGGCCATGTGTGAGAGGCCATCTGGCCATGTGTGAGGGGCCATCTGGCCATGTGTGAGGTCATGTGTGAGGTGCCATCTGGCCATGTGTGAGGGGCCATCTGGCCATGTGTGAGAGGCCATCTGGCCATGTGTGAGGGGCCATCTGGCCATGTGTGAGGTCATGTGTGAGGTGCCATCTGGCCATGTGTGAGGGGCCATCTGGCCATGTGTGAGGGGCCATCTGGCCATGTGTGAGGTCATGTGTGAGGTCATGTGTGAGGTGCCATCTGGCCATGTGTGAGAGGCCATCTGGCCATGTGTGAGAGGCCATCTGGCCATGTGTGAGGGGCCATCTGGCCATGTGTGAGGGGCCATCTGGCCATGTGTGAGGTGCCATCTGGCCATGTGTGAGGGGCCATCTGGCCATGTGTGAGGTCATGTGTGAGGTGCCATCTGGCCATGTGTGAGGGGCCATCTGGCCATGTGTGAGAGGCCATCTGGCCATGTGTGAGGGGCCATCTGGCCATGTGTGAGGTCATGTGTGAGGTGCCATCTGGCCATGTGTGAGGGGCCATCTGGCCATGTGTGAGAGGCCATCTGGCCATGTGTGAGGGGCCATCTGGCCATGTGTGAGGTCATGTGTGAGGTGCCATCTGGCCATGTGTGAGGGGCCATCTGGCCATGTGTGAGAGGCCATCTGGCCATGTGTGAGGGGCCATCTGGCCATGTGTGAGGTCATGTGTGAGGTGCCATCTGGCCATGTGTGAGGGGCCATCTGGCCATGTGTGAGGGGCCATCTGGCCATGTGTGAGGTCATGTGTGAGGTCATGTGTGAGGTGCCATCTGGCCATGTGTGAGAGGCCATCTGGCCATGTGTGAGAGGCCATCTGGCCATGTGTGAGGGGCCATCTGGCCATGTGTGAGGGGCCATCTGGCCATGTGTGAGGTGCCATCTGGCCATGTGTGAGAGGCCATCTGGCCATGTGTGAGGTGCCATCTGGCCATGTGTGAGGGGCCATCTGGCCATGTGTGAGGTCATGTGTGAGGTGCCATCTGGCCATGTGTGAGGGGCCATCTGGCCATGTGTGAGAGGCCATCTGGCCATGTGTGAGGGGCCATCTGGCCATGTGTGAGGTCATGTGTGAGGTGCCATCTGGCCATGTGTGAGGGGCCATCTGGCCATGTGTGAGGGGCCATCTGGCCATGTGTGAGGGGCCATCTGGCCATGTGTGAGGTCATGTGTGAGGTCATGTGTGAGGTGCCATCTGGCCATGTGTGAGAGGCCATCTGGCCATGTGTGAGAGGCCATCTGGCCATGTGTGAGGGGCCATCTGGCCATGTGTGAGGTCATGTGTGAGGTGCCATCTGGCCATGTGTGAGGGGCCATCTGGCCATGTGTGAGGGGCCATCTGGCCATGTGTGAGGGGCCATCTGGCCATGTGTGAGGTCATGTGTGAGCTGCCATCTGGCCATGTGTGAGGGGCCATCTGGCCATGTGTGAGGGGCCATCTGGCCATGTGTGAGGGGCCATCTGGCCATGTGTGAGGTGCCATCTGGCCATGTGTGAGAGGCCATCTGGCCATGTGTGAGGGGCCATCTGGCCATGTGTGAGGTCATGTGTGAGGTGCCATCTGGCCATGTGTGAGGTCATGTGTGAGGTGCCATCTGGCCATGTGTGAGGGGCCATCTGGCCATGTGTGAGGTCATGTGTGAGGTGCCATCTGGTCATGTGTGAGAGGCCATCTGGCCATGTGTGAGGTGCCATCTGGCCATGTGTGAGGGGCCATCTGGCCATGTGTGAGGTCATGTGTGAGAGGCCATCTGGCCATGTGTGAGGGGCCATCTGGCCATGTGTGAGGTCATGTGTGAGGTGCCATCTGGTCATGTGTGAGGTCATGTGTGAGGTGCCATCTGGCCATGTGTGAGGTGCCATCTGGCCATGTGTGAGGTCATGTGTGAGGTGCCATCTGGTCATGTGTGAGGTGCCATCTGGCCATGTGTGAGGGGCCATCTGGCCATGTGTGAGGGGCCATCTGGCCATGTGTGAGGTGCCATCTGGCCATGTGTGAGAGGCCATCTGGCCATGTGTGAGGGGCCATCTGGCCATGTGTGAGGGGCCATCTGGCCATGTGTGAGGTCATGTGTGAGGTGCCATCTGGCCATGTGTGAGGGGCCATCTGGCCATGTGTGAGGGGCCATCTGGCCATGTGTGAGGGGCCATCTGGCCATGTGTGAGGGGCCATCTGGCCATGTGCAGGCCAGGCAAGACGCTGAATTCAATGGCCAAGTCGGTTTCGCGTTCAACCTGCATCCCAGCGGTCCGCATGACATGCTAGTCGGTGTCATTTGTCCTAGTCAGTGTCATTTGTCCCAGTCAGTGTCATTTGTCCCAGTCAGTGTCATTTGTCCCAGTCAGTGTCATTTGTCCTAGTCGGTGTCATTTATGTCACGTCAGAGTCAAGAAATGACAGGCGATGTTGTAGATAGCTAATGTGGCATTTGACATTGGGACTCACAACATTTAGAGTCGAACACATCGATTGATTTGATGATCCGGTCCTGATGGAGGTAAATCTACAACCGTCCCCTACACTCACACAAAAGCCTTACATAGGCGTAGCGGCGCTGGGGGCCAACTTTTCGCTGCCTTCTCGTACATAGTCAACAACAAATGCAGAACGAATTATACTGGTTGAAGAATCAGTAATAACCGGTGTAATGATAGTGCTACCGTCATGACGTTCTGATTAGAATCAGCAGCGATAAAATGCGTTTTAACATTCTATGTCAATGTGGAATTCAAATACAATGTCAAAAAAATTCATTCAGGATTTATAGCTACATGTGAAGTCTCTTTTCTGTATGGCTCAGAATTAGGAATGAAATAAGAGGATGGAAAAAGTGGTGGTTAGGGCACAATATCAGAAAGACTAGCAGGTGCTAGTGTGAAGTCCACATGGAAAGAGGAAGAGAAGGAGAAAAAAAAGTTTTGAAGAAAATCGTTTTAGAGATGGGGGAGTTTAAAATTATCGTTAGGGTGAAAAAAGTAACAAATCAGTAGCAGTCGTCATGCTGTACCATTTTTACCTCGTTTAATAGGTCGAGTGAATATCGCAGTATTAGGACTTGTTATGAAACAATCAAAGTCTGATCTATCCGGTACAATATCCTAATTTTCTTAGATCTTAAAATTTCAGCAGAGAGAATCGCCTTCAACCCCCTCGCCCCGACCGTATGCGACAGTCTGCTATTTCACTGATCGGACAGCGATACAAGAATCCGTGATATTTATTTCTTTTCAGTGATCCAGGCAAGATGTAATGCAATCAAGTTTAAGTATCGGATGGCGATACAAGAATCCGTGATATTTATTTCTTTTCAGTGATCCAGGCAAGATGTAATGCAATCAAGTTTAAGTATCGGATGGCGATACAAGAATCCGTGATATTTATTTCTTTTCAGTGATCCAGGCAAGATGTAATGCAATCAAGTTTAAGTATCGGATGGCGATACAAGAATCCGTGATATTTATTTCTTTTCAGTGATCCAGGCAAGATGTAATGCAATCAAGTTTAAGTATCGGATGGCGATACAAGAATCCGTGATATTTATTTCTTTTCAGTGATCCAGGCAAGATGTAACGCAATCAAGTTTAAGTATCGGATGGCGATACAAGAATCCGTGATATTTATTTCTTTTCAGTGATCCAGGCAAGATGTAACGCAATCAAGTTCAAGTATCTGATCTCTGGCGCTGAAGTTGAGAGAATCGTAAGAATCGTACAAAGTCGCGTCATTTCTTAACAAAACAGGTCAGTACATTACACGTTAATACAATTGGTTTCTGTTAAACGATTTATCGACTCACCATTCCGGGGTAAATCCCATTTACCTTGGCGAAAAGCACCCCCACTCACCAACTATTTTATTGATACATCATGAGCTTTAATCCAATTGGTTTTTTTAGTGTTAAAGCGTTATCTACTCAACAATCATGTACAAATCCTTGCGTTTTTTTTATGGTAAAAAAGCGCGCACCATCTTGGACAAATTTATATAGAAACTATATATACTTTTAACCCGGAAACGTTAGTCCGTCCGCCCCCCCCCCCTCCCCAAAAATTTCAAGTGCCCCCCCCCCCCTGAAGAAAAAAGTCTGGAAGAAACACTACAAATTACTTATCCAATGTAAATCGTTCAACTTTTAGTCGGCGAAACAGGCTTGGAGCCGTTAAATTTCTGGACTGTTTATAGTTGCAGCTTAACACGATTTTAAAAAAAATTCTACCACTTCTTTTGGCGCCCCCAAGGGTCGGCCGTCCACCCTAGCAACGCCTCTGTAGCCTTCCTCACACACTGAGCCCCCCCCCCCCCTGTATTCAAAAGCGATTACCCTCCTTAGCCGCACGAAACCAACTAGTGGTGGTGGGGGCGGGGTTAAGGTCTCAATAATATTATTTGAAATTAAATACAGGTGCGACGTTCCACGGCGGCCCACAAAGGGTTAACAGGCGGAATAATGTGTTTACAAAGTGGAGCTTAAAGAGAGGGGTGGGGGTCTGTGGAACTGATTTGATTTGCAGGTAGTTGAAGAGATTTGGTAATCTGCAGGTGTGGGGAGGGGATGAGATATTTGAACCAGGTAGATGATGTGGGTGGTGGAATTTGTCGAAGATGTGGGTGGTGGAAGGTGTGAGTGGTGGACACAGTGGAAGGTGTGAGTGGTGGACACAGTGGAAGGTGTGAGTGGTGGACACAGTGGAAGGTGTGAGTGGTGGACACAGTGGAAGGTGTGAGTGGTGGACACAGTGGAAGGTGTGAGTGGTGGACACAGTGGAAGGTGTGAGTGGACACTAGATGTTGTCATAAAAAAATTGTTGTACAAAAATCAGCCAACTCTTAAAAAGGTTGTAATAGAAAAGTATAGCGCAGTGGTTCTCAACATGGGCTCGATCGGACCCCTTGAGTTCGACGAGTCAGGGCTCAGGGGATGTTGATAAGGGTGAAGTAATCGAAGTAAAGGTGTGGTTTTTATATTTTACTATTGAAAGGCCTGTGTATCCTGTTTCGACCCATAACCACACAACCCTTTATACTTCATACACATTAGCCACACAACCCTTTATACTTCAGCCACATTAGCCACACTATCCGCCATATTACCTATACTAAACTCCCCCCCCCCCACACACACACACAAAACAATTACTCACTTATAGATGGCTCTAATTGGATTCATTAATTACAATCTATATCCCCCTTTCTACCCCTCCCCCCCCCCCCTCACCAGTAACACGGTTCCACCACAACACATTTTCGTTTCCTATCCTTTATATTTTGCATACACTTTATATTTTGCCTACCCTTTATATTTTGCCTCCATCTCTTTTATATTTTGCCTACCCTTTATACTTTGCCTACCCTTTATATTTTGCCTCCATCCCCTGGAAAAATGCCTGAAAGAAACCCTGGACCCCTTTAGTTTTATCCCGTACTGACCCCATCACACGTGTTTATAAATTTTGACACCCCCCCCCCCACCTATCCAAAGTTTTGACCCGTCCCTTCCGCACCCTCCAAAGTTTTGCCCCCCCCCCCCTCTCCTTATATTTGTAAAACAAAAATGGTTGCCTGGTAACACAAGAGCCTCTCCTGTTGTGACGCAACAATTGCTGGCAATCTGTTTCCTATTTCCCTCCCATTTCTAACGGAAATTGCTTGGCCCATGCGCATGTTTCTGCCAATAGCCCAACTTTCCCCAGACCTCGACTTGTACGACTACAAATGTTGTTCGCCGCCAAAAAAACAAAATTAACATCCGCCTTTAAAGCGTTCAATGTGCACGCTTTGAAAGTTGTTCTATTTTTAGCCTGACGTCAAAACATTTTGTGAGGCTATCTGTTAGGAGCAGTCAAGCTCACGCGCATTGCTAATTCTGCAGGGCTTCAGGGATGGTTGGTGTCACCTTCAATAACACACCACGTCACTAAGTCACCATTCCATCAAGTCACCAGATATAACTACATCAAGACACTACGTTAGACGGACACCATGTCATCAAGACCATGTCACCAACATCAAGTCACCATACCACCATCATCACTGGGGGCATGACCGAGCTATATGTGGCAAATGTGACCTACAGGTGTGAGCGTGACGTCACGAATGTATCGTTTTCTTAAATACCGAGCTGGGTCTGGACATGAGTTGTTTCAACGGTTACAGACACTTTACAGGCAGTGTGTCGGTCTCATGGTGTGTCAGTCTCATGGTGTGTCAGTCTCATGGTGTGTCAGTCTCATGGTGTGTCGGTCTCATGGTGTGTCGGTCTCATGATGTGTCAGTCTCATGGTGTGTCAGTCTCATGGTGTGTCAGTCTCATGGTGTGTCAGCCTCATGGTGTGTTCATGGTGTGTCAGTCTCGTGGTGTGTCAGTCTCATGGTGTGTCAGTCTCATGGTGTGTCAGTCTCATGGTGTGTCAGCCTCATGGTGTGTCAGTATCATGGTGTGTCAGCCTCATTGGTGTGTCAGTCTCATGGTGTGTCAGTCTCACGGTGTGTCAGTCAGTCTCATGGTGTGTCAGTCTCATGGTGTGTCAGTCTCATGGTGTGTCAGTCTCACGGTGTGTCAGTCTCATGGTGTGTCAGTCTCATGGTGTGTCAGTCTCATGGTGTGTCAGTCTCATGGTGTGTCAGTCTCACGGTGTGTCAGTCTCATGGTGTGTCAGTCTCACGGTGTGTCAGTCTCATGGTGTGTCAGTCTCGTGGTGTGTCAGTCTCGTGGTGTGTCAGTCTCGTGGTGTGTCAGTCTCATGGTGTGTCAGTCTCATGGTGTGTCAGTCTCGAGTAAATCCTTCCGATTTTAGTCGGCCAAACAGCGCTAGGAGAGCTCGTACGACATTCAGTAGGACTGATCCCTGTTTGTGTAACCAACGACGGTCGAGCGCTAACGGTCATCACGTGATCCCATGGTCAGCGCGGGCGACGTGCAAATAATTCACTTCGCATCTCTTACAGATTTGCGTTTCTCAACCCTCTAACCCCCCCCCCCCCCCTCCCAACCAACCCATCTGTTTCATCTGTTGAGCAACGTATTTAAACATCGTAGTTGATTCTTCATTTTGTCGGCCTTATTTTTTTTAAATATATAAGTTAGTTGGGGGGGGGGGGGGGCAGACATGATTTTACTGCATATCGTTTCTACGATACATAGAAGAAGGTGACCGCCTGGGGTGGACCGCCCCCTACACCCTGCTCCCAGCCTCCCTCATGTAATTTCCCCACCCCACCCCTGTAATAGACTCCAGAAGTAAACGGATATTTTATGACGGGTTTTAATTTGCTCGGCATTTTTTTTCTCTCTCGTGCTTCGGTTAACAGCTGTTTTTCAAACAGGAAATTAACTCCCGGCATGCGCAGACCTCTGGGGTTGTCTTACAGTTTGGAACGCTTCAGTTTTTAGCGCAGTGGCTTCGAGCTGTTGATTTAAAATTTAGTTTTGTTTTTCAAGCAGACTTACGCGCCCTAACGAAGAGAAAATAAACGAAAGCAGGACCAGCAGACGGCCAGCAGACGGCTAGCAGATGTGTAATTAGATGGGCGGAGGTGGAGCTTTCAGTCACGTGATTTTTTAACCGCCATTTTTTTCATGCTGTTTTTGTGCGTTTATTTTCATAAACGAGCAACAGATCTTTCACGCCAAAGTTTTTGTGGTAAACAAAATGTCGGCGAGCTGTACCACGTGACCTGGTGGGTTACAGCCGTGACGCAGTTAACGGTTACCTAACATGTGGTCAGCAGATTAAGTCAGACGGCTGGGCTTGGCTTAACTGGTCTGTACAACAGACGTGGGGCGGGGGGGGGGGGGGGGGCGTACTTAGGTCAGTGTCGATCGGTCAGCATTTAATCATTAGTTAAGTAGCATTTTTATAGGTGAGTCCATTTTAGAATAGACTCGCCCTACAGCTTTATACATTTACCCAGGTGCATATCTCTCGTTTTCTTTTGTTATACGTGTAATAGTTTCGTGACGTCATGTCCGGCAATGCTTTATGAATATATTGGGTGTTGTGGAAAGAGCGAGTAAGGGAGGGGGAGGGCTGCCGCAAACTTGAAGGAGTAATGGTGGGGGGGGGGGGGGTTACTTCTAGCGACAAATTTAGCTAGAGTCGGGTGAAAGCAACAACAGCGGACATTGTTTTTTAATTTTATTTTTAAACCAAAAATATTTTCTCCGACGACCCCCCCCCCCCCCCCCCCCCACTTCATCCTAGATTTACTGGCAAACCGAACTCGTGCGCAGAATGGTGAAACATGGCGGTGAGGTGTTACTTCCCTTGTGGGCTACAGCTTGATGCCAGATTTCACAGAATCTGCCGACCATCTTCAACACATGCCGGACCTGCCGCGTTGTCTGGGGAACACTTGCAGCAGTCCACGTGTGGCTGTCCTCACACTAGTCACACATACACTAACCACACATACACTAACCACACAGCATAACCACACATACACTAACCACACACCATAACCACACATACACTAACCACACAAACACTAACCACACACACATACATATCACACACACACCATAATAACGCGAGTCCTAAACACACATTCTGACCAACATATAATTAACCACACCACACCTCACACACATCCCACCTCTCCCCACACCCACCTCTCCCCACACCCACCTCTCCCCACACCCACCTCTCCCCACACCCACCTCTCCCCAAAACCCACCTCTCCCCACACCACCTCTCCCCACACCCACCTCTCCCCAAAACCCACCTCTCCCCACACCCACCTCTCCCCACACCCACCTCTCCCCACACCCACCTCTCCCCACACCCACCTCTCCACACACCCACCTCTCCCCACACCCACCTCTCCACACATCCACCTCTCCACACACCCACCTCTCTCCACACACTGTTATACACACACTCACACAAACTTACACACACAAACTTACACACACAAACTTACCCACACACACTCAAACAAACTTACACACACACACAATCACACAAACTTACACACACACTCACACAAACTTACACAAACACTCACACAAACTTACACACACACACTCACACACACAAACTTACAAACACACACTCACACACAGACACACTCACACACAAACTTACACACACTCACACACACACAAACTTACACACACACACACTCACACACATAAACTAACACACACACACACTCACACACATAAACTTACACTCACACACACACACTCACACACACACACTTACACACACACTCACACACATAAACTTACACGCACACACACTCCCATACACACTCACACAAACACTCAAACACATAAACTTACACCCACACACACACACTCACACACAAACTTACACACACACACTCACACACACACAAACTTACACACACACACTCACACACATAAACTAACACACACACACACTCACACACATAAACTTACACACACACACACACAAACACACACTCACACACAAAGTTACACACACACACTCACACACACACTCACACACACACACTCACACACATAAACTTACACCACACCACACACTCACACACATAAACTTACGCACACACACTCACACACATAACCTTACACACACACACTCACACACACACATACACACTCACACACACACACTCACACACACACACACTCACACACACACACACTCACACACACACACACTCACACACATTAACTTACACACACACACTCACACACATAAACTTACACACACACACACACAAACACACACTCACACACAAAGTTACACACACACACTCACACACACACTCACACACACACTCACACACACACACTCACACACATAAACTTACACACATACACTCACACACATAAACTTACACACACTCACACACACACTCACACACACACACACACCACACACACACATGTTACCTAGGATGAAACCAACTCTCGGCCAGATCTCAGGTACCAAATTTGTTTCAGGTAACCATGGTAACATGTACAAATGACGGGCCAGCTGACGGAAATCCCCCCCCCCCCTCCATTTGTCATTATCTCCTGTCTAGGAGCACCATAACCCCTTCGCCCCGACCCCTCCTTTTAATAAGTTAATTATACCCCGCCCACAACTCTGCCGCCTACCTCGGCGTTCCATTATAAAATGTAGCTGTCCATTTCTGTCTGACTTGTGAAGTTTGGTTATTTCTCATCTAAATTATTGTGTGGGTATTGATCTAACTCATACTCTCTTTATGATCTTCACAATTTTACCGCAATCCTATTTTATCCATTTTTCGTTTTCATCAAATCTTTGCATCCCATTTTTGTTTCCCTTTACATCAATCCCTCTATAACATTTTACCACATTTCTCTCACTACACAAATTCCCTACTCTCATCCTTCGCCTCCAGCTACCCACATCTCCCCACACCCACCTCTCCACACACCCTCCTCTCCCCACACCCACCTCTCCACACACCCACCTCTCCCCTCACCAACATCTCCCCACACCCACCTCTCCCCACACCCACCTCTCCCCACACCCACATTTTCCCACACCCACCTCTCCCCCACCACACCCCACCTCTCCCCACACCCACCTCTCCCCACACCCACCTCTCCCCACACCAACATCTCCCCCACACCCACCTCTCCCCACACCCACCTCTCCCCACACCAACATCTCCCCACACCCACCTCTCCCCACACCCACCTCTCCCCACACCCACCTCTCCCCACACCCACCTCTCCCCACACCCACCTCTCCCCACACCAACCTCTCCCCACACCAAACCTCTACCCACACCCACCTCGACCCACACACACCTCTACCCACACCCTCCTCACCCCACACCCACCTCTTTCCACACCCTCCTCTCCCCACACCCACCTCTCCCCACACCAACATCTCCCCACACCCACCTCTCCACACACCCTCCTCTCCCCACACCCACCTCTCCACACACCCACCTCTCCCCACACCAACATCTCCCCACATCCACCTCTCCCCACACCAACATCTCCCCACACCCACCTCTCCCCACACCCACCTCTCCCCACACCCACCTCTCCCTACACCCTCCTCTCCCCACACCCTCCTCTCCCCACACCCACCTCTCCCTACACCAACATCTCCCCACACCCACCTCTCCCCACACCCACCTCTCCCCACACCCTCCTCTCCCCACACCAACATCTCCCCACACCCACCTCTCCCCACACCCTCCTCTCCCCACCACCCACCTCTCCCCACACCCACCTCTCCCCACACCCTCCTCTCCCCACACCCACCTCTCCACACACACTCCTCTCCCCACACCCACCTCTCCCCACACCCACCTCTCCCCACACCCACTTCTTCCCACACCAACATCTCCCCACACCAACATCTCCTACACCCACCTCTACCCACACCCACCTCTCCCCACACCCACCTCTCCCAACACGAACATCTCCCCACACCAACATCTCCCCACACCAACATCTCCCCATACCCACCTCTCCCCACACCCACATCCCCCACACCTACCACACATTCTCCACCACACAAGCCCCCCCCCCCCCCCCCAAAACTAAAAAAAAATATCCGATACATAACCACGTCAGTTTTATAGGGGAGGAGGGGAAGGGGAGGAGGGGTAAAACAGGATGGGGTGGCCTAGGAAAACTCTTGCTTCATACAAAAAATTATCTTTTCATTGATATTTTTTTAACTAAATGTCAACACCACTTGAACATTGATTCAGGAACCGCAACTCGCGAGTCAAGAACCATAACCCGTGCTTCAAGAACCACAACTCTTGGAATTCAGCGTTCGGCCATCCTAGTCTCGCCAACAATAGCGTTCAGTCATTTCGCTGTCAAGATATTTTGACTCCGTTAATTCGTCGCAGTGGAGTCGCTCGTGGAAGACATTCAAACAAGTTGTTTCATAATCCGGGCCCGGGCTTTGATACACGGCTTGTCTGTGGGGACAAGTGACGTCCCGGTGACGTGCGGGTGACGTGCCACTTAGGAGCACACTTCACGTAACACCCAGCTGTGGGGATATTTGTTCGCGATACCCGGGGCCCCTCCTGTCGGGGGCCCTTCAGTCGATACAAAACCTGCACACGGACATGTTTACTAAAAATGTCTGTATTTTATCATCACCGGCTTGCTATCTGAGGCTCCTGTAGTTATGGGTTAAACGGCTTGCTATCTGAGGGTCCTGTAGTTATGGGTTAAACGGCTTGCTATCTGAGGGTCCTGTAGTTATGGGTTAAACGGCTTGCTATCTGAGGGTCCTGTAGTTATGGGTTAAACGGCTTGCTATCTGAGGGTCCTGTAGTTATGGGTTAAACGGCTTGCTATCTGAGGGTCCTGTAGTTATGGGTTAAACGGCTTGCTATCTGAGGCTCCTGTAGTTATGGGTTAAACGGCTTGCTATCTGAGGGTCCTGTAGTTATGGGTTAAACGGCTTGCTATCTGAGGGTCCTGTAGTTATGGGTTAAACGGCTTGCTATCTGAGGCTCCTGTAGTTATGGGTTAAACGGCTTGCTATCTGAGGCTCCTGTAGTTATGGGTTAAACGGCTTGCTATCTGAGGCTCCTGTAGTTATGGGTTAAACGGCTTGCTATCTGAGGCTCCTGTAGTTATGGGTTAAACGGCTTGCTATCAGTGGGTCCTGTAGTAACGGCTTGCTATCTGTGGGTCCTGTAGTAACGGCTTGCTATCTGAGGTTCCTGTAGTTATGGGTTAAACGGCTTGCTATCTGAGGTTCCTGTAGTTATGGGTTAAACGTACCCTACAACCCACACGCTGGTACAGCAGTAGGGTTAGAACTAATCCTAACTGGTTTCACAGTGCTTGCTAGCCTATGTCGTAATTTGTGTTGAGTTGGCAAAATTTTATGTCAATGTGTGTTTATATGTGTGTATGGAAGGGTGGGGGGAGGGGTAGACGAATATAAATATGCTACAATAGTTTTGTAAAAACTAAACCGAAATGAAAAAAAAATGTAAAGTACACACAGAGCAGCGCATTCATAATCTACAGCCATACCACAAAAGTAATTAAAATAAATGATCCCATCTTAAAACTATACCACAAAAGTAATTGAATTAAATGAACCAACCTTTTTATCCACCTGACTGAGGTCAACCGCGACGGTCAAGGAAGGCTGAAAAATTTGCATAAAACACACAATGATGACGACATAGGAAATAGTCACGTGGTACCGGCGACCAATCGCTGGCCACCAAAGAGAGGTAATCCTCGCCATCACAGACCCTAGCTGGAGTTATCCCTCATGATGGGGTCACGGCAGCAGGGGTCAGAGATAGGTCCGGCAGGGGTCAGGTCCAGCAGAAAAATATCCGTCCGTGAAATATTTTCTTGTAGCCTAGTTGCCAGAAAATCTCCTAGTTGATAAACTACATCAACATCACCACATCACGGCATTAGTAACAGCACAACGCTAACATCACTAAGACCATCATCAGCTCTAGATGTCATACAACCTTAGAGCGATACTATTGTTGTGATGGTGAACACCCAGCTAGGTGAACGAGAATCTGCGCCAGGAAACGATCACCGATATCTCCCGAACTAACCGCGAGTGGTGCCCTCGACACAGCGAGTCGGCCGGTCGGTCGAAGATGCTTCACTGTCGTGGCTCTCAGTGATCGGTGTACAGGTGGGGAGGGGGGCGGCCCCTCCACAGGTGTGTGAGCCCCCACCCCCAGCGGTAAAGAATGTATCAGCTCTTGTCGAATCAAGCGGGCGAAACAACCCCTTCTATAACAATCCACCCCTTCACCCCCCCCCCATTCTCTTCCAATACCTTTATTCAAGCCACGGCCATTACATTCAACCTTCTCCCCTCCCTGTCTTTACCCCCACCCCTAATGGTATATGGCCATGAATACCTTAAATCTCACTAATAATCTAGCGTGGACCCGACCGTTAAGCAGACGGCTAGGTGCGCGTGCCAGATGTATGTTTTAGATGTATCTGTCACGCCCCCTTCTCCACCCCTCCCCCAACCCCTCAGTCCGCCCACCCTTCAAGCACTGCTTTAGCAAGAACATGATCATTATTAGACCAGATATCATTAGACTTTAGACCAGACATCATTAGACTCATCATTAGACCAGCCATCATTAGACCAGACATTATTAGACCAGACATCATTAGACCAGACATCATTAGACCAGACATCATTAGACCAGACATAATTAGACCAGACATCATTAGACCAGACATCATTAGACCAGACATCATTAGACCACACATCATTAGACCACACATCATTAGACCACACATCATTAGACCGGACATCACTAGACCAGTAAAAGAAAACTGACCGTTCACCGTTTAGTTATCTCCCCTTAAACTTACCTCCCCTCTCTACTTAACATCTTTATGGGGGAAGTGGAGATCACTTTCTTTCGGTCTTGTCAGAGACGTTAGGGGTGGGGTTGAAGGGGGGTGGGTCGATGTTAACACTTTGGGGTGGATGGGGGGGGGGGGTAATTAGGATAGCCCAGGTGATAAACTAAAGCCGCCGGGTAAAATGGCAGCACGCCAGCTCTGGTCAGATAAACGTCACTTTTGACGTCACACTAGCGGTCAGATTTTAACTTGGACCTCACGCCCAGTGACGTGAACACGAGTTTGTTGACCTAGTAAAGCTATTTGTATGAAAACATTTTAAAATCAGGTTCGTCAAACATCGCGTGTCCACCCTGTGACGCGCTACCTGAAACAAGTTGTGAACAACTGTTTTCACATACAGCTGAAGTGTGAATAAATAATGTGAAGTGTGAGCAGACGATATCTCCTGCCCACCAGCGGTCTATCCGACCATCTGAAACAACAAGACAGGCCCACAAGATCCAGACACACCTGAATAGCCGCCCTTGTCTGTTCAACAAACAAGAGTTGTCCTCCCCGCTGATGGTGATGACGTCACACTATCACAGACCCAGCACCCAAATAAATAAAAAGTTTAATATAGAATTATAACCCTGTTAGAATTATAAGCCTGTTAGAATTATAACCCTGTTAGAATTATAATCCTGTTAGATAATCCTGTTAGAATTATAATCCTGTGAAAATATGGCCAACAGAAAATTCTATTTTTTGAAATGTGTTTTACCTAACGTGAAATCAACTACCGTAATTAACTCAATAGTTAAAAATAAAAATAAAACAAAGCCAGAGATTATTACATGGTATCGATACTCGAACATGAAATATCGCTGGCTGTTTCTAGCTAATATCAAATACCCTAACCCTGGCCATAAATTAAACCTAACTCTAACCCTAACCGCAAAATCAAGAGAAAATTAAGTCCACAAAATTCAGTGCTTTTGAGAGAGGATTTCTTTTCTAAATACTAATGTCTCTTTCATTGTGTGTGTGTATTTGTGTGAGAGAGTTTGTGTGTATGTCCGTGTGTCTGTCTGTGTGTGTGTAGAACCACTCACCGACGTACAGGCTACTTGAAGCTACCAGAAAAACTCTGCTGCAAGTCAACAAGCTACTTCAGTGATACAGGCAGCCACCTCTGTTATCTGTTCGTCGTGGGGAGGGGGTGGGGGAGGGGGAGGGGTGGCACCTGGTCCTTCTTCCACTTGTTAAATCCTGGCCCTAGTAAAACGGTCAAACTAATTTCTTACGTAACGTGGGAAAGTGTGGGGGAAGGTGGCATCAGAGGTGTTTCCATCAGAGGGGTGTCGTAGAGAGGTGTCGAAAGTAGAGGGGTGTCAGTAGTAAAGAGGTGTCGTCCGTGTAAAGGGGCCAACAGTACAGGTAAAGCATGGGTAGATGATCACTATTATAGGGATGACGTCAGCAGAGGGGTGTCAAAGTAAAAAAAAAATTATTGCCATTTTCACTTCTGAATTAGCGATTTCTTGGAATGGCTAGGAACTATATGAACATATTTCTCATCCAAAACCTCACGTTGAGATCAGGAGGCCATCTTAGAGCTGATCAGACAGCCAGTAAGACAGGTGATGTAGAGTTTGTGTGATCTCGGCAAGGCTCAAACCGAGTCGTGTATTGAACCACCTCAACAAGTTGCCCCGTCTTTATGAACCACCACTCCCACGATGTGGCCATGGTAGCTGATGTTTCAAAATGTACACTGGGATACAGATAAACTCTGCTTGACCTGATATTCTCGGCCTCAGTGACGTGACAAAGATTACGTCACGTCAGTAAAGTAGGGCATGAAATCTATGCTCACACACGTGCGTCAGGCATCGCTGGCTGACCACAGCCTGGTCGGTGACGCACTGAATCAATGACGCGCGACGCCGCTGACACGATGCGTACAAAGTGATGTCATTTCAGACGCGTCGGGAAATTTGTATTAAAGTTTGTTGATAGGTTCGTTTCTTAATGTGTTAATGTGTACGTTTTTTGATTTGTTCGTTTCTTAATGTGTTAATTTGTACGTTTTTTTATTTGTTCGTTTCTTAATGTGTTAATTTGTACGTTTTTTTTATTTGTTCGTTTCTTAATGTGTTAATTTGTACGTTTTTTTTTTGTTTGTTCGTTTCTTAATGTGTTAATGTGTACGTTTTTTTTATTTGTTCGTTTCCACAGTCGTTGATTCGGTGAAGGCTTAGATTGATTGTGATAAAGGGAGGGGGGGGGGAGGTAGATAAAGTCGAGGTTGTATTTTAAAATCAGTATTGACTGTCTTTAATTTCTCATCGAACAATTCAACAAGCGCCAGCTTTTCTTTTCAAAACATCATCTCTGCCACAATCAGATTTCAATGTTTATAATCATAAAGTTTACAATATCAATATTTACCACACACACAAGCTGAACCGCAGGGGGGGGGGGAGGGGCGGGTATGAAAGCATTTAGGTAGCTGGAGGGTAAATAACTCTAGAAAGATTTACACCACCCTGTAACAGCGTGTGAAACAATGGGTAAGTGTTTGAATCACCTGTTTAATCGGCCAATATGTCGCCCGAGCAAACACAATTCAGTACCGCTAACACTCGGGGCTTCAGTACCGTGTCGCTAACACTCGGGGCTTCAGGCGGATGTAATTCAAACGTTCACAATGGGCCCTAGATGGGTGGGTAACTTGCCCGATGAGTCGTAAAAGTGCAGAGTGAAAATACTATTTGGACGGTCTCATGCTCGAACACCCCAACCCATAACCTAAAACACACCTAACACCACGCACAAACGTACACCCTAGCACACACAGAACCCTACACCTAACCCACAATATCACTCCTGGGGGAGGGGGGGGTCGATGACTACGTTATTACAACCAGTATATATGACCGGCCCACTCCACAACATCCCACGCCTTACCCCGCACACACACCCTCCCCACACCACAACATCCCACGCCTTACCCCGCACACAATCCCCCTCCCCCACCATAACCCACCTTATATGACACCATGTCTCATCCACTAACCCACCCTACACCACACCATATACTACCGCACCCACCTCGACCCCATTCCCCCCCCCCCCCCCCATCTAGCGAGTTGTTGTAGTTGCTCAACATTGCCCGCCGTTGTTGCTTGTACTGTGTGGTTTTTTTTAAAGTTGCTTTTTCTTCAAATTACTGATCGTATAGCTTTAGAAGTCGACATACCGTCTGTCTTATTATAGCTATACACGTCTACATACCACGTCTGTCTTCTATATGACTACATACCACGTCTAAAGTTTAAAATTACCAAATTTACAAAGTAGATTTCAATTTTCTTTAAAAAGTGAACTGCACATGTCCGAGTGTAGTTCCCTGTATGCCTTAGCACGCCCCGCACACGCGATCTACCCAGTCTAATATAAGACGTGTGAACAGAGACACCAAATGTGTGAATAGGAACAAAAATGTGTGAATAGGGACAAAAAGAGATGTGTGAATAGGGACGAGGAACGGTCTGAGTACTGTCAGGTAATAAATTAAGTCACCCGACACTCCGGGGGTCTCAGGTTTCAAGTCCCGTTTTCTGGTGGGTTTTTTTTTCCACCAGCCCGTTTTAATTAAACACATTGGGGGTGTCCGGCCTGTCGCTTGTTACGTCTGCAGGGAAGGTGGGGGGGGGGGGGGATAAAAATTCCAAGCCTGCATGTTTTTAATTTAAAGACGCCATAATTTATGTTCGGAAAGTGCAGAGGGAGTCTAATAGGGATGTAATAGGGGACCCTACTGCCTACACGGGGCCCTAAGGAAGACTGGACTATGGCATACTATGAACTAAGGCAGACATTGAAATAAGGCAGACTTTGGACTAAGGCAGACCCGTGCTGGCTGCAATGGCCAGAAAGTTTTCTGACTGATGCAGTATTGTCTACTGCAAATGGTGGGTGAAGGAGGGGATGACAGTTTGAGAGCCCCTGCTACACTAGTGATACTTGTGGGTGACAGTTTGAGAGCCCCTGCTACACTAGTGATACTTGTGGGTGACAGTTTGAGAGCCCCTGCTACACTAGTGATACTTGTGGGTGACAGTTTGAGAGCCCCTGCTACACTAGTGATACTTGGTGACAGTTTGAGAGCCCCTGCTACACTAGTGATACTTGATGACAGTTTGAGAGCCCCTGCTACACTAGTGATACTTGGTGACAGTTTGAGAGCCCCTGCTATACTAGTGATACTTGTGGGTGACAGTTTGAGAGCCCCTGCTATACTAGTGATACTTGTGGGTGACAGTTTGAGAGCCCCTGCTACACTAGTGATACTTGTGGGTGACAGTTTGAGAGCCCCTGCTACACTAGTGATACTTGGTGACAGTTTGAGAGCCCCTGCTACACTAGTGATACTTGTGGGTGACAGTTTGAGAGCCCCTGCTACACTAGTGATACTTGTGGGTGACAGTTTGAGAGCCCCTGCTACACTAGTGATACTTGTGGGTGACAGTTTGAGAGCCCCAGCTACACTAGTGATACTTGTGGGTGACAGTTTGAGAGCCCCTGCTACACTAGTGATACTTGTTGACAGTTTGAGAGCCCCTGCTACACTAGTGATACTTGTGGGTGACAGTTTGAGAGCCCCTGCTACACTAGTGATACTTGGTGGCAGTTTGAGAGCCCCTGCTACACTAGTGATACTTGTGGGTGACAGTTTGAGAGCCCCTGCTACACTAGTGATACTTGTGGGTGACAGTTTGAGAGCCCCTGCTACACTAGTGATACTTGTGGGTGACAGTTTGAGAGCCCCTGCTACACTAGTGATACTTGGTGGGTGACAGTTTGAGAGCCCCTGCTACACTAGTGATACTTGTGGGTGACAGTTTGAGAGCCCCTGCTACACTAGTGATACTTGTGGGTGACAGTTTGAGAGCCCCTGCTACACTAGTGATACTTGTGGGTGACAGTTTGAGAGCCCCTGCTACACTAGTGATACTTGTGGGTGACAGTTTGAGAGCCGCTGCTACACTAGTGATACTTGGTGACAGTTTGAGAGCCGCTGCTACACTAGTGATACTTGGTGACAGTTTGAGAGCCCCTGCTACTCTAGTGATACTTGTGGGTGACAGTTTGAGAGCCCCTGCTACACTAGTGATACTTGTGGGTGACAGTTTGAGAGCCCCTGCTACACTAGTGATACTTGTGGGTGACAGTTTGAGAGCCCCTGCTACACTAGTGATACTTGTGGGTGACAGTTTGAGAGCCCCTGCTACACTAGTGATACTTGTGGGTGACAGTTTGAGAGCCGCTGCTACACTAGTGATACTTGTGGGTGACAGTTTGAGAGCCCCTGCTACACTAGTGATACTTGTTGACAGTTTGAGAGCCCCTGCTACACTAGTGATACTTGTTGGTGACAGTTTGAGAGCCCCTGCTACACTAGTGATACTTGGTGGGTGACAGTTTGAGAGCCCCTGCTACACTAGTGATACTTGTGGGTGACAGTTTGAGAGCCCCTGCTACACTAGTGATACTTGGTGACAGTTTGAGAGCCCCTGCTACACTAGTGATACTTGTGGGTGACAGTTTGAGAGCCGCTGCTACACTAGTGATACTTGTGGGTGACAGTTTGAGAGCCCCTGCTACACTAGTGATACTTGGTGACAGTTTGAGAGCCCCTGCTACACTAGTGATACTTGTGGGTGACAGTTTGAGAGCCCCTGCTACACTAGTGATACTTGTGGGTGACAGTTTGAGAGCCCCTTCTACACTAGTGATACTTGTGGGTGACAGTTTGAGAGCCCCTGCTACACTAGTGATACTTGTGGGTGACAGTTTGAGAGCCCCTGCTACACTAGTGATACTTGTGGGTGACAGTTTGAGAGCCCCTGCTACACTAGTGATACTTGTTGACAGTTTGAGAGCCCCTGCTACACTAGTGATACTTGTGGGTGACAGTTTGAGAGCCCCTGCTACACTAGTGATACTTGTTGACAGTTTGAGAGCCCCTGCTACACTAGTGATACTTGTGGGTGACAGTTTGAGAGCCCCTGCTCCACTAGTGATACTTGTTGACAGTTTGAGAGCCCCTGCTACACTAGTGATACTTGTGGGTGACAGTTTGAGAGCCGCTGCTACACTAGTGATACTTGGTGACAGTTTGAGAGCCGCTGCTACACTAGTGATACTTGGTGACAGTTTGAGAGCCCCTGCTACACTAGTGATACTTGGTGACCGTTTGAGAGCCCCTGCTACACTAGTGATACTTGGTGACAGTTTGAGAGCCCCTGCTACACTAGTGATACTTGTGGGTGACAGTTTGAGAGCCCATGCTATACTAGTGATACTTGTGGGTGACAGTTTGAGAGCCCCTGCTATACTAGTGATACTTGTGGGTGACAGTTTGAGAGCCCCTGCTACACTAGTGATACTTGTTGACAGTTTGAGAGCCCCAGCTACACTAGTGATACTTGTGGGTGACAGTTTGAGAGCCCCTGCTACACTAGTGATACTTGGTGGCAGTTTGAGAGCCCCTGCTACACTAGTGATACTTGTGGGTGACAGTTTGAGAGCCCCTGCTACACTAGTGATACTTGTGGGTGACAGTTTGAGAGCCCCTGCTACACTAGTGATACTTGTGGGTGACAGTTTGAGAGCCCCTGCTACACTAGTGATACTTGGTGGGTGACAGTTTGAGAGCCCCTGCTACACTAGTGATACTTGTGGGTGACAGTTTGAGAGCCCCTGCTACACTAGTGATACTTGGTGACAGTTTGAGAGCCCCTGCTACACTAGTGATACTTGTGGGTGACAGTTTGAGAGCCCCTGCTACACTAGTGATACTTGTGGGTGACAGTTTGAGAGCCGCTGCTACACTAGTGATACTTGGTGACAGTTTGAGAGCCGCTGCTACACTAGTGATACTTGGTGACAGTTTGAGAGCCCCTGCTACTCTAGTGATACTTGTGGGTGACAGTTTGAGAGCCCCTGCTACACTAGTGATACTTGTGGGTGACAGTTTGAGAGCCCCTGCTACACTAGTGATACTTGTGGGTGACAGTTTGAGAGCCCCTGCTACACTAGTGATACTTGTGGGTGACAGTTTGAGAGCCCCTGCTACACTAGTGATACTTGTGGGTGACAGTTTGAGAGCCGCTGCTACACTAGTGATACTTGTGGGTGACAGTTTGAGAGCCCCTGCTACACTAGTGATACTTGTTGACAGTTTGAGAGCCCCTGCTACACTAGTGATACTTGTTGGTGACAGTTTGAGAGCCCCTGCTACACTAGTGATACTTGGTGGGTGACAGTTTGAGAGCCCCTGCTACACTAGTGATACTTGTGGGTGACAGTTTGAGAGCCCCTGCTACACTAGTGATACTTGGTGACAGTTTGAGAGCCCCTGCTACACTAGTGATACTTGTGGGTGACAGTTTGAGAGCCGCTGCTACACTAGTGATACTTGTGGGTGACAGTTTGAGAGCCCCTGCTACACTAGTGATACTTGGTGACAGTTTGAGAGCCCCTGCTACACTAGTGATACTTGTGGGTGACAGTTTGAGAGCCCCTGCTACACTAGTGATACTTGTGGGTGACAGTTTGAGAGCCCCTTCTACACTAGTGATACTTGTGGGTGACAGTTTGAGAGCCCCTGCTACACTAGTGATACTTGTGGGTGACAGTTTGAGAGCCCCTGCTACACTAGTGATACTTGTGGGTGACAGTTTGAGAGCCCCTGCTACACTAGTGATACTTGTTGACAGTTTGAGAGCCCCTGCTACACTAGTGATACTTGTGGGTGACAGTTTGAGAGCCCCTGCTACACTAGTGATACTTGTTGACAGTTTGAGAGCCCCTGCTACACTAGTGATACTTGTGGGTGACAGTTTGAGAGCCCCTGCTCCACTAGTGATACTTGTTGACAGTTTGAGAGCCCCTGCTACACTAGTGATACTTGTGGGTGACAGTTTGAGAGCCGCTGCTACACTAGTGATACTTGGTGACAGTTTGAGAGCCGCTGCTACACTAGTGATACTTGGTGACAGTTTGAGAGCCCCTGCTACACTAGTGATACTTGGTGACCGTTTGAGAGCCCCTGCTACACTAGTGATACTTGGTGACAGTTTGAGAGCCCCTGCTACACTAGTGATACTTGTGGGTGACAGTTTGAGAGCCCATGCTATACTAGTGATACTTGTGGGTGACAGTTTGAGAGCCCCTGCTATACTAGTGATACTTGTGGGTGACAGTTTGAGAGCCCCTGCTACACTAGTGATACTTGTGGGTGACAGTTTGAGAGCCCCAGCTACACTAGTGATACTTGTGGGTGACAGTTTGAGAGCCCCTGCTACACTAGTGATACTTGTGGGTGCAGTTTGAGAGCCCCTGCTACACTAGTGATACTTGTGGGTGACAGTTTGAGAGCCCCTGCTACACTAGTGATACTTGGTGACAGTTTGAGAGCCCCTGCTACACTAGTGATACTTGTGGGTGACAGTTTGAGAGCCCCTGCTACACTAGTGATACTTGTGGGTGACAGTTTGAGAGCCCCTGCTACACTAGTGATACTTGTGGGTGCAGTTTGAGAGCCCCTGCTACACTAGTGATACTTGTGGGTGACAGTTTGAGAGCCCCTGCTACACTAGTGATACTTGTTGACAGTTTGAGAGCCCCTGCTACACTAGTGATACTTGTGGGTGACAGTTTGAGAGCCCCTGCTACACTAGTGATACTTGTGGGTGACAGTTTGAGAGCCCCTGCTATACTAGTGATACTTGGTGGCAGTTTGAGAGCCCCTGCTACACTAGAGATACTTGTGGGTGACAGTTTGAGAGCCCCTGCTACACTAGTGATACTTGGTGACAGTTTGAGAGCCCCTGCTACACTAGTGATACTTGTGGGTGACAGTTTGAGAGCCCCTGCTACACTAGTGATACTTGTGGGTGACAGTTTGAGAGCCGCTGCTACACTAGTGATACTTGTGGGTGACAGTTTGAGAGCCCCTGCTACACTAGTGATACTTGGTGGCAGTTTGAGAGCCCCTGCTACACTAGTGATACTTGGTGACAGTTTGAGAGCCCCTGCTACACTAGTGATACTTGTGGGTGACAGTTTGAGAGCCCCTGCTACACTAGTGATACTTGTGGGTGACAGTTTGAGAGCCCCAGCTACACTAGTGATACTTGGTGACAGTTTGAGAGCCCCTGCTACACTAGTGATACTTGTGGGTGACAGTTTGAGAGCCCCTGCTACACTAGTGATACTTGGTGACAGTTTGAGAGCCCCTGCTACACTAGTGATACTTGATGACAGTTTGAGAGCCCCTGCTACACTAGTGATACTTGGTGACAGTTTGAGAGCCCCTGCTACACTAGTGATACTTGTGGGTGACAGTTTGAGAGCCCCTGCTACACTAGTGATACTTGGTGACAGTTTGAGAGCCCCTGCTACACTAGTGATACTTGTGGGTGACAGTTGGAGACACCCTGCTCCACTAGTGATACTTGGTGACAGTTTGAGAGCCCCTGCTACACTAGTGATACTTGTGGGTGACAGTTTGAGAGTCACTGCTACACTAGTGATACTTGGTGACAGTTTGAGAGTCACTGCTATACTAGTGATACTTGGTGACAGTTCGAGAGCCCCTACTACACTAGTGATACTTGTATGTCTGACGTCACTACCTAGCTTACAATCCCTGCAAGCTTAGTCGTTTGTTTAATCTGCTATAACAGAAACAGATGCACTCTACCTCACCTATCCTACGGAAGGTCAGGATACTTCACATTTAATATTGTCCTCAGTCCGCCATTTCTCACCACATATGACGTCTTCTCTCCACAGAGTTAGGTTTTTATTTTAGCTCTAACGTCCAAACATGACCTCACACTGCCCATCCCATCCTTTGGAATGACGCAACTCTTTTTCTTACCTGTTTAGAGAAACCGAAAACATTTTAAGTCGATTTCTTACTCACACTGATTTGTTACCCCTCACCACTCCCCCTCCCTCCGAGACTCAAAGTAAACAAAACTGGTCCAACTTAAGGATTCCTATAAAAATACCCGGATATTCAAATTTAAGAAAAAATCAAGAGCCAAACCAAGCATAAGCGCTAGGTGGTCAATGGGAGTTAACTCTAGCAAATACTTCTAGCGATTTTCTCCCTTGCCTAAACCATGGCAGATTAAATTCTATAAAACATGAATTACTTCCCTTAGACCACCGAGGAAACTTTTATATTATGAAGTCCAGAATGTGTGTGCTAATTTAGTCCAATGGGTTGTGTGTGTGTGCTAATTAAGTCCAATGGGTTGTGTGTGTGTAGCTTGCATACTCAACATTTACATAATTTTTTTTTCGAAAAAGTCTGTTATTTCATTTTTTTTTAAATAAATAACAAAAGAAACATGGCCATTGACGTAAAATACATGTTGAATGCAGGTCAATAGTTTTGTGTTCAACATTTAAATATTTTGATGTAAAGTTTCCCGTCGTCCACCTGAACTCAATCCTCATATCCCCCCCCCCCCCCCCACCCATTATACACACAATTTACAAGCTCCATAAGGGATTGGGGGAAAAAAACATTTTTGTTTCTGTGAGGATACTAGCACAACCTGCTGGGTATGAGGATACTAGCACAACCTGCTGGGTATGAGGATACTAGCACAACCGGTATGAGGATACTAGCACAACCTGCTGTGCATGAGGATACTAGCACAACCTGCTGTGTCTGAGGATACTAGCATAACCTGCTGTGTCTGAGGATACTAGCATAACCTGCTGTGCATGAGGATACTAGCACAACCTGCTGTGTCTGAGGATACTAGCATAACCTGCTGTGTATGAGGATACTAGCACAACCTGCTGTGCATGAGGATACTAGCACAACCTGCTGTGTCTGAGGATACTAGCATAACCTGCTGTGTCTGAGGATACTAGCATAACCTGCTGTGTATGAGGATACTAGCACAACCTGCTGTGTATGAGCATACTAGCACAACCTGCTGTGTATGAGGATACTATTACAACCTGCTGTGTATGAGGATACTAGCACAACCTGCTGGGTATGAGGATACTAGCACAACCTGCTGGGTATGAGGATACTAGCACAACCGGTATGAGGATACTAGCACAACCTGCTGTGCATGAGGATACTAGCACAACCGGTATGAGGATACTAGCACAACCTGCTGTGCATGAGGATACTAGCACAACCTGCTGGGTATGAGGATACTAGCACAACCTGCTGTGTATGAGGATACTAGCACAACCTGCTGGGTATGAGGATACTAGCACAACCTGCTGTGTATGAGGATACTAGCACAACCTGCTGTGTATGAGGACACTAGCACAACCTGCTGGGTATGAGGATACTAGCACAACCTGCTCTGTATGAGGATACTAGCACAACCTGCTGTGTCTGAGGATACTAGCACAACCTGCTGTGTATGAGGATACTAACACAACCTGCTGTGTCTGAGGATACTAGCACAACCTGCTGTGTATGAGGATACTAACACAACCTGCTGTGTCTGAGGATACTAGCACAACCTGCTGTGTATGAGGATACTAACACAACCTGCTGTGTCTGAGGATACTAGCACAACCTGCTCTGTATGAGGATACTAACACAACCTGCTGTGTATGAGGACACTAGCACAACCTGCTGTGTCTGAGGATACTAACACAACCTGCTGTGTCTGAGGATACTAGCACAACCTGCTGTGTATGAGGATACTAGCACAACCTGCTGTGTATGATGATACTAGCACAACCTGCTGTGTCTGAGGATACTAGCACAACCGGTATGAGGATACTAGCACAACCTGCTGTGTATGAGGATACTAGCACAACCTGCTGTGTCTGAGGATACTAACACAACCTGCTGTGTATGAGGATACTAGCACAACCTGCTGTGTATGATGATACTAGCACAACCTGCTGTGTCTGAGGATACTAGCACAACCGGTATGAGGATACTAGCACAACCTGCTGTGTCTGAGGATACTAGCACAACCTGCTGTGTATGAGGATACTAACACAACAAGTTAGAGAACAATTTCACGCAGGACAACAAAACTAGCAACACTAAGAGATAAAGGGCGTCACCCAACGTTTTATTTGTTTATGTCAATAACAAAATGTACAAATAAAATACTGAAGATGCGACCAAAGGTCTTCATTAGAGAAATAGATAATAGCTCCAGCTTACATCAATAAGTTAACAGCCAACACATTACATGTCACATCTAAACAATAAAACATGTCATTTGTACAGCCGACATTTCATGTCACATTTAAGCAGTAAAACATGTCATTTGTACAGCCTACACATTACATGTCACATCTAAACAATAAAACATATCATTTGTACAGCCGACATTACATATCACATCTAAACAGTAAAACATGTCATTTGTACAGCCTACACATTACATGTCACATCTAAACAATAAAACATATCATTTGTAAGACAGAGGGGGGGGGGGGGGGTGTCGAGGACAATTTATAGGACCAGGACAAGACACAGGACTAAGACACGACACAGCTACTCCGCTTCATGTTCTCCGGAAGTGAGGTCTGCAGCGCCGCCTGAGCCGCCTTCTCAAGGATCCGCTTGATGGCGCCACCGTTGCTTTTGGCCGAACACTCGAGGTAGAACGAGGTCCCCATCTCTGTGGCCGCCTTCAGCCCGTCCCCGTAGCTGATGAACTTTGTCACGTCACTTCCCTCCGCCATGGCTTTAGACCGCAAGTCTGTCTTCAGCCCCACGATGACGAAAGGTGTGTCTGCCGGACTGTACTTCCGGATTTCTGGACAGACATTTTAAAAAGTGACGTTTTACAGCTAACAGTTACAGCAAGATCAAGGCATGTTCATGTGACTTTATTTGTTATAAAGGCAATGGCCGTTTCGTGTACTTGTGCCACTGATGAAACGGTTTCAAACAACTGTGTAGTTACCTGGTAACCACTGGTAACGGATTCTTTCGAACGTTTCCGGTCTGGCCACGTCAAAACATAAGACAAACACATCCGCAGAACAGCAGACTTTTTCTCGAAGTTTCTCGTACTCATCCTGGCCAAAACAAGACAAATTCTTCATCAGGCCAAGACAAGACAAATTCTTCATCAGGCCAAAACAAGACAAATTCAACATCAGGCCAAAACAAGAAAAATTCTTCATCAGGCCAAGACAAGACAAATTCTTCATCAGGCCAAAACAAGACAATTCTTCATCAGGCCAAAACAAGACAAATTCTTCAGGTCAAAACAAGACAAATTCTTCAGGTCAAAACAAGACAAATTCTTCAGGTCAAAACAAGACAAATTCTTTCAGGTCAAAACAAGACAAATTCTTCATCAGGTCAAAACAAGACAAATTCTTCAGCTCAAAACAAGACAAATTCTTTATCAGGTCAAAACAAGACAAATTCTTCAGGTCAAAACAAGACAAATTCTTTATCAGGTCAAAACAAGACAAATTCTTCATCAGGTCAAAACAAGACAAATTCTTCAGCTCAAAACAAGACAAATTCTTCATCAGGCCAAAACAAGACAAATTCTTCATCAGGTCAAAACAAGACAAATTCTTCTTCAGGTCAAAACAAGACAAATTCTTCAGGTCAAAACAAGACAAATTCTTCATCAGGCCAAAACAAGACAAATTCTTCATAGGTCAAAACAAGACAAATTCTTCGTCATGTCAAAAGAAGACAAATTCTTCGTCATGTCAAAAGAAGACAAATTCTTCAGGTCAAAACAAGACAAATTCTTCATCAGGCCAAAACAAGACAAATTCTTCATCAGGTCAAAACAAGACAAATGCTTCATCAGGTCAAAACAAGACAAATTCTTCATGTCAAATCAAGACAAATTCTTCATCAGGTCA
Organism: Physella acuta; assembly: GCF_028476545.2. Taxonomy (NCBI): domain Eukaryota; kingdom Metazoa; phylum Mollusca; class Gastropoda; family Physidae; genus Physella; species Physella acuta. Next base: position 192,370 of record NW_026731872.1, read on the forward strand.
AAACAAAACAACTTAAGGTCAAACCGAGACAAAGTTGGCAGATATAAATTCAACCTGAAGTCGTAAATTAAAAAAACGTCTCACCTGGCCATACGTGTCTACTAAGGTCATCTTGACCTCGACATTCTCCTGTACAAAGGTCACAGGTTGACTAGTCACATGATCGAACTCTAACAAATTAGATAATGATAAACAAAGTCAATTTGGGGGAAGGGGTATGTGTGTACACATAGCTTGCACGCAGTAAATGTGCAAAAATATATTGGGGGAGCTAAATCAGTTTGTGTCAGGGGTCAAACTACTCGGGTCAGAGGTCAAACTACTCGAGTCAGAGCTCAGTCTATTTTGAGATCCAACACACGAACACATAAATAACACACACACACACAGAAACTGAACGTCAGGTCGTGTTGAGCCATCAATCACAGTGACGTCATCAATCATGCTGACGTCATCAATCACCACACCTGACGGTCGGTCGCGTGTGTAGCGACCACGTGACGTGTCAGAAGCTGTCAACAACCACAAGCTGGTGTTTGTGTTTTGTCCCCCCCCCCCAGACATTGTGGTCTCCCCGTGGTACCGCCTCTGGGGTGTCGGGGTGGCAGCGGGTTGTCACGTGATGGGTTCACACACAGGAGTGAGGCTTGTGGAGTGTCGTGATTTACGTGAAATGTTGACACCCCACGCCGACACTCGCATGACCCGACCCTACCACGTGACACCGCCAGACAGTGAGTACCCCCCCCCCCCCCCTGGTCACCAACTCGAGTGCTACACACGACACACTTCAAGTGCTACACACGACACACTTCAAGTGCTACACACTTTGACACGGTCACATGTCAAGCTGACACACGTGTGACTCACTAATTAGGGAAAATATTGTTAATTGCACTAATGAGTCTCTGGCCAGGATACACGCACTAAATAAACACTGCCGTCTGTGTGAGGGAGGATACAGGGACTAGGGTAGAGTACTCGCCTAGACCAGAGGTGTACAGAGTTTCTTTCAGGCATTTCTCGTACGGGGGGGGGGGTATACAGGGACTAGGGTAGAGTACCCGCCTAGACCAGAGGTGTACAGAGTTTCTTTCAGGCATTTCTCGTACGGGGGGGGGGTATACAGGGACTAGGGTAGAGTACTCGCCTAGACCAGAGGTGTACAGAGTTTCTTTCAGGCATTTCTCGTACGGGGGGGGGGGGGGTATACAGGGACTAGGGTAGAGTACTCGCCTAGACCAGAGGTGTACAGAGTTTCTTTCAGGCATTTCTCGTACGGGGGGGGGGTGGGGGCGACCGGAGAAAGAAGTCTTAGAGACTGTTTACAGACACGCATGAAAGAACATTCTAGACAAACATTTGGGTACTTACAGACACGCATGCTGGGACATGTGAGACCAGCTCATGGTCCGGCAGTACTCACCTGCGTGTCCGTCCATCGGACCAGGTGGACACTCCAGGGGAAAGCGGCCAATCAGATGGGTCAGCAGCATCGAGCTCTTGCCTACGTCACCGTCGCCCATGACGACACATTTGACGCTGTGGGTCAGCATGGGTTGAGTTTTGCTGGACTTGCGTCTGCTGGACGACTTCCTTAGTTCGGCCATTGGTCAGTCCAGGTGGCCAGTCCTGCGAACGTGTTCTCCCTTGTAATGAGCTTCAATCTGCAGTTGACCTACTGTTTACAATAACCTACTGTTTGTAAGGACCTACTGTTTATAAAGACCTATTGTTTACAAAAAGACCTCTATAAGTGATGACCTTGAAGACGTGAGTCTATAGATGCCGCAGGGTAAGACGTGATCACGTGAGCCAACAAACCTTGCTAACCTTACAGTCGTGGGTTCCAGGCCCACTGAGAACATAGCAGCAACCGAGCCACCTGTTGAGAGAAATAAAACAACAGTGGTACCGACACACCTGCACTAGTACCTGGACATTACAGTCGGCAGGTACCGACACACCTGCACTAGTACCTGGACATTACAGTCGGCAGGTCTGTTAACTAACCTCTGTGGTATCGAGACCGTATCCACCAGCGATACTGTGAGAAAACTCGACACGATACAAGCATCGAATAATTGCTTACAACTGGCTGTACATGTCGTGTGTACAAGGAAGTGAACACACGAACTTGTACCTTAAACCCTAAGTAAGGGTTAAGTTCGGGATCAAAGTATCGTTATCGGCGATACCGGGTATTGTGCAAGTCCTACTGACGAGTATCAAACAACATACGACACTGGGAATACAACCATAACCAGCTAGTGAATTCATCTCAACGTGTGCACTCACTGAAATCATATCCCTTGTCTGATAATCGAAAACTATATTTTAAACTGAACTAACCCTACACAGCATCTCGTTTGAGAACTTTTTGTTAAAGCTTATATTGAGGTTTATTACAATCGAAATTAAGAAAATAGAATGCTACTTGGCTCTACGATACAGAAAAAAAACTATTAATGGGGGTGTCATTTTTTGCTAACTTGAATAAAGATATTGGGGGGGGGGGGCGCAAAATTGTTAGTTCACCCCGGGCGCCGAAATGAGTTGGTACGCCACTGTCGATGTGACACCTTTGTTTCCGCTTTTTTGCCGTCCCAGTCCCTTTCTAAGATACGCCGTTACCCCCCCCCCCCTTCCCACACACACCTACCTACATATACTGATAATATAATCTCAGTCACACACACACTCCCCAATAAAACTAGAAAAAAGTTCATTGAAATGAAAATGTTTTCCATTATTTTATTTTTGCGTTAAAAATACCAAATAAATGTGTACCCACCCTTCCCTTGGCACAAAAATCCCCCCCCCCCCCTTGCTCTGTGACACCTCCCCCCCACCACACCCCCCCCCCCTCATTCCCCTTAATCCCCACCCATGCTTGCTACACACAGTTTTGTCAGAGTGGTCCCTCTTTTTAATCTTTTACTTTTGAATCGCTAGTTTATAGATTCCTCTAGTCTAAGTGAAAATAAAATGATTACACGTTTACATTGTTAAAATATGTTGACTCTAAAAATGGCTAGATCTAGAGATACTTACAGTCGACTGAATCACAGCCTGCACTAAATGTTTAAAGGAAGATCACCAATCGGGGAGCCAATCAACACATCCTAGCACTTCAGCTGAAATCACTACACACCGTCGCCGGTGACGTCACGACACACTAAACATCAACAGCTCACTACCAACAAGACCCAGTCAAACTACCAAACATTGCGGCGGGCGGAAGTTGACGTCATCGCGCGACGTCAGCACACGTCGTGACAATCCAGTGTAGCCAAGAGATCTACAAGCGCGCGCGCAAAGCTCTGTACTCTCGACAACCTTGAGGCTGACACCGACACGGGGCGACACCACAAATAGGGCGGGCGTAAGCATTTGTTTCGAGAGTAAACGCCTGTGCACACAAGTGGTCAACACACAGGCCGTGCCGCCGGCAGCCTTGAGTTAATTAGGAGAGATAACTCTACCAACAACAGTATGCAAACAACGGTCTAGTAGCAGCATACGACAGGTGCTATAATAATGTCATATTGAATTGCGCCCAGATTCAGCTATTGGATTTTTATTCAAGATTCTTTTTCTAGTCGACAAATTGAGAAATCATTACTACATTACATTTCTTTTAGCAATCATTAGTTAAAATGTATGCAGATCTGTAAGGTGATTTTATGATGGAGCTTTTTATCCAAGTGATTTTGCATAGAAACTATATCCTTGAAATATGGTACGGACATGTCTTAATTAAGATGCTAATTAAATGTGACATAATTAATGGCGGCCTTGATAACAAAATAGAAGACGGGGTTAAGATAATATTAGGATTCTCACCCCCCCCCCCCCCAAACCTCCCCTTATTAACTACATGCTTGAGTATAGTTCAGCACAGTTACGCCCCTTTATTCAGCGTCCAGGAACTATAGATTAGCATGTAGGACGTTACTTGTGCTGGATAATTCGATGACGACATTGTGAGGTTAGGGTAACTTAAGCGTGGATCAAATTATGTTTGATAATCATACAATTAATTTTAATTCGGGTCATTGATACCAGTCTACCTGTTATAGACCTACCTACCCAGTCTACATGTTATAGACCTACCCAGTCTACCTGTTATAGACCTACCTACCTAGTCTACCTGTTATAGACCTACCCAGTCTACCTGTTATAGACCTACCTACTACAGTCTACCTGTTATAGACCTACTTACTACAGTCTACCTGTTATAGATCTACCTAGTCTACCTGTTATAGACCTACCTACCTAGTCTACCTGTTATAGACCTACTTACTACAGTCTACCTGTTATAGACCTACCCAGTCTACCTGTTATAGACCTACCTACCTAGTCTACCTGTTATAGACCTACCCAGTCTACCTGTTATAGACCTACTTACTACAGTCTACCTGTTATAGACCTACCCAGTCTACCTGTTATAGACCTACCCAGTCTACCTGTTATAGACCTACCTACCTAGTCTACCTGTTATAGACCTACTTACTACAGTCTACCTGTTATAGACCTACCCAGTCTACCTGTTATAGACCTACCCAGTCTACCTGTTATAGACCTACCTACCTAGTCTACCTGTTATAGACCTACCTACCTAGTCTACCTGTTATAGACCTACCCAGTCTACCTGTTATAGACCTACCTACCTAGTCTACCTGTTATAGACCTACCTACCTAGTCTACCTGTTATGGACCTACTTACTACAGTCTACCTGTTATAGATCTACCTAGTCTACCTGTTATAGACCTACCTACCTAGTCTACCTGTTATAGACCTACTTACTACAGTCTACCTGTTATAGATCTACCTAGTCTACCTGTTATAGACCTACCCAGTCTACCTGTTATAGACCTACCCAATCTACATGTTATAGACCTACCCAGTCTACATGTTATAGACCTACCTAGTCTACCTGTTATAGACCTACCCAGTCTACCTGTTATAGACCTACCTACCTAGTCTACCTGTTATAGACCTACCCAGTCTACATGTTATAGACCTACCCAGTCTACCTGTTATAGACCTACCCAGTCTACCTGTTATAGACCTACCTACCTAGTCTACCTGTTATAGACCTACCTAGTCTACCTGTTATAGACCTACTTACTACAGTCTACCTGTTATAGACCTACCCAGTCTACCTGTTATAGACCTACCTACCTAGTCTACCTGTTATAGACCTACTTACTACAGTCTACCTGTTATAGATCTACCTAGTCTACCTGTTATAGACCTACCCAGTCTACCTGTTATAGACCTACCTAGTCTACATGTTATAGACCTAGTCTACCTGTTATAGACCCAGTCTACCTGTTATAGACCTACCCAGTCTACCTGTTATAGACCTACCTACTACAGTTACACGGTCATGTCTGTAAATTGTTTTTTCTGTTCTTTTAAAGCGTATAAAAAGATCTAAGAGAGTTAAGTCGTGACAAACAATACGGTGTTGCCTCCCCTTTAATCTCCCTCTAACTATCGTCTTCTAGGGTAGGTTATTGTGTACCATTATTAATATAATTAGTCGAAGGCTCTGTCACCCAACCATATGGGGTGATGTATGGTCTACAGCAACTTTTTAGCGCAATTTCCATACTGGCAATTGCGTTTAATAATACGTCATTTCTGATTTCTGGATGGATGGATGGGTGGATGTGTGTCCGCAGCGTTAAGTCGTATCTCCTCCTCAACGAAGCAATATCGAGGACTAGTTCCAAAAGCAAATATGTTAAGCAAGTTCCGAGGATGATTGTGGGCAAAAAAAAATCCCGGAATTCCTTCCTGGATTTCCCGGAAAAGCCAAAAAACCGAAAAAATGCAGTTTTTGGCCCATATCTCGACAACCAGACTACTTAGAGACTTGAAACATTTACCAATCGATTCCTGCCATAATTTAGAACAATATTGCCGAAGAAAGTTTTCAAAAATATCCTTTCGTTCGGTCACAAAAAATTAATTAAGAACAAATAAGTTTATATTTATAGGATGATATTTACTACTTTACTTTTTTAAACTGAGCATCGTGTAGGCCTACACGTTAAAATTAAACTATTTCCGTTGATATAGGTTAATATAGTTGTCTTTTTTTTAGCGCAATTTCCATACTGGTTTCTATTTTGTTTTGAATTATTAAAACTACTTGTGTTGCATTATTTATTTGCTGAATATATGATTTATCTCGATTTAAAATTGTTATGGATAACATAAGGAAATTGCACTTAAATTGTCACTAGACTTTTTATTAACTTGTTTATGTAGATATAAACTTTACATTACCCGTCTCAGTTTACTATAAACTATAATCTAAGTAGATCTAGATCTAGATCTATATAGATTCTAGGATGTAGATCAAAGTAATCAATTTTGAGAGTCCAATTAAGTTTGTTTCGGATAAATAAATTACGAATTTAAAATACAAAATTATATTCATACATTAGACAGTACTATTACTATACTGTATACTTAACTATACTAGTACTAGTATACTTCAAAACGTGAATGACTCACGACCAAACAAGTGCGGGTAGTGTGTTGTTTGGATCTAGATCTAGATCTAGAATCATTTAAAAAACCGGATAAACACAAATCTAAGTCCAAATGGTTAATTTCAGTTAGCCAGACCAAACTGTTTTGTTTCCTTACCGAACTATGAATGAACTGTAATCACAGGAGCCGTCGAATGAATTCAAACTTTGACACACAACATACACGGAAACGTCACAGCGCGAGAATCCGCCGCGCGATGTGTTGTGGGCGTCACTCTCCCATAGACAGCGCGTCACAACATGGCTGACCCAATTCTGGCTGCTCAATGCGGATTTGTTTGTTGTTTCATGGCAAGATTTGAATTCAAGTGTGTGGGAAAATAGAAATTGATGCATGTGTGATAAACAAGAAGCGGATTAAGAGTTGTGTTAGGCTATAATGCCGTGATCCACTGTTTTTTAAATTTGCATGATGTTTAAATTAACACTGTCCTAACTTGTACTTGACTTCTCAGGAGTAGTTGGGCCTCTCGGGAGTAATTGGGCCTACACATATGGGCGCCCAGGGCGTCGACATTTAACACACTCAGAATACATTTATACACTTAGGGGTCATCCATTTATGATGGCCCCCGGGGAGGGGGGGTTTTGTCCATGTGGACATCCACATGTTGAATTGTACATCAAAATACATCTTTAAAAACACCAGCTCAGTGGGTGGATAAATGTACCAAAGATGTAACTGTATATCGCCCGACTAAAAAAAAGTTTAAAAAACAATGTGATCTAGACCTCCCTGATAGATCGTGATAGCAAATCATCGTAGGTCTACATCATTATTTGTGTCAAGGCCTAAGACTGCGTAGATCAAGTTATTTTTTCAAGTAATAAACTAAAAATAACCATGTTAAAGTTAGAAATTTTAATAACGGCGCATGTGGAATGTTCTCGGGGGGTCAGATGTGTAGGTCTCGCGAGAAAAGGGGGAGAGGTGGTTTGTTAAGGAAACACGTGTAACGAGAAGTGTCCGTAAGGTTCAGTAAAAGTAATATGACGTCACGTTGATTAGCCTAATTTTACCCCAACCCATATCGTCATCATTAGCTAGACAGCCACGAATGACATCAAATAGTGCGGTCTACAGCCCCACTAACCCACCCTCTTTAATAAAAAATATTTTATGACTGCCTCCAACCTCCAATAGTGTGTAAAATCGAGAGCTACACAGCGTCCATGCGCGATCACTCTTTCAATAAAAAAAAGCGCTAATAATAGGGCCTGATTTATACTGTCGTTTAAAATATCCCTTTTTTCAACACTTTTTGGGCTGTACTTTTAATACGTAGGCCTAGTAAAGATGTTGCCGAAGATATCAAATTTGTAAGGTGCACTAAATTTTTGTGGACGTCCACATTGGGGGGGGGGGGGGGGGCGTCGAAAGTGGACGAGGGGTGGTCTAAATTACAAATTTTTGTGGACGTCATAAATGGATGACCCTTTAGTTTGAGGACAACTTCCCATCTCTCGACTCATCAACCACTTCATTAAAACAAAGTTCATTTGTGCAGACAAAAACTAGTTTAATGTGGTCAGTGAATAGCGAACATTACAAAAGGGGAGTGCGTTAAAAATATAGAGATGTAGGCGGATATACTCAAACTGTGAATCATTGAATGTGGATGTTTTAAAACCTACGATCATCAAACAGTTGGTTTACACAAAGTCTAGGTCAGTCTACTGCAATGGCTATACGTGGTCATCTTGTACCAGTTTTGTAATTGTAAATGTTCTTTTAATTAAAAACTTTTTGATGTAATAAATACTGTATAATGTAACGTATAGTACCACATACTGTATGATGTAACATTTAGTAACACATACTGTATGATGTAACATATACATGATGTGTCCTACGTCAAGCCTTCACACATTTCACTTTACAATCGAACACAATGTGTCATCACCCCTCTAACGCGTGACACAGTGGCCTATGTAGACCCCTCTAGACACAGTGACCCCCCTCTATGTACGACACAGTGACCCCCGTCTATGTACGACATAGTGACCCCTCTATGTACGACACAGTGACCCCTCTATGTACGACACAGTGACCCCTCTATGTACGACACAGTGACCCCGTCTATGTACGACACAGTGACCCCTCTATGTACGACACAGTGACCCCTCTATGTACGACACAGCGACCCCTCTATGTACGACACAGTGACCCCTCTATGTACGACACAGTGACCCCTCTATGTACGACACAGTGACCCCCATCTATGTACGACACATTGACCCCTCTATGTTCGACACAGTGACCCCCGTCTATGTACGACACAGTGACCCCCGTCTATGTACGACACAGTGACCCCTCTATGTACGACACAGTGACCCCCGTCTATGTACGACACAGTGACCCCTCTATGTACGACACAGTGACCCCCGTCTATGTACGACACAGTGACCCCTCTATGTACGACACAGTGACCCCTCTATGTACGACACAGTGACCCCCGTCTATGTACGACACAGTGACCCCTCTATGTACGACACAGTGACCCCCGTCTATGTACGACACAGTGACCCCTCTATGTACGACACAGTGACCCCCGTCTATGTACGACACAGTGACCCCCTCTATGTACGACACAGTGACCCCTCTATGTACGACACAGTGACCCCTCTATGTACGACACAGTGACCCCCCTCTATGTACGACACAGTGACCCCTCTATGTACGACACAGCGACCCCTCTATGTACGACACAGTGACCCCCATCTATGTACGACACAGTGACCCCTCTATGTACGACACAGTGACCCCTCTATGTACGACACAGTGACCCCCGTCTATGTACGACACAGTGACCCCTCTATGTACGACAAAGTGACCCCTCTATGTACGACACAGTGACCCCTCTATGTACGACACAGTGACCCCCGTCTATGTACGACACAGTGACCCCTCTATGTACGACACAGTGACCCCTCTATGTACGACACAGTGACCCCTCTATGTACGACACAGTGAACCCTCTATGTACGACACAGTGACCCCCGTCTATGTACGACACAGTGACCCCTCTATGTACGACACAGTGACCCCTCTATGTACGACACAGTGACCCCCGTCTATGTACGACACAGTGACCCCTCTATGTACGACACAGTGACCCCCGTCTATGTACGACACAGTGACCCCTCTATGTACGACACAGTGACCCCTCTATGTACGACACAGTGACCCCCGTCTATGTACGACACAGTGACCCCTCTATGTACGACAAAGTGACCCCTCTATGTACGAAACAGTGACACCCGTCTATGTACGACACAGTGACCCCTCTATGTACGACACAGTGACCCCTCTATGTACGACACAGTGACCCCTCTATGTACGACACAGTGACCCCCGTCTATGTACGACACAGTGACCCCTCTATGTACGACACAGTGACCCCCGTCTATGTACGACACAGTGACCCCTCTATGTACGACACAGTGACCCCCGTCTATGTACGACACAGTGACCCCTCTATGTACGACACAGTGACCCCTCTATGTACGACACAGTGACCCCTCTATGTACGACACAGTGACCCCTCTATGTACGACACAGTGACCCCTCTATGTACGACACAGTGACACCTCTATGTACGACACAGTGACCCCTCTATGTACGACAAAGTGACCCCTCTATGTACGACACAGTGACCCCCGTCTATGTACGACACAGTGACCCCTCTATGTACGACACAGTGACCCCCGTCTATGTACGACACAGTGACCCCCGTCTATGTACGACATAGTGACCCCTCTATGTACGACACAGTGACCCCTCTATGTACGACACAGTGACCCGTCTATGTACGACACAGTGACCCCTCTATGTACGACACAGTGACCCCCGTCTATGTACGACACAGTGACCCCTCTATGTACGACATAGTGACCCCTCTATGTACGACACAGTGACCCGTCTATGTACGACATAGTGACCCCTCTATGTACGACATAGTGACCCCTCTATGTACGACACAGTGACCCCCGTCTATGTACGACACAGTGACCCCTCTATGTACGACACAGTAACCCCCGTCTATGTACGACACAGTGACCCCTCTATGTACGACATAGTGACCCCTCTATGTACGACACAGTGACCCCCGTCTATGTACGACACAGTGACCCCTCTATGTACGACACAGTGACCCCCTCTATGTACGACACAGTGACCCCCGTCTATGTACGACACAGTGACCCCTCTATGTACGACACAGTGACCCCTCTATGTACGACATAGTGACCCCTCTATGTACGACACAGTGACCCCTCTATGTACGACACAGTGACCCCTCTATGTACGACATAGTGACCCCTCTATGTACGACACAGTGACCCCTCTATGTACGACACAGTGACCCCCTCTATGTACGACACAGTGACCCCCGTCTATGTACGACACAGTGACCCCTCTATGTACGACACAGTGACCCCTCTATGTACGACATAGTGACCCCTCTATGTACGACACAGTGACCCCTCTATGTACGACACAGTGACCCCCTCTATGTACGACACAGTGACCCCCGTCTATGTACGACACAGTGACCCCTCTATGTACGACACAGTGACCCCTCTATGTACGACACAGTGACCCCCGTCTATGTACGACACAGTGACCCCTCTATGTACGACACAGTGACCCCTCTATGTACGACACAGTGACCCCCTCTATGTACGACATAGTGACCCCTCTATGTACGACACAGTGAACCCTCTATGTACGACACAGTGACCCCTCTATGTACGACATAGTGACCCCTCTATGTACGACACAGTGACCCCCATCTATGTACGACACATTGACCCCTCTATGTTCGACACAGTGACCCCCGTCTATGTACGACACAGTGACCCCTCTATGTACGACACAGTGACCCCCATCTATGTACGACACATTGACCCCTCTATGTTCGACACAGTGACCCCCGTCTATGTACGACACAGTGACCCCTCTATGTACGACACAGTGACCCCTCTATGTACGACATAGTGACCCCTCTATGTACGACACAGTGAACCCTCTATGTACGACACAGTGACCCCTCTATGTACGACACAGTGACCCCTCTATGTACGACACAGTGACCCCCGTCTATGTACGACACAGTGACCCCCGTCTATGTACGACACAGTGACCCCTCTATGTACGACACAGTGACCCCCGTCTATGTACGACACAGTGACCCCTCTATGTACGACATAGTGACCCCTCTATGTACGACACAGTGACCCCCCTCTATGTACGACACAGATATGTCACCGTGTCCTGTTCACATCCGCCAGACGAGGCAGCCGAGTGGTGGAATGTGTGGGGAGTGGCGAGGGGAGTGAGACGAGAGAGCAATCAAATTGTGCTCACCGTCTGGTCAGCGATCCTAGATCACGTGCACACGGCTGTTTGTTTACTCACACTGGGAGTGGCGCTAGGGGCGTCAAATGCCATCACTGGATGATAATTTGAACCAATAGGAAGGCGTTTTATTTTCCGTCCACGCTGCATATTTCCTCAGTTATGCAAATGTATATTTAAAACAAAAACATCTGGGCCAAATGAGCCCCCTTTCAATTTATTGTTTTATCCGTCGATTCTATAAGGTCACTAAGAAATTATTGATGTGAGTTATAATTCTTGTCAACCCACACGTCCACGTGGGCCACACAGACTGACCATTTGGACCATGGTGTAGGCAGCAGACACATCCCCCACACTATTGCTTACAAATCACCCAGACATCACACAGACTACTTCACTACCACACCCACTCCATACCCACACACCACACACACCACACACACCACACACACCACACACACCACACACACCACACACACCACACACACCACACCACTACATCACCCACACATCATTCACACTACATCATCCAAACTCACTCATACACTACACTCACCCCACAAGCACACCCCACCCCACTGACACCCCCTCACAGTTGACACCCCCCACAGATGACGAGACTGTCCAGCACTGAGCCCACCAGCAGCGTGTTGTTGTAGCAGACGGCCACAGATGACCCCGAGATGAGGTCACCGTGGTCGTAGAACTCCTCTGTGACGTCATCTAGGTCAGGCAGTCCGTTAACAAGTGGGACCTTTAGCACCTGCGGACAAGGTAGTGCTATTTTTAGATATGAAATGTGAACATAGACAACAAATGTGAACATAGACAATAAATGTGGACATAGACAACACATGTGAACATAATCAACAAATATGGACAAAATCAACAAATGTGGACATAGAGATGTGGACATAGAGATGAAATGGTGGTGTGGAGTAGGTCTTAAAACCTCATTAAATTAGACAGAGCAGGAAGGCCTGAAGCCCTACTTACAGAAGACGGTGCCCCAACAAGCCCTACTTGCAGAAGACGGTGCCTTAAGGCCTACTTACAGAAGACGGTGCCTTAAGGCCTACTTACAGAAGACGGTGCCTCAAGCCCTATTTACAGAAGACGGTGCCTGAAGCCCTACTTACAGAAGACGGGGCAACGTTTGCTGGATCAGTCAACAGCCGGAACAGCTGGTAGCCGATAGGGTGGCAGCCGATGTACAGGGAGTTACCGTCCTTGGAGAGATGCATGTTGTCAGGGGAGGTAAATAGATTAATTGTCTGCACCAAATTTAGAGAGTCGCTTCCCTTGCGCTGATAGACTTTCAACTCTTGAAGAATTGGTGAAGTCACGTACACATATCTGGGGAAAATGAATTACAAAACATATTTCATGTAATTGTTAGTGGGTGACACCCCCACCCCGAATTACACAACATATTTAATGTAATGTTAGTAGTATATTAGGTCGCTTTTGATTATTATTTTTGGCGGAGCAGGATGTGGGGAGGAGCAATGACATATAGTAAAATACTCAGAGCAGGATCCGCAGCCTGGTACAATGAGATATAGCAAAATACTCCCAGCCTGGCGCATCGGGATGTGGAGGGTGGGTGAGCAGGATGCGCAGCCTGGTACAACGACATATAGTAAAATACTACGCCAACTGGGGTTGGCGGAGCAGTGAAGGGTGAGTCACCTTTTGGTGACCTTGTGACGTAATCATTGACCTTGTGACGTCATCATTGACCTAGTTACGTAATTTTAATGCGTTTTTTAATGAGTTTTAATGAGTTTTTTAAATTTTAATTAATTTTTGACCTAGTTACGTAATTTTAATGTGTTTTTATTACGTAATTGTTTAATTTGTTTGATTTAAATTGTTTAATTACTTTGTTTATATTGTGTAATTATTATTAACGAGTTGCGTAATTTGATTATTTGTTTACTTTTTAATTATTTTTATTTTGTTTATTTTTAATTTTATTTTATTTTATAATTAGTTAAATTATTATTAACTAGTTACGTAATTTGATTTTAATTACTTTGTTTAATTTAATTACTTTGATATATTTCTTTTCTTTGTTGTTTAATTTGTTGGTTTGTTTGAATGTATGTATGTTTTAAATAAAAGACTAACACTAGCCGTGTACTAGTCTTTGTATAACATCCATTTAACCAGACATGTAACATCTGTTACTTATCGATCCGCGATCCTTTGTTGACACACGCTGCGCGGTTTTTAATGGGTATTATATCGATCGCAGCCGCTGGGCCATTACAGCATGATGCCCCACCTAATTAAATTGGTTATGCTTCACCGAGTTTCCCCCGCTCGGTTGACGGGTTATGGTAATTACGACGTACATTAAGTAGCTTTCCGCGTAATCCTTTGTTTTTGTCAAACACTGGACAACGGTCCAGTTAATATTGATTCCACCCACTGACCATCAGTATGATGGCCCACCTAATTAAATTTTGGTCACGCATCGTGGGTTTATGTCGACTACAAACATCCATTAGAGACACCTGTTACTCGCTAATGGCACCCGACACGTATCGATCCACCAGCGATCCTTTGTTCTTGTCAAATACCGTACAAGGGCCAAGTTAATATTGATCGCACCCACTGACCATCAGTATGATGGTCCACCTATGTGTAATTTTTATTAACGAGTTACGTAATTTGATTTCAATTTTTTAAATTTTTAAATTTTTAATTTAATTTTATAATTACTTTAATTATTATTAACGAGTTACGTAATTTGATTTTAATTTTTTAAATTTTTAAATTTTTTTAAATTATTATTTTTAAATTTTATTTTTAATTGTTGTTTACTTGTTGTTTAATTTAATTACTTTGTATAATTTATTTGTTTGAAATTCATTTTAATTAGTTTGCTTTTAATTTCTTTGTTGTACGCCGTTTGAAATAAAAGACTAACACTAGCGTGTACTAGAAAGTGTCATTGTGTATAACATCCATTTAACCCCAAGCTGTTACTTATTAGCGACAGCTTGTACTTATCGATCCGCCCGTGATCCTCCCCGGCGCTCCCCGTGGTTGCTTAATAGCGGGCTCACTGAAGCGATCACAACAGGTAATTAATCGAAGCCATTAAGTCCCTCTCCGCGTTAAGTGTGGCGACAGCTGGTGCTGTAATTAGTCACGGCTCTCGGCTTTTTTCATTAGACTACAGCTGTACATGAACTATGTTCACATATCATACGCCCGGTCATTCTTTGATCAAATTAAAAAATTTTGTTTCCACATGTCATGCGAACCGTCCCTTGCTATGTATGAAAGATTAATGGTTGTAACTATTCGCTTATAGCGAGGGTCAACGAAAACAAAAATATATTTAAGGGTCGGAATTTTCTTTCAACCACCGTTAAGTCAGGTTTTGAGACGAAACGAAGTCTCGGTAGGTTCGTGTTTTTTAATGGGCGACAGGGCGACTTGGTGCGTTGGTACGTAGGTATGCGGGGTAGACATGTTTTTTACAAGTCTGGAAAAGTAATTACGTTTTTTTTTTTTATGACCGTTCCGATTTTCTTTTGATCTGACCACCATTTGACCACACTGAGCCAGATAAATTTAACAATCGTCGCAGCGGGGTTTATTTTAAGTGCACCCCGTGCACGCTTGTTTACATTTTAAAAGACGTGTCGCGTGTCTTCCCCTTACGGCTTCCCTAATAGAGAAACGAGAGGAAAGACAACTGTTCTAAAATTAGAACAGCCTTGTTTACAGCCATGAGTATCGTCCCTTGTGAAAAAATTCGCGTCAGAATCATTAACTAAACATTCAATTTCTTTAACAAGTTAAAAAATAATTTAGGAAGACAAGGGTTAACAACATTAGACGCCACCGTTTTTGTTTCCTGCGACGACAAGGCACAATACACTTTTTTATTTTATGTCTCAAGTAGAGGGGTGGGATATTTTTTCTTTGTAAGCGTGTTGTAAACAATAGGTAGACGAAGCGATTACTAAGTAAGAGGGGAGAGAAGTGACGTACATCGCGATATTTGAAAACATGGCGATGTTTAACCTCAACCAAAAAAGGCAATGAACCTAGAAGGAAGACGAATATATATCTTAGTCTTGCAGCAGATTACCTTCCCATGTTCGCTTTAGTATTACAGTTTTCATCAATCTTCTTTTTGACTTGAACTTCTTTAATTTTTAAGAAAGTTTCTCTGTCGAAAATGCTACCCCACAACTCGTAAAAACGTTATGCGAGTGCTGTCACAATGTCTTAAGAAGAGACGTTTTGGTCAGAAGAGACGTTTGCGTCGTCACAAAGTGAACTTGAGACAACTTACCAAAAAGAAATTAACCGTCAAAAGACGAAAGCAAATTTTGCAGACCGGTGGTTTCCTAGGTGCTTTACTCGGACCAGTCCTCGGTGTACTTAAAGGTGTCTTGGGATTTTAAGGATGGCCAGGAAAATGCTTTTAATGGATCCTCGAATATTAGAGTCTATGCAACAAAAAGCATATGTACCACCCAACACACTCTAATTACAGCCCACACCTACCGACTCCAAAACATGCATGTTCCGAGTTCAAAACCAACCTCGGTGAAAACTTCACCGACCCTAGTATGAACACGGCCCCTTAATAAATAAAAAATTATTGATTTGTACTTTAGAATGATTAGATTGAATGATATGTATGTTAACGTCATATCATATTTAGTTTATACATCATTATTTTGGTGAAATTTAAATGTAGACATTTTAACGGTGTGTCATTTGACACGACGTACTATAACGTTGTTGATTTTTAAAACTTGAAGTTTATAATCTTAAGCAAATTTACCACCACCTTACCACCACCTTACCACCACCTTACCACCTTACCACCACCTAAGGTGATCAAAAATTAAGATGACAATGTAAGATATAGAAAAAGAAAATACATTGAGTGGTAAAAATAAAAAATTGTCATTAGACGTAATGTATTATGTATAAGTAAACTTTCTTAAAAATTAAAGAAGTTCAAGTCAAAAAGAAGATTGATGAAAACTGTAATACTAAAGCGAACATGGGAAGGTAATCTGCTGCAAGACTAAGATATATATTCGTCTTCCTTCTAGGTTCATTGCCTTTTTTGGTTGAGGTTAAACATCGCCATGTTTTCAAATATCGCGATGTACGTCACTTCTCTCCCCTCTTACTTAGTAATCGCTTCGTCTACCTATTGTTTACAACACGCTTACAAAGAAAAAATATCCCACCCCTCTACTTGAGACATAAAATAAAAAAGTGTATTGTGCCTTGTCGTCGCAGGAAACAAAAACGGTGGCGTCTAATGTTGTTAACCCTTGTCTTCCTAAATTATTTTTTAACTTGTTAAAGAAATTGAATGTTTAGTTAATGATTCTGACGCGAATTTTTTCACAAGGGACGATACTCATGGCTGTAAACAAGGCTGTTCTAATTTTAGAACAGTTGTCTTTCCTCTCGTTTCTCTATTAGGGAAGCCGTAAGGGGAAGACACGCGACACGTCTTTTAAAATGTAAACAAGCGTGCACGGGGTGCACTTAAAATAAACCCCGCTGCGACGATTGTTAAATTTATCTGGCTCAGTGTGGTCAAATGGTGGTCAGATCAAAAGAAAATCGGAACGGTCATAAAAAAAAAAACGTAATTACTTTTCCAGACTTGTAAAAAACATGTCTACCCCGCATACCTACGTACCAACGCACCAAGTCGCCCTGTCGCCCATTAAAAAACACGAACCTACCGAGACTTCGTTTCGTCTCAAAACCTGACTTAACGGTGGTTGAAAGAAAATTCCGACCCTTAAATATATTTTTGTTTTCGCTGACCCTCGCTATAAGCGAATAGTTACAACCATTAATCTTTCATACATAGCAAGGGACGGTTCGCATGACATGTGGAAACAAAATTTTTTAATTTGATCAAAGAATGACCGGGCGTATGATATGTGAACATAGTTCATGTACAGCTGTAGTCTAATGAAAAAAGCCGAGAGCCGTGACTAATTACAGCACCAGCTGTCGCCACACTTAACGCGGAGAGGGACTTAATGGCTTCGATTAATTACCTGTTGTGATCGCTTCAGTGAGCCCGCTATTAAGCAACCACGGGGAGCGCCGGGGAGGATCACGGGCGGATCGATAAGTACAAGCTGTCGCTAATAAGTAACAGCTTGGGGTTAAATGGATGTTATACACAATGACACTTTCTAGTACACGCTAGTGTTAGTCTTTTATTTCAAACGGCGTACAACAAAGAAATTAAAAGCAAACTAATTAAAATGAATTTCAAACAAATAAATTATACAAAGTAATTAAATTAAACAACAAGTAAACAACAATTAAAAATAAAATTTAAAAATAATAATTTAAAAAAATTTAAAAATTTAAAAAATTAAAATCAAATTACGTAACTCGTTAATAATAATTAAAGTAATTATAAAATTAAATTAAAAATTTAAAAATTTAAAAAATTGAAATCAAATTACGTAACTCGTTAATAAAAATTACACATAGGTGGACCATCATACTGATGGTCAGTGGGTGCGATCAATATTAACTTGGCCCTTGTACGGTATTTGACAAGAACAAAGGATCGCTGGTGGATCGATACGTGTCGGGTGCCATTAGCGAGTAACAGGTGTCTCTAATGGATGTTTGTAGTCGACATAAACCCACGATGCGTGACCAAAATTTAATTAGGTGGGCCATCATACTGATGGTCAGTGGGTGGAATCAATATTAACTGGACCGTTGTCCAGTGTTTGACAAAAACAAAGGATTACGCGGAAAGCTACTTAATGTACGTCGTAATTACCATAACCCGTCAACCGAGCGGGGGAAACTCGGTGAAGCATAACCAATTTAATTAGGTGGGGCATCATGCTGTAATGGCCCAGCGGCTGCGATCGATATAATACCCATTAAAAACCGCGCAGCGTGTGTCAACAAAGGATCGCGGATCGATAAGTAACAGATGTTACATGTCTGGTTAAATGGATGTTATACAAAGACTAGTACACGGCTAGTGTTAGTCTTTTATTTAAAACATACATACATTCAAACAAACCAACAAATTAAACAACAAAGAAAAGAAATATATCAAAGTAATTAAATTAAACAAAGTAATTAAAATCAAATTACGTAACTAGTTAATAATAATTTAACTAATTATAAAATAAAATAAAATTAAAAATAAACAAAATAAAAATAATTAAAAAGTAAACAAATAATCAAATTACGTAACTCGTTAATAATAATTACACAATATATACAAAGTAATTAAACAATTTAAATCAAACAAATTAAACAATTACGTAATAAAAACACATTAAAATTACGTAACTAGGTCAAAAATTAATTAAAATTTAAAAAACTCATTAAAACTCATTAAAAAACGCATTAAAATTACGTAACTAGGTCAATGATGACGTCACAAGGTCAATGATTACGTCACAAGGTCACCAAAAGGTGACTCACCCTTCACTGCTCCGCCAACCCCAGTTGGCGTAGTATTTTACTATATGTCGTTGTACCAGGCTGCGCATCCTGCTCACCCACCCTCCACATCCCGATGCGCCAGGCTGGGAGTATTTTGCTATATCTCATTGTACCAGGCTGCGGATCCTGCTCTGAGTATTTTACTATATGTCATTGCTCCTCCCCACATCCTGCTCCGCCAAAAATAATAATCAAAAGCGACCTAATATACTACTAATGTTAAGTGTGTGACACCCCCCCCCCCCAGCTAATCTATCCAAAATAAAGTACCAGGCTCTAACTTAGGCCGTGAAATAACATCAGTAACAAAACGACATCTGTGTTTTCTTCGGTGTTTAACTCTGTGTTCAGGTCTGTGTTTAGGTTTGTGTTTATGTATATTTTCAGGTCTGTGTTTAGGTTTGTGTTTAGGTCTGTGTTCAGGTCTGTGTTTAGGTTTGTGTTTATGTTTATTTTCAGGTCTGTGTCTTCGTGAAAGAGTTTCAGGAAATAAGGTTAAGGAGTTCATTGTTTTCCTCTATTTTCGACGAAAACAGAAAAACTCTACTTTACCCACCAAACTCAAAAAGATAAAACTTATTTTTTTCTCAATGGTGATGTTGACAGAGTTGATGTACACGGTGTTGTTGACATTGTTGATTTATTTAGGTGTTGACAAGGTTGATGTAGATGGTGATGATGACAGGGTTGATGTAGATGTTGATAGGGTTGATGTAGATGGTGATGTTGACAGGGTTAATGTAGATGTTGATAGGGTTGATGTAGATGGTGATGTTGACAGGGTTGATGTAGAAGGTGATGTTGACAAGGTTGATGTAGATGGCTTTGCTAACCGTTACGAAACTTACCTTTTATCAGCTGACAAACTCACACCGTTTGGACTGATTACGTCATACACCACGTGGTGGTAATCGGCGCCATTAAAAAACACCACTGTCGTCAGTGAAACCGGAAGTATACTCTCCAAGAACAAGAGGGAGTGGGTGGTGAAGTAGTTAGAGTTGCTGACGTAGAACTGGTCCTCCGCCACCACCGCCAGGTCGTTGAGCAGGAAAAACTTTTCGTCCGTGAAAAACTTGACGTGCTCGAGTTCGCCAGTCTCCGGCAGAAATCGGAACTTCTCGACTCTGTCCGGCAGGTTGTCGGGGTGGCTGACGACGTAGAGAAGATGCTGCTTGCTCGTGGAATCTTCCAGAAGAGAAATGCCGTGGGGGTGGAACGTTTCCGGGTTAAAATTTGGACTGGGTCGAACTTTCAACTCGGTGACCCCAGCTTCCGGTTTATTGAAGTCGAACAAGACGATGCGACCTTTGACCTTATTGGTGGTGATGAATTCTTTGTAACGTGGGGCTGCTCCAGAAAGGGTTAAACCGGAAGTAATGAAAGCAAAGCCATCACTGGTCACGTGAAAGTCCTCAGATCCAAAGTTGTGTCCCTTGACGCGGCTGCAGACAAAATGGAGGACAGACAAGGTCAGGTTATAAAAATATATTTAAACAAGTGGGAGCAGGGTTTCTTTCTGACACTTTTCTACAGGAAGTAACCGGGGTGGGGTACAAAATGAGCACTCAACCACCTTTCACTAACTACCAACCAACACCCTGTCAGTTAACTACCTAACCAACACCCTGTCAGTACCCAACCAACACCCTGCCTGTACCTAACTACCTAACCAACCTGCCTGTACCTAACTACCTAACCAACCTGCCTGTACCTAACTACCTAACCAACCTGTCTGTACCTAACCAACCTGCCTGTACCTAGCTACCTAACCAACCTGCCTGTACCTAACTACCTAACCAACCTGCCTGTACCTAACTACCTAACCAACCTGCCTGTACCTAACTACCTAACCAACCTGCCTGTACCTAACTACCTAACCAACCTGTCTGTACCTAACTACCTAACCAACCTGTCTGTACCTAACCAACCTGCCTGTACCTAGCTACCTAACCAACCTGCCTGTACCTAACTACCTAACCAACCTGCCTGTACCTAACTACCTAACCAACCTGTCTGTACCTAACCAACCTGCCTGTACCTAACTACCTAACCAACCTGCCTGTACCTAACTACCTAACCAACCTGCCTGTACCTAACTACCTAACCAACCTGCCTGTACCTAACTACCTAACCAACCTGCCTGTACCTAACTACCTAACCAACCTGCCTGTACCTAACTACCTAACCAACCTGCCTGTACCTAACTACCTAACCAACCTGTCTGTACCTAACTACCTAACCAACCTGCCTGTACCTAACTACCTAACCAACACCCTGTCAATACCTAACTACCTAACCAACCTGTCTGTACCTAACTACCTAACCAACCTGCCTGTACCTAACTACCTAACCAACCTGCCTGTACCTAACTACCTAACCAACCTGTCTGTACCTAACCAACCTGCCTGTACCTAACTACCTAACCAACACCCTGTCTGTACCTAACTACCTAACCAACCTGCATGTACCTAACTACCTAACGCCTGCCTGTACCTAACTACCTAACCAACCTGCCTGTACCTAACTACCTAACCAACACCCTGTCAATACCTAACTACCTAACCAACCTGCATGTACCTAACTACCTAACGCCTGCCTGTACCTAACTACCTAACCAACCTGCCTGTACCTAACTACCTAACCAACACCCTGTCAATACCTAACTACCTAACCAACCTGCCTGTACCTAACTACCTAACCAACCTGCCTGTACCTAACTACCTAACCAACCTGCCTGTACCTAACTACCTAACCAACCTGCCTGTACCTAACTACCTAACCAACACCCAGCCACCTTGAGCACCTGACACTACCTGTATGTTTACCTGCATCTCCCTGGGTGATGACGCTTGTAGTGCAGGTGAAACCCTAGAAACAACACAACCTTGACAATGTACAGCAGGGTCAAGGTCACCAAGGTCACAGCCAAAACCTTAACAATCATAGTTTCTGATTTTTGTTGAGACAAAATGTATTTCTATTTGCTGCAGATAAAATGAAACAATGTAAGCACACGAGAGTGTTTGACTTGACCCACTGGGCATGAGGCTACTCTAAAAACCTTCGCAAAAACATAAAATACATTTCTATGTTCAGATATATCGAGTTAGCTTTGATAAATATTGTGAAGTAATGTGCAATGGCCAACAGAATATCCATTGGCCAACAGGATATCCATTGGCCAACAGAATATCCATTGGCCAACTGAATGTCCAGTAGTCAACTGGTCGACAGTCACTTGACGGCGAACAAACCCACGACAAAAATTGAACATCCGAATCACAAGTTACCATTGGATATTATACTCAAACACACACGGCACAGTGGGTCGTATAGAGCCCACCCAAGCAGTACCAGTTGACCTGCCAATGTTCCAGTCAACTTGCCAGTGGTCAAGTCAGTTTTTATACAGCAGTCGTCACTCCAGATGAGAGTTATCCCAAGAAAATGGCTGACGTTGGGCTCGATCAAAACTTTGATACGTCATGACGAGGGAAATTAGGGGGGGGGGTGTATGTGCTGGATGGTGGGAGTCCCGCCTCACCACTTTAAAATCAGTGAACCGTGACAGCGATGGTCTATACAGATTTGATGCCTGGGCCAGGCTTGCTGTCTGCCCGACACTTTTGTCGCCAAGTTCCAAATACCAGTGTAGAGCTATTGACATCTCGCCCAATGGGTTGGGTTAGAATAAAGGGGAGATTATTCACTGCCGCTGGGCTGAGAATAAAGGGGGGGGGGGGGGGTCCATATGTAAACATGTGAGTTGGGCCCCGTGTGTTTAGGTATAAAGGGGGACAACATCTTATAAATCTAGAACACCACCGCGACTTACATGTATGAAGATCTAGACCCTCACAATTTACCTGTATATAGATCTAGAACTGTACAACTTACCTGTATATAGATCTAGAACTGTATAACTTACCTGTATATAGATATAGAACTGTATAACTTACCTGTATATAGATCTAGAACTGTACAATTTACCTGTATATAGATCTAGAACTGTACAACTTACCTGTATATAGATATAGAACTGTATAACTTACCTGTATATAGATCTAGAACTGTACAATTTACCTGTATATAGATCTAGAACTGTACAACTTACCTGTATATAGATCTAAAACTGTACAATTTACCTGTATATAGATCTAGAACTGTACAACTTACCTGTATATAGATATAGAACTGTATAACTTACCTGTATATAGATCTAGAACTGTACAACTTACCTGTATATAGATCTAGAACTGTACAACTTACCTGTATATAGATCTAGAACTGTACAACTTACCTGTATATAGATCTAGAACTGTACAACTTACCTGTATATAAATCTAGAACTGTACAACTTACCTGTATATAGATCTAGAACTGTACAACTTACCTGTATATAGATCTAGAACTGTACAACTTACCTGTATATAGATCTAGAACTGTACAATTTACCTGTATATAGATCTAGAACTGTACAACTTACCTGTATATAGATATAGAACTGTATAACTTACCTGTATATAGATCTAGAACTGTACAATTTACCTGTATATAGATCTAGAACTGTACAACTTACCTGTATATAGATCTAGAACTGTACAATTTACCTGTATATAGATCTAGAACTGTACAACTTACCTGTATATAGATATAGAACTGTATAACTTACCTGTATATAGATCTAGAACTGTACAACTTACCTGTATATAGATCTAGAACTGTACAACTTACCTGTATATAGATCTAGAACTGTACAACTTACCTGTATATAGATCTAGAACTGTACAACTTACCTGTATATAGATCTAGAACTGTACAACTTACCTGTATATAAATCTAGAACTGTACAACTTACCTGTATATAAATCTAGAACTGTACAACTTACCTGTATATAAATCTAGAACTGTACAACTTACCTGTATATAAATCTAGAACTGTACAACTTACCTGTATATAAATCTAGAACTGTACAACTTACCTGTATATAAATCTAGAACTGTACAACTTACCTGTATATAAATCTAGAACTGTACAACTTACCTGTATATAAATCTAGAACTGTACAACTTACCTGTATATAAATCTAGAACTGTACAACTTACCTGTATATAAATCTAGAACTGTACAACTTACCTGTATATAAATCTAGAACTGTGCAACTTACCTGTATATAAATCTAGAACTGTACAACTTACCTGTATATAAATCTAGAACTGTACAACTTACCTGTATATAAATCTAGAACTGTACAACTTACCTTGGTACGTACCTATGTACATGTAGAATCCCGAGGGAAGCACTTACAACCCGTTAATACAATCGGTATAATGGGTCCTCATATACAGTGATTGATGTCAGAAAGATAACGTGGAACTAAATTATAATAAAAATGTATTCACGCGAAAAAAATAAACCGGGAGTGATCTCCCCTAAACTTTCTCGAATATTCTTATATAAAACAACAGGGGATGGGAGGAACTCGGGATATAGTTATGATTTTTAATCCATTTTAAATACATAAACTTTTTTAAATAAAATAGAATCTCATAGAAAAAAGTATTGCACACCAAGCGAAAGCCGAATAAATATGTTCATAATGGTGCGCAATATTATTAGTACTTTATAAATTTAAAGGCGTTTTTTGAGAAATCGGAAATAGCGTAAATTAGTACTTTCCGTCAACGGAAATTACTCAAAATTTAACACAATGTAGAGAATTAGATCTTTTACTTACAGGTGAAATTTCATTTATCTATCTGAAATAGTACTCAAGTTATAGGCTTTTGAAAAATTCAAAGTAGAAAAAGTACCACTTCCGGTTATCGGAAATCGCTCAAAAGTTGATACGGATCTACGATTTTGATAAAATACTTATATATGAAATTTCATCAACCTAGCTGTAACGTTACTCAAGTAATCGTGTTTACACACACACACACAGACACACACACACACAGACATACGGACAAGATTGCAAAATTATGTTTTTCCGTATCAGTGAGGTGTAAAACGTCGAGATTTGTAAAAATCTCGATTTTTTTTTTTGCACGATTACAATACTTTCTCTATACTACGTATATACGAGAAAGTAAAAATCAACCAAACACCAGAGAAATGAATAGTTACATCCACTGTGTTCCATCTTCCTAGGTCGCCCGCCGATCGTGTCAGCTGATGATGCTATTGTCAATGCCAACAAAAAAAAAAATTGATGATGTGAGATAAATCCGGATGACTATGCCACAACTATTCGGTAACAGTAAAATATCTGAATTGTTAAATAGTAATCTACAACTTTGTAATTTAATACTATAATTAAACGGCACGCTACTCTAATCCTCGGTTCTAATCCCTGCCCGCATTCGTTCAGGTGCGGAGACTACTTCACCTACGCTGTGACGACACCACACCGTCCATCCAAGACGCCACAGAAAGGCTGCGGGACTCGGGTAACCGGGCCGAGGTCTCTCCCTCCTGGGGGGGGGGGGGGGGGAGAGGCGGTTTCCATGTGTCCTGTTGGGTCCTGTGCCCAGAGGACTCATGGGACGTCTTGGAAAAAAAAAGAGCGGGAGGCTGTGGTCTCTGGGCTCTAAATACCCATCACTGCTCACCAGTCGCCGTGCGTAACTAAGCCACGCGTGATATGCCGAGACGTCTCGAGAAACACATCACGAGACGTCTCAAGACACACACCACCGAGATACCGAGAAACAAGCTCCACACAGTGACAGGTACTGTTCAAAAGCCAGAAATTGGCTTCCCTGTTAGGGTCGTCCGTTAAATGACGTCACGTTAAACGCGGGGGGGGGGGGGGGCGGATTCATGTTAAAATTTGAAAATGTACAAGAAGCTAATGAATATGCTTAGTTAAGATGTGTTTTAAAATCAGTAAACCGTTATGTCATTTTGGGAGGTGCCTGGTGAACTGTGATTTCATTTAGGGAGGTGTCTGATTGTGTAGGGATAGAGAAGGGGTGGGAGGTATAAATCATCGAAATTGACGTCATTTATGGATGCCCCTTAAATAAATAACAAAGGTAAAGTTTATAGCACATACGCGGACGTTCTAGAAAGCTCTACAATATGTTGTCACTAAAGCTGATTTAACTTAATTCAAATGTCGTGTTAATGCTTCGTCCGTCTTATAACGAAGGTTGAAACCTGCGAACGAAAATCTACCCATTTCTACCTATACGTCTTGTATCGAAGGTTGAAACCTGCGAACGAAAATCTACCCATTTCTACCTATCCGTTTTGTTTTAACTATGATACGTCTGTCAATACTTAAACATATACTTTGATATAATTAGATCCAGTTGTCGTGCGATCTTAAAATGTGATCACTGTGTTAAATGACCTGATAGAATGTACTGGATCTTCACGCTAGGTATCGTGCACACAAGAGTTAGGTGTTTAATACTTTGCTGCTTGCTAAATGAGTCGTCCATAAACTGTTGTTTATTTTAAAACGGACAATGTGAAAAAAGGCCTCCGTGCCTACAATTGTTACCGTAATTGAATAAATTGTACCCCCTTCCCCCACTACCCACAATCTTCACACATCTTCACAAAAAAGTCCGACACGCCCCTTAAAATGGCACCTCAATTTTCTCAATCCCCGTTTCCCCTACTCCGTCTGTTTATTCTTTTCTGTAATGGGATCTAACCAAGCTTGAATGATTTTAAAGAAAATATTAATTGAATAGTGTCCCTTTGTACCTTTTTTTTTTTTTACAGCAGATCCGGCTTAATTTAATATTACATTTATAGATCTAGATCTAGGTCAATATTCATATGTAACAATCATTTTCAAAAATTATTTTAAAAACTAATTTTTAAATGTAAAAAAAAAACATTTTTTTATTCAGTCATATTATTTTAACCTTTTTTTAGGCAACAATCTGAGACGAACCCGTTTTATAAATTATTTACTTATTTTACCCATATGCCTTTTTAAATGAATAATAAATTAAAAAGTGCTACCTTAAAATAAGATGAAATCCGAAAACAAAACAGTACCATTGGTTGTTTCGGCATGGCTCCAAAGAGAACAGGCAGATTTACCAGCACCAGAGGTAAACCAAAGCGAAAGAAGTACAACCTGTTAACCATCAGACAGCAAAAGGACTACCGGGAATTTGGTGAAGCTCACCCTGTAGACAGCCGGTAATGATTTTACCTAGGCTAGTTATTAACTTATTAATAAGTTAAAATTAATTTTTGCTATATGGTAGGCCGGTTCGTCCCTTAGATGGCTGGATTGACCTCTGACCCTGAAACGTCACGCGTCGTTTTCTGACGGTTTCTACGTTTATTTTAGGGGTCCTATCCACGACAAATTAAAGAACTGTTTATCTCGCCAATTCTCATCATTATTTTAACACAAAATGCTAATAAAATGGATAATATGCCTTAGAATGCCAGAAAAAATCGCGAGAATTGTGTTGGTAAATAATGAGAGGATTTCTAGTGGAGCACTCTCCGTAAAAACTGAACCGCGGCCAAAAACGACCCAATAACGGGGAAAACGGCTCTGATAACACTAAATTAATATATAATTGAGATAATTACCATGTATATTTACAGTATTATCGATTCTACTTTCCAAAATCTAATTCCAAAATGAGGTACCCACGCTGACATTTCTATCCGCTATTTTTAGTATCATGACGTCATTGCTACGCTAGTTGCCAGACTGAAACAACTAGTTTTTGTTTTTTACGGAATGAACTGTTAAGTCTAGTATTTTAATTATTATTAAATATTATTCAATTGTAGCATGTGCGGAAAAAGTAAAATTATGGACATTATTATTGTATTAGTAATTTTATTAGTATATTGATTTTTTCTTCACTGTGGGCCGACAGTTGCTGCATTCGTGACCGGTGGTTAACCTCGTCAACGCCGCGTGGCCTATTCGTTTATATAATCAGTGATGCTCGTTCAGTGGCCTTTTTCAGCGCTAGGCCTAATTACGGGCGATTTTTAGACTTAATTGATTGGCCGTTAGCCTTTTTCATTGCTGCGTATTTTAAAAAATGCTCATTCAGCGACCTTTTTTTTTTTTTTGGCGCTAAATAATCTGTTTACGGGCATTTTAAGTGTTTATTTATTTATTTTTTTAAGCTAGACGTAGATCTAGTTAAAAAAAAATATTTTTTTTATACAGCTGGCTGATATGCGAACTTTAAATAAAAATGACCGAGCTTTAAAAAAAAAATGACCAGAAGGGAAATAGGTCTGTTTTTCAATTAGCTTGAAGAAGGGTGGGGGGGGGGGGGGGAAGAGAGAGAGAAGTGAAGACACCGACCATCTCGTGTACGCGTGTTCATTCTATGACGTGTACTATAGGCCTGCTGAAGTCACGGTGACCCCGCGACCGTGGTGGGATTTTTCATCCACAGGATAGTAAACATAAGCAAGCAATCACGCGAGTGACGATGTTTGGAGATTTTATTTTTAAAAAAAATCACATACGTCATGTTTTCAAGATGAAAAAAAAAATGTAATGTAAAAAAAAAAAAGACACTAATACTCTTGTATGAACCTCAGCTGCCACACTGTTGACTCAATATAATGTGATTGAGTGTAAAATGTATTTGTATTTATAAACTATCTTACTCTTAACTAACTATTACTATCATATTATTTTATGCATATTTATTTATTATTTAAAATTAGAATTTGAAATAAAAATATTTATTATGGTCATTTGATTTATGCAGGTGTTCATTACTTCATAAAATGGTATGAATAACATGTAGAGTAGAATTTAATAAATAATAAAATAACTAGATCTAGTTTTATTATCAACCAGTTGCTTTTTGTTATTTTCCGGTGAGTAAATAACCTAAGCTGACGCAATTACCATGGCGGGAATTAAAAGCTCGTGCACACAAGTCCACGACGTCATGTTATGCCGGTCGAGGAGCAAAAACGATGTTCTGACTTTCATTTTCCATTCTCGGAAAAATTTTAAATTCTCTCTTTTCTCGTCAACCGATTAAGCTAGATATTTAAATGTGGTGTCAAATGTTCTCTTAAGGGGTAAGGAACTTAATGGTGTATTTGAAATAACAGAATATTTTATTTTAAAAAATCCATAATTAAACCTACTATATGGACGACGCTGCCGCTACGGCGCGGCTACGGCATCTGATGAAAACATCGCTAAACTTTATATTTTATTTATTACTGAAAATTTTTAATTCAGTTGTTCAAAAACAGGTACATGAATGATACTTGAAAACATCTGTAAAATCATGATATAGTAGGCCGTTCGATTCACAGCTTCCGGGTTTGTTGTTTTGAAACCATCTCACGGCTCATGCGCTTACCAAAAATGGCGATCAGTTTCGCTTTCACTAATGGGTAGAGGGATAAAACTAATGATTACAAAGCCATCGTTAATTTTAGAAATCGGAACTATCCGTTTCTATTTAAGTCTGTTATTTAAGAATTGTAGGATCTACTTTTGGCCTAATTTCTTTGATTGTTTCGCAAGCGGCGCCGTAGTGAAAGTGGTTCTATATAATTCTTATCTTTCGAATCAAATAACTATAAAATACCGCTGCTATTTTTAACCAGACTATGTTTATTTGAAACTTGAAAGCATTAATTTTACACGCATTACAATAAACTGGTAGTAATTTATGGTTCTCTATGAGATATTGTCTGTGAAAATAATAATGCCATTATATTATAATCTTTTTTGGTGAACACGAGGCGCGGGAAAATGTGTGACTCGCAAGAATCCAATCATTTGGCTAGATTTATGACTGGTTTTTTTTATGTCAGACCTAAAAATAGAATGTTTACGCTTTCTTCATTGATGATCGTTTTCATTATTTTTTAAACTGAAAGTATGAATTATTAGTTAGATTTCAGGTTTTGTAACTTGGTACACTTACCCTTTATCAATTTTAAAAGCATAGCATGCTGATTGTGAACAAATATAGTCATAAAACACAGAAATATAAAGTTACAATGCGATGTGCCACACCCGGGTCACACCCCCTGTTATGATGCATGTTTGACTTGGGAGATCGGTGCGCAGGATTGATGGTGCGGCCGTATATTGAACGAGTGAGTGTGTGACGCTGTACGCAAGAAAGTGACGTTTTAGTGTGAGTTCCGTTGTTGCCGGGGAAGAAGATTGAAGTTAGTCTTGTCCGTGTTATGTTAGGGTTAGGTTGTCTAGTTGTAGTATTGTTTGTCCAAGCTGTTCGATGTCCATTTCTGATTGTGCAATAAATAGAGTTAGTAACCGATGTCATTCTGTCGAATCATTCGTAAGCGTTGACATCGTCGTGTCTCAAGATATACTGTAGCATAGCTAAACATAATCAAATGGTAGTGATATGGAAAGATGGTATTGGATCAGGTAGTTGTACCCTCTCACTGCATAACTGTGGTACACATATAGAACTCAGCAGTTATAGCACCCCCTCAAGAAAACACATGTTTATTAAGCTGTTTATCTCACTTTACGACACTAATTACAACAGTAATTAAAAGTAATTGTCAAATTTTTATTACTTATTGGGTAAGATTAAAAAAATTTAAAATTTAAAAAAAAACGAAAGTAAATTCTGTTTTAATGAAGGTCACAGGTCAAATTTTTTTTCCTTCAGTCAAGTTCAGTGGAGGGTGCCACAGGCTGACCTGAATTTGGAATTTTTTTCAGAAATAATGACTTTGCACAGAAAGTTAAAATATGCTTAATTGGCTTAGTTTACTAGTGTGCTAGCTATTATTGATACATTTTTTTAATTAAAAAATCATTATGAAATTTTCATCAAAATGCCAAGATATAGAGTCGCAAATTATCCGGTGATTTTTGTTGAGTTTCGTAAACATTCATTACCGTCATAGTTTAGATTTTCTCACTAAATCTAGAATTTACACAATTATCAATTTAAACAAGACCACTAAATAGACATCCATATTTAATCCATAAGCTCTAATTTTGAAGTTTTTAGTTCGTTTTAAACTAAATTACTTAATTTAATATTTATTGACACTCACTGCCATGAACAACACACCTCTCCATGACAACTCTTCTTACGCTTGAAGCTAAAGAAAACCACAAATTTGGTTAGACTTTTTAAGTGGCCATGCACAAGAGTTCCTCACTAGTTTTCACCAAATAGTGGTCTCGTGGGTTTTTTTTTTTTCAAAAAAAGTTTGGTTATCATTTTTTTGGCCAGTCTTATAACAAAGCGGCTGACGATATTTGATTTATTTTTTCATAGACTCATAAAACTAATAATGCTTTACTGTAGAAATCAATTTTGTAATATGGCAATCAATATTTAAAAAGTTCTAGTATTTTTAATGAAACTGTTATAACTGGGTTCTATATGTGTACCACAGCTATGCAGTGAGAGGGTAGAACTACTTGATCCAATACTATATTTCAATACCACTACCATTTGATTATGTTTAGCTATGCAATAGTGCATCTTGAGACACGACGACATCAACGCTTACTAATGATTTGACAGAATGACATTGTTTGCTAATTCCATTTATTGTACCATAAGAAGTAGACATCAGACAACTTGAACAAACGATACTAAGACTGGACAACCTAACCCTAACATCACACGAACAAGACTAACTCAAACTTCTTTCCTGGCAACAACGAACTCACACTAAAACGTCACTTTATTGCGTACCGCGTCACACTTTCACTCGTTCAATATTATCGCTTCGCACCAGCATTCATGCGCACCGATTTCCCTAGTCGAACATGCATCATAATAGAAACCAACTTTTTAATTTAGCCTTCATTCTCCAACACAAATTTTAAAATGCTTTTCTGGCATATATAGCCCTGCCACCTATAGCTTGTTGTTACAGTGTGAAAACTCCGCCAATTTGCGGGTGGTAAACATTTTTAAAACTAATTAGTAGAAGGTCTCTGGAAATTGGCAGAAAAATCGTCGTAAGTCAAGTGTCCGGTCCGGACGCCATATTGTTGTTAGCAACCGACCGCGCCTTCAAAATAAAGTAAACAGTTTTAGTAAAAAGAAAAAGGATCGCCTCTCTAAAAATGCTTAGGCAAACTGTATACAATGTCGGAAAACATTGATTTTGGAATTGCTTAGTTTTTTAGCATTTTACTCTTTAAGACAGGGGTTGGCAACCTGCGGCTTGCGAGCCGCAAACTGCTCTTTTGATATTAATAATATTGATAATTTTATTTTCAAAACTCAAAAAAATATTTTTCTGCAACAGTCGGTAATGAACAATAAAATAATAAACAATAAACACTGGCTATTCTATTATTATATTTAGTTAAGCCCTATTTCAGTGTACTTACTATTAACTTGTCTATCCCAAATTGAAACGTTTAACTTCATGGTGGATATCACAAAGAAACTAAACGAGCTAAATGTAAAACTGCAAGGAAAAATTTGCTATTGGTAAGCTATTTTCAAATGGTGGTTTCATACCCCACCTCCTTCCTCCTTCACTTTGTGGAGTTGATGTTACTAACCCTCGGGCATAGATCAAGAAATCTTGCCAGACTTTTGTCTCTGAAATTACATAATATTCATCTGACACGTTCATTGGGTTGGCCGACTAGCCTAGCATCATTGGATTTGGCATCCACAAATCTATAAAATATCTTAAAATGATATTAATTGGTGAAGTCTGCTTGCATTTATACCTCTTTTAGTGGAAAACTGTTTAAAATTTGGTCCATACCCTCCCAGTATTTTACCTCTTTCATGGTCTATCCCAGTTGTTTGAAAAAAAAAATGCTATTTTTTAATGACTAAAAAATTCATAACTTTTTTATGTCAGATTTTGAAAATTCAAACTGGTCTGTAATCAGATTGACAACCCCTATCTATATTGTTTTACTGAAATTAAATTTTTGCATTGGCTTAGCTAATTAAATGTATTATTAGGTAAGCTTTTTTATTTTATGTACAAATTGGGTTTCTTTTTTGTTTTTAAAATTTCCTTGAATTTTTTTTAAACTCCTAGAAAAGTCCTGGAAAACTCATGGAATTTAATTTGAACTTCAGAGCATGAACCATAATAATATAAGCCACCAAGTAGTCATTCCTTCACTTCTTCTGTCATCAGTACAGCCTCTGTGTCATCATTTTTTGAGCTTAACTAATGAGGTTGTGTCAGTGGAGGGCTCTCCCTGAACACGGCCAGCATATTAAAACATGTTGTTTGTTGGTGGTTTACACAGCCAGCATATTAAAACATGTTGTTTGTTGGTGGTTTACACAGCCAGCATATAGAAACATGTTGTTTGTTGGTGGTTTACACAGCCAGCATATAGAAACATGTTGTTTGTTGGTGGTTAACACAGCCAGCATATTAAAACATGTTGTTTGTTGGTGGTTTACACAGCCAGCATATTAAAACATGTTGTTTGTTGGTGGTTTACACAGCCAGCATATAGAAACATGTTGTTTGTTGGTGGTTTACACAGCCAGCATATAGAAACATGTTGTTTGTTGGTGGTTTACACAGCCAGCATATTAAAACATGTTGTTTGTTGGTGGTTTACACAGCCAGCATATAGAAACATGTTGTTTGTTGGTGGTTTACACAGCCAGCATATAGAAACATGTTGTTTGTTGGTGGTTTACACAGCCAGCATATAGAAACATGTTGTTTGTTGGTGGTTTACACAGCCAGCATATTAAAACATGTTGTTTGTTGGTGGTTTACACAGCCAGCATATAGAAACATGTTGTTTGTTGGTGGTTTACACAGCCAGCATATTGAAACATGTTGTTTGTTGGTGGTTTACACAGCCAGCATATTAAAACATGTTGTTTGTTGGTGGTTTACACAGCCAGCATATTGAAACATGTTGTTTGTTGGTGGTTTACACAGCCAGCATATAGAAACATGTTGTTTGTTGGTGGTTTACACAGCCAGCATATTGAAACATGTTGTTTGTTGGTGGTTTACACAGCCAGCATATAGAAACATGTTGTTTGTTGGTGGTTTACACAGCCAGCATATTGAAACATGTTGTTTGTTGGTGGTTTACACAGCCAGCATATTAAAACATGTTGTTTGTTGGTGGTTTACACAGCCAGCATATTGAAACATGTTGTTTGTTGGTGGTTTACACAGCCAGCATATAGAAACATGTTGTTTGTTGGTGGTTTACACAGCCAGCATATAGAAACATGTTGTTTGTTGGTGGTTTACACAGCCAGCATATTGAAACATGTTGTTTGTTGGTGGTTTACACAGCCAGCATATAGAAACATGTTGTTTGTTGGTGGTTTACACAGCCAGCATATTGAAACATGTTGTTTGTTGGTGGTTTACACAGCCAGCATATTAAAACATGTTGTTTGTTGGTGGTTTACACAGCCAGCATATTGAAACATGTTGTTTGTTGGTGGTTTACACAGCCAGCATATTAAAACATGTTGTTTGTTGGTGGTTTACACAGCCAGCATATTAAAACATGTTGTTTGTTGGTGGTTTACACAGCCAGCATATAGAAACATGTTGTTTGTTGGTGGTTTACACAGCCAGCATATAGAAACATGTT
Source organism: Physella acuta (assembly GCF_028476545.2). Taxonomy (NCBI): domain Eukaryota; kingdom Metazoa; phylum Mollusca; class Gastropoda; family Physidae; genus Physella; species Physella acuta. The sequence goes on from NW_026731872.1 coordinate 227,365, forward strand.
GTTTGTTGGTGGTTTACACAGCCAGCATATTGAAACATGTTGTTTGTTGGTGGTTTACACAGCCAGCATATTGAAACATGTTGTTTGTTGGTGGTTTACACAGCCAGCATATAGAAACATGTTGTTTGTTGGTGGTTTACACAGCCAGCATATTGAAACATGTTGTTTGTTGGTGGTTTACACAGCCAGCATATAGAAACATGTTGTTTGTTGGTGGTTTACACAGCCAGCATATAGAAACATGTTGTTTGTTGGTGGTTTACACACCACTGGTTGAGAAGGGAAATCTGGCGTACATCTATTGGGCTTTTCTGCAATTTGTTTACTGTAGGGAAGCAGGGGTATAGTATAAGCTAGTATATTATATTAATTTATCTAAAACACAGTGGAATTCATCAAAAGTGTTAAAATGTAATTAATCCATGTAATGTAGGCATATATATTATTATAATATAATGTATAAATTAGGTGATAATAATTTAGATCTATACTAATAACTAGGCCTATAAGCTTTTATGAACTCACAATGACTCAAGTAGACCTACTTTTTTTTTAAATAGCTTGGTTTGGGGGAAAACTAAAAGTGATGTTATAGACTTTCTCAAATAGCAATAATTGTTCATGCCATGATGGGTCTGCTGATATCTTAAATGGGACCCCTAACCATATCAGTTGACTATAAAATGTGAATTGTGCTCATGCAAATTTAGCTTTTTAATATATTTTTAAAACTTCCATTTAGGTCAGGAAAATATTCTTTAAAAAATAACACTTGTGACATTAGCAATCTGAAAAAAGCAAGCAAGACTCTGATTCTGCTTTAAATTCAGAGCTCCTAGGTTAGCTATCACATTGTCACCTCAACCATGCCACAATGTGTTAAGAATAGAAATATTAATTATTTTAGTATCTTCAATCAGTGGACAGCTTAAGTACACAGCTTCATTTCCTTACAGCTAGATGAATGATCTCATTATTCCAAAAAATGTATTATACATTAACAAGTGCATGCGTTGTTGCCTAATCAGTTCATATTTGATCTGGCATCATCAGTAGAATTACTCTTTTGCCTTTATTGAAAATCAAAATCATCGTTAGGGTAAATTAGAGGGGTCCTTTCTTGTCACTTGTAGTAGCTTATGGTTCCTGATCTGAGTTTTGTATAATGCGAAATCAAATTTGGTCTGTGTCATACAGTTTTCAAAATTCTCCTGTAACAAGCCCATACTTTCTGGACCCTTTCATCAGAGATAGGGGCTATTAGGTCTGTGTTATGAACTGTCATTGACCCTGCAAATGTTCTCTGGCCATTATGAATCCTAATCATTACAAAACTAGCCTGGACAATACCTCGATTCATATTAAGCCTACATCAAATTTTTGTTTCAACTATGCCTGGATATTTATTTTTTAAAACTGACATGGTGTGGGTAATATTATCTGCAGAATTACTGTTAAATTACTTAAATAGATAGATGCAATCAACGAGGCATTTTTTTTTTGTTGGTGTTTTTAAAGTTTTTAACTAAACAACTGTGCCCATCTAGATCTCTCATAAGTGGGTTTTTTTAAATAATCTTTTTTTATCTAGATTTTTTAAATTCAAGAATTGTGCAAATTCTAAACATGATTGCCAATTCCAAATTTCTTGCTCCAGCAAGATTTGTCCTGTTCTCCCCATTCTGCTATGTTAGGTACTTGGTCAAACATTTTATTTTTAATATTTTCATAGCTTAGTGTGGCTCTCAATTGATACCTTTTTTGGTACTTGGTCAAACATTTTATTTTTAATATTTTCATAGCTTAGTGTGGCTCTCAATTGATACCTTTTTTGTACTTGGTCAAACATTTTATTTTTAATATTTTCATAGATTAGTGTGGCTCTCAATTGATACCTTTTTTGTACTTGGTCAAACATTTTATTTTTAATATTTTCATAGCTTAGTGTGGCTCTCAATTGATACCTTTTTTTGTATTATGGGGTAGACAATAGTTGATTAACTTGGTTTTATTTTTCCAGTGAAAAGTCCAAGAAATATATCACAGTACAGGACGAAGTGGATCACAAGGACAAACAGGTTTGACTTTTTATGTTACAGTAACATTAGATTTTGTCATTCTTCAAATTGTGATTGGCACCTGAAGTTTTTCTCCTTCCTGTACTTGCTATTGTCCCACATTTTTAATCCTATGTTTTGGTGCCTTTCTTTTTTTCTGTCTAGCACAGCTAGATGTTTTGGTACCTTTCTTTTTTTCTGTCTAGCACAGCTAGATGTTTTGGTACCTTTCTTTTTTTCTGTCTAGCACAGCTAGATGTTTTGGTACCTTTCTTTTTTTCTGTCTAGTACAGCTAGATGTTTTGGTACCTTTCTTTTTTTCTGTCTAGCACAGCTAGATGTTTTGGTACCTTTCTTTTTTTCTGTCTAGTACAGCTAGATGTTTTGGTACCTTTCTTTTTTTTCTGTCTAGCACAGCTAGACTGTAGCTGCCTATTGTGTGACTGATATCACACTGTTATGATTTATCTTTTAACTTGTATGACTGAGATCAAACTGTTATGATTTATCTTTTAACTTGTATGACTGATGTCACACTGTTATGATTTATCTTTTAACTTGTATGACTGATGTCACACTGTTATGATTTATCTTTTAACTTGTATGACTGAGATCACACTGTTATGATTTATCTTTTAACTTGTATGACTGAGATCACACTGTTATGATTTATCTTTTAACTTGTATGACTGAGATCACACTGTTATGATTTATCTTTTAACTTGTATGACTGATGTCACACTGTTATGATTTATCTTTTAACTTGTATGACTGATGTCACACTGTTATGATTTATCTTTTAACTTGTATGACTGATGTGATATCAAACTGTTATGATTTATCTTTTAACTTGTATGACTTATATCACACTGTTATGATTTATCTTTTAACTTGTATGACTGAGATCACACTGTTATGATTTATCTTTTAACTTGTATGACTGATATCAAACTGTTATGATTTATCTTTTAACTTGTATGACTGATGTGATACCACACTGTTATGATTTATCTTTTAACTTGTATGACTGATATCACACTGTTATGATTTATCTTTTAACTTATATGACTGAGATCACACTGTTATGATTTATCTTTTAACTTGTATGACTGAGATCACACTGTTATGATTTATCTTTTAACTTGTATGACTGATATCACACTGTTATGATTTATCTTTTAACTTGTATGACTGTTATGATTTATCTTTTAACTTGTATGACTGATGTGATACCACACTGTTATGATTTATCTTTTAACTTGTATGACTGTTATCACACTGTTATGATTTATCTTTTAACTTGTATGACTGTTATGATTTATCTTTTAACTTGTATGACTGATATCACACTGTTATGATTTATCTTTTAACTTGTATGACTGATGTCACACTGTTATGATTTATCTTTTAACTTGTATGACTGATGTCACACTGTTATGATTTATCTTTTAACTTGTATGACTGATGTGATATCAAACTGTTATGATTTATCTTTTAACTTGTATGACTTATATCACACTGTTATGATTTATCTTTTAAGTTGTATGACTTATATCACACTGTTATGATTTATCTTTTAACTTGTATGACTGATATCAAACTGTTATGATTTATCTTTTAACTTGTATGACTGATGTGATACCACACTGTTATGATTTATCTTTTAACTTGTATGACTGAGATCACACTGTTATGATTTATCTTTTAACTTGTATGACTGATATCACACTGTTATGATTTATCTTTTAACTTGTATGACTGATGTCACACTGTTATGATTTATCTTTTAACTTGTATGACTGATGTCACACTGTTATGATTTATCTTTTAACTTGTATGACTGAGATCACACTGTTATGATTTATCTTTTAACTTGTATGACTGAGATCACACTGTTATGATTTATCTTTTAACTTGTATGACTGAGATCACACTGTTATGATTTATCTTTTAACTTGTATGACTGATGTCACACTGTTATGATTTATCTTTTAACTTGTATGACTGATGTCACACTGTTATGATTTATCTTTTAACTTGTATGACTGATGTGATATCAAACTGTTATGATTTATCTTTTAACTTGTATGACTTATATCACACTGTTATGATTTATCTTTTAAGTTGTATGACTTATATCACACTGTTATGATTTATCTTTTAACTTGTATGACTGATATCAAACTGTTATGATTTATCTTTTAACTTGTATGACTGATGTGATACCACACTGTTATGATTTATCTTTTAACTTGTATGACTGAGATCACACTGTTATGATTTATCTTTTAACTTGTATGACTGATATCACACTGTTATGATTTATCTTTTAACTTGTATGACTGATGTCACACTGTTATGATTTATCTTTTAACTTGTATGACTGATGTCACACTGTTATGATTTATCTTTTAACTTGTATGACTGAGATCACACTGTTATGATTTATCTTTTAACTTGTATGACTGAGATCACACTGTTATGATTTATCTTTTAACTTGTATGACTGAGATCACACTGTTATGATTTATCTTTTAACTTGTATGACTGATGTCACACTGTTATGATTTATCTTTTAACTTGTATGACTGATGTCACACTGTTATGATTTATCTTTTAACTTGTATGACTGATGTGATATCAAACTGTTATGATTTATCTTTTAACTTGTATGACTTATATCACACTGTTATGATTTATCTTTTAAGTTGTATGACTTATATCACACTGTTATGATTTATCTTTTAACTTGTATGACTGATATCAAACTGTTATGATTTATCTTTTAACTTGTATGACTGATGTGATACCACACTGTTATGATTTATCTTTTAACTTGTATGACTGAGATCACACTGTTATGATTTATCTTTTAACTTGTATGACTGAGATCACACTGTTATGATTTATCTTTTAACTTGTATGACTGAGATCACACTGTTATGATTTATCTTTTAACTTGTATGACTGATGTCACACTGTTATGATTTATCTTTTAACTTGTATGACTGATGTCACACTGTTATGATTTATCTTTTAACTTGTATGACTGATGTGATATCAAACTGTTATGATTTATCTTTTAACTTGTATGACTGAGATCACACTGTTATGATTTATCTTTTAACTTGTATGACTGATATCACACTGTTATGATTTATCTTTTAACTTGTATGACTGAGATCACACTGTTATGATTTATCTTTTAACTTGTATGACTGAGATCACACTGTTATGATTTATCTTTTAACTTGTATGACTGATATCACACTGTTATGATTTATCTTTTAACTTGTATGACTGATGTCACACTGTTATGATTTATCTTTTAACTTGTATGACTGATATCACACTGTTATGATTTATCTTTTAACTTGTATGACTGTTATGATTTATCTTTTAACTTGTATGACTGATGTGATACCACACTGTTATGATTTATCTTTTAACTTGTATGACTGTTATCACACTGTTATGATTTATCTTTTAACTTGTATGACTGTTATGATTTATCTTTTAACTTGTATGACTGATATCACACTGTTATGATTTATCTTTTAACTTGTATGACTGATGTGTGAATTCTATTCTGATGACCTTGGCCACGCCAGCCCCCAGTTGTTGAGAGCTCAGATGAAAGCGAGGAAGATGTGCCCATTATCAAACAACTCATGCAGGAAATAGGAGTGAGAGAAGAGGAGCCTGAGTCAGAGATAGAGGAGGGGGGTACAGAAGAGGATGAGGATGTGGGTGACAGTGGGCAGGAGGAGGAGAGTGGTGAGGAAGCTGAAGAAGCTGAACTTGCTGACAGTGACGCAAGTGAAGCAGATTCGATGTCAGATTCTGCTGACAATCCAACTGTTGAGTCACAAAAGCAAGATCCATCTTTAGAAAAGGGTGAGGATAGTTCAAGCTTTTGTCTTCAAGTATTTTATTTTTATCATATTAGATAATCGCCTTTTATATTTTTTTAACTTTTTTTTTTTGCTACTTAAGCACCACATTCCAAATTTTACCAGACAGATGATGAAACAGATTTTGAATTTAGTTATTTATAAAAAAAAAATTATGACTAGGACTGAGTCATACTTTTTATAGTAGTAATGATGGTGAAACAAACTCTGACTAAAGACTTGCAACACTAACTGTAGTTATAAAATATTTTAAACAATGTACTATCTTTTAGTGAAATTATTTCTTTATTATTAAGTTGATTTTAAATTTAAAAAATATTTTAGAAATAATTTCATACCAAACTTGTTTGAGGTTGTCTCCCTTGGTTTACAGTTTCTGGAGTAGGTGCTAGTGGCAAATAATTTTAGTATTTTATCAATTCAGAAACAATTTAAAAACTTATTTCTGCAATTTAACTGTATGCAATTTTTTTCAGATGTTGTGTATAAAAAGATGAATATTGTATTGCTGCACCTACATTGTAATTCAAATATTGATTTTTGTTTTCATAATTTCTGTTTCCAGATGAAGCTAATGACGGTGAGGAAATAAATGATGATGAGGTAGATGAAGATATAGTGGCTGAGGAAGTAGATGAAGAAAGTGATAATGAGCACCAAGATGAGCTGAGTTTAAAAGAATCAGGTCAGTTAAGTTCTTCACTGGCTCAAACTTTGCTGCATGGGTAGTCTGTCATATTTTGCTGCATGTGTCATCTGTCATATTTTGCTGCATGGGTCATCTGTCATATTTTGCTGCATGTGTCATCTGTCATATTTTGCTGCATGGGTCATCTGTCATATTTTGCTGCATGTGTCATCTGTCATATTTTGCTGCATGGGTCATCTGTCATATTTTGCTGCATGGGTCATCTGTCATATTTTGCTGCATGGGTCATCTGTCATATTTTGCTGCATGTGTTATCTGTCTTATTTTGCTGCATGTGTCATCTGTCATATTTTTCTGAATGCATCATGTTGCAGGATTTTGCAGATCTTTAATAGATAACTGACATTTATTACAAATGTTAGCTTGTTAATTTTTAAAATCACTTTTTTAATTTAAACAGCCTGACATGACTACATTTAAATGTGTATGTTGTGGAAGGACTATATATCTAATCAATGGGAAACACTTGGTGGTGGTGTTTAATTTTTGTGCATATTTTTTCAATGGATCATTTTGTTTTCCCATCCAACAGACCCCTTCACCAAACATTTTGAGTTGGAAACTGATATCTCAGAGATTGTTGAAAACACAAGCTTGAAATGGAGGAAAAAAGAACTCAAGGTAAGTCTGGGAACATTTTTTATCTTGAGCAAAATACTAAACTTTTGTCTGGAGCAAAAAACTAAGCTTTTGTCTGTAGCAAAAAGCTAAACTTTTGTCTGTAGCAAAAAGCTAAACTTTTGTCTGTAGCGAAAAGCTAAACTTTTGCCTGGAGCAAAAAGCTAAACTTTTGTCTGTAGCGAAAAGCTAAACTTTTGCCAGGAGCAAAAAGCTAAACTTTTGCCTGGAGCAAAAAGCTAAACTTTTGTCTGGAGCAAAAAGCTAAACTTTTGCCTGGAGCAAAAAGCTAAACTTTTGCCTGGAGCAAAAAGCTAAACTTTTGTCTGGACCAAAACTAAACTTTTGTCTGGACCAAAACTAAACTTTTGTTGTTTTCTTTCTCTGCCAGCTTCCAGGTCTAGGTGAAAGTTTACTTTTTTACAAAACAGCTGACCACTTGCCTGACCCAGAGAGCCACAGTGACCTGAAGAAACTTCATGTAAGTCTAACCATTCTGTCTGCTCTCCTATGTCCTAGTGGCTCATGTAAGTCTAACCATACTGTCTGCTCTCCTATATCCTGGTGGCTCATGTAAGTCTAACCATACTGTCTGCTCTCCTATGTCCTAGTGGCTCATGTAAGTCTAACCATACTGTCTGCTCTCCTATATCCTGGTGGCTCATGTAAGTCTAACCATGCTGTCTGCTCTCCTATATCCTGGTGGCTCATGTAAGTCTAACCATACTGTCTGCTCTCCTATATCCTGGTGGCTCATGTAAGTCTAACCATACTGTCTGCTCTCCTATATCCTGGTGGCTCATGTAAGTCTAACCATGCTGTCTGCTCTCCTATATCCTGGTGGCTCATGTAAGTCTAACCATACTGTCTGCTCTCCTATGTCCTAGTGGCTCATGTAAGTCTAACCATGCTGTCTGCTCTCCTATGTCCTAGTGGCTCATGTAAGTCTAACCATACTGTCTGCTCTCCTATATCCTGGTGGCTCATGTAAGTCTAACCATGCTGTCTGCTCTCCTATATCCTGGTGGCTCATGTAAGTCTAACCATACTGTCTGCTCTCCTATATCCTGGTGGCTCGTGTAAGTCTAACCATGCTGTCTGCTCTCCTATATCCTGGTGGCTCATGTAAGTCTAACCATACTGTCTGCTCTCCTATATCCTGGTGGCTCATGTAAGTCTAACCATACTGTCTGCTCTCCTATATCCTGGTGGCTCATGTAAGTCTAACCATACTGTCTGCTCTCCTATATCCTGGTGGTGCTAGCTACTGGGTGGGTGGTGGACCTAGCTGGTGGGTGGTGGACCTAGCTGGTGGGTGGTGGACCTAGCTGGTGGGTGGTGGACCTAGCTACTGGGTGGGAGGTGGACCTAGCTTGTGGGTGGGTGGTGGACCTAGCTGGTGGGTGGGTGGTGGACCTAGCTTGTGGGTGGTGGACCTAGCTACTGGGTGGGAGGTGGACCTAGCTTGTGGGTGGGTGGTGGACCTAGCTGGTGGGTGGGTGGTGGACCTAGCTTGTGGGTGGTGGACCTAGCTTGTGGGTGGGTGGTGGACCTAGCTGGTGGGTGGTGGACCTAGCTGGTGGGTGGTGGACCTAGCTACTGGGTGGGAGGTGGACCTAGCTTGTGGGTGGGTGGTGGACCTAGCTGGTGGGTGGGTGGTGGACCTAGCTTGTGGGTGGTGGACCTAGCTTGTGGGTGGGTGGTGGACCTAGCTTGTGGGTGGTGGACCTAGCTGGTGGGTGGTGGACCTAGCTGGTGGGTGGTGGACCTAGCTGGTGGGTGGTGGACCTAGCTGGTGGATGTGTATTCACCTGGATCTTACAGTCTAGGTACCCACACCTCCAGTATCTGATGTTGTGGATAACTAATCTCTTACATCTGATGTTGTGGATAACTAATCTCTTACATCTGATGTTGTGGATAACTCATCTCTTACATCTGATGTTGTGGATAACTCATCTCTTACATCTGATGTTGTGGATAACTCATCTCTTACATCTGATGTTGTGGATAACTCATCTCTTACATCTGATGTTGTGGATAACTCATCTCTTACATCTGATGTTTATTTCCCCATACTGTATGTTCATCAACTAACTTTATTGGCTGGCATTAAACTTTTGTCATCCTGTTCTTCTTATTCCCAGGTAAAACACAAATTGTGCAACAAGGTGCGCTCAACAAACACACAGCTGGCCAGTGTTGAGCTAAAGTCTGGAGGTAAGTGGAAATTTGCTGGCCAGTGTTGAGCTAAAGCCTGGAGGTAAGTGGACATTTGCTGGCCAGTGTTGAGCTAAAGCCTGGAGGTAAGTGGACATTTGCTGGCCAGTGTTGAGCTAAAGCCTGAAGTAAGTGGACATTTGCTGGCCAGTGTTGAGCTTAAGGTAAGTTGACATTTGCTGGCCAGTGTTGAGCTAAAGCCTGGAGGTAAGAGGACATTTGCTGGCCAGTGTTGAGCTAAAGTCTGAAGGTAAGTGGACATTTGCTGGCCAGTGTTGAGCTAAAGTCTGGAGGTAAGTGGAAATTTGCTGGCCAGTGTTGAGCTAAAGCCTGGAGGTAAGTGGACATTTGCTGGCCAGTGTTGAGCTAAAGGTAAGTGGACATTTGCTGGCCAGTGTTGAGCTAAAGTCTGGAGGTAAGTTGACATTTGCTGGCCAGTGTTGAGCTAAAGGTAAGTGGACATTTGCTGGCCAGTGTTGAGCTAAAGGTAAGTGGACATTTGCTGGCCAGTGTTGAGCTAAAGCCTGGAGGTAAGTGGACATTTGCTGGCCAGTGTTGAGCTAAAGTCTGGAGGTAAGTGGACATTTGCTGGCCAGTGTTGAGCTAAAGCCTGGAGGTAAGTGGACATTTGCTGGCCAGTGTTGAGCTAAAGTCTGGAGGTAAGTTGACATTTGCTGGCCAGTGTTGAGCTAAAGCCTGGAGGTAAGTGGACATTTGCTGGCCAGTGTTGAGCTAAAGTCTGGAGGTAAGTTGACATTTGCTGGCCAGTGTTGAGCTAAAGCCTGGAGGTAAGTGGACATTTGCTGGCCAGTGTTGAGCTAAAGCCTGAAGTAAGTGGACATTTGCTGGCCAGTGTTGAGCTAACGCCTGGAGGTAAGTGGATATTTGCTGGCCAGTGTTGAGCTAAAGTCTGAAGGTAAGTGGACATTTACTGGTCAGTGTTGAGCTAACGCCTGGAGGTAAGTGGACATTTGCTGGCCAGTGTTGAGCTAAAGGTAAGTGGACATTTGCTGGCCAGTGTTGAGCTAACGCCTGGAGGTAAGTGGATATTTGCTGGCCAGTGGTGAGCTAAAGCCTGAAGGTAAGTGGACATTTGCTGGCCAGTGTTGAGCTAAAGCCTGGAGGTAAGTGGACATTTGCTGGCCAGTGTTGAGCTAAAGTCTGGAGGTAAGGTGACATTTGCTGGCCAGTGTTGAGCTTAAGGTAAGTTGACATTTGCTGGCCAGTGTTGAGCTAAAGCCTGGAGGTAAGTGGACATTTGCTGGCCAGTGTTGAGCTAAAGTCTGAAGGTAAGTGGACATTTGCTGGCCAGTGTTGAGCTAAAGTCTGGAGGTAAGTGGAAATTTGCTGGCCAGTGTTGAGCTAAAGCCTGGAGGTAAGTGGACATTTGCTGGCCAGTGTTGAGCTAAAGGTAAGTGGACATTTGCTGGCCAGTGTTGAGCTAAAGTCTGGAGGTAAGTTGACATTTGCTGGCCAGTGTTGAGCTAAAGCCTGGAGGTAAGTGGACATTTGCTGGCCAGTGTTGAGCTAAAGGTAAGTGGACATTTGCTGGCCAGTGTTGAGCTAAAGCCTGGAGGTAAGTGGACATTTGCTGGCCAGTGTTGAGCTAAAGCCTGAAGTAAGTGGACATTTGCTGGCCAGGGTTGAGCTAAAGCCTGGAGGTAAGTGGATATTTGCTGGCCAGTGGTGAGCTAAAGCCTGGAGGTAAGTGGACATTTGCTGGCCAGTGTTGAGCTAAAGCCTAGAGGTAAGTGGACATTTGCTGGCCAGTGTTGAGCTAAAGGTAAGTGGACATTTGCTGGCCAGTGTTGAGCTAAAGTCTGGAGGTAAGTTGACATTTGCTGGCCAGTGTTGAGCTAAAGCCTGGAGGTAAGTGGACATTTGCTGGCCAGTGTTGAGCTAAAGTCTGGAGGTAAGTTGACATTTGCTGGCCAGTGTTGAGCTAAAGCCTGGAGGTAAGTGGACATTTGCTGGCCAGTGTTGAGCTAAAGCCTGAAGTAAGTGGACATTTGCTGGCCAGTGTTGAGCTTAAGGTAAGTTGACATTTGCTGGCCAGTGTTGAGCTAAAGTCTGGAGGTAAGTGGACATTTGCTGGCCAGTGTTGAGCTAAAGGTAAGTGGACATTTGCTGGCCAGTGTTGAGCTAAAGTCTGGAGGTAAGTGGACATTTGCTGGCCAGTGGTGAGCTAAAGCCTGAAGGTAAGTGGACATTTGCTGGCCAGTGTTGAGCTAAAGTCTGAAGGTAAGTGGACATTTGCTGGCCAGTGGTGAGCTAAAGCCTGAAGGTAAGTGGACATTTGCTGGCCAGTGTTGAGCTAAAGGTAAGTGGACATTTGCTGGCCAGTGTTGAGCTAAAGTCTGGAGGTAAGTGGACATTTGCTGGCCAGTGTTGAGCTAAAGCCTGGAGGTAAGTTGATATTTGCTGGCCAGTGTTGAGCTAAAGCCTGGAGGTAAGTGGACATTTGCTGGCCAGTGTTGAGCTAAAGGTAAGTGGACATTTGCTGGCCAGTGTTGAGCTAAAGTCTGGAGGTAAGTTGACATTTGCTGGCCAGTGTTGAGCTAAAGTCTGGAGGTAAGTGGACATTTGCTGGCCAGTGTTGAGCTAAAGCCTGAAGTAAGTGGACATTTGCTGGCCAGTGTTGAGCTTAAGGTAAGTTGAGATTTGCTGGCCAGTGTTGAGCTAAAGTCTGGAGGTAAGTGGACATTTGCTGGCCAGTGTTGAGCTAAAGGTAAGTGGACATTTGCTGGCCAGTGTTGAGCTAAAGTCTGGAGGTAAGTGGACATTTGCTGGCCAGTGGTGAGCTAAAGCCTGAAGGTAAGTGGACATTTGCTGGCCAGTGTTGAGCTAAAGTCTGAAGGTAAGTGGACATTTGCTGGCCAGTGGTGAGCTAAAGCCTGAAGGTAAGTGGACATTTGCTGGCCAGTGTTGAGCTAAAGGTAAGTGGACATTTGCTGGCCAGTGTTGAGCTAAAGTCTGGAGGTAAGTTGACATTTGCTGGCCAGTGTTGAGCTAAAGCCTGGAGGTAAGTGGACATTTGCTGGCCAGTGTTGAGCTAAAGGTAAGTGGACATTTGCTGGCCAGTGTTGAGCTAAAGCCTGGAGGTAAGTGGACATTTGCTGGCCAGTGTTGAGCTAAAGCCTGAAGTAAGTGGACATTTGCTGGCCAGTGTTGAGCTAAAGCCTGGAGGTAAGTGGATATTTGCTGGCCAGTGGTGAGCTAAAGCCTGGAGGTAAGTGGACATTTGCTGGCCAGTGTTGAGCTAAAGCCTGGAGGTAAGTGGACATTTGCTGGCCAGTGTTGAGCTAAAGGTAAGTGGACATTTGCTGGCCAGTGTTGAGCTAAAGTCTGGAGGTAAGTTGACATTTGCTGGCCAGTGTTGAGCTAAAGCCTGAAGTAAGTGGACATTTGCTGGCCAGTGTTGAGCTTAAGGTAAGTTGACATTTGCTGGCCAGTGTTGAGCTAAAGCCTGGAGGTAAGAGGACATTTGCTGGCCAGTGTTGAGCTAAAGTCTGAAGGTAAGTGGACATTTGCTGGCCAGTGTTGAGCTAAAGTCTGGAGGTAAGTGGAAATTTGCTGGCCAGTGTTGAGCTAAAGCCTGGAGGTAAGTGGACATTTGCTGGCCAGTGTTGAGCTAAAGGTAAGTGGACATTTGCTGGCCAGTGTTGAGCTAAAGTCTGGAGGTAAGTTGAAATTTGCTGGCCAGTGTTGAGCTAAAGCCTGGAGGTAAGTGGACATTTGCTGGCCAGTGTTGAGCTAAAGTCTGGAGGTAAGTTGACATTTGCTGGCCAGTGTTGAGCTAAAGCCTGGAGGTAAGTGGACATTTGCTGGCCAGTGTTGAGCTAAAGCCTGAAGTAAGTGGACATTTGCTGGCCAGTGTTGAGCTTAAGGTAAGTTGACATTTGCTGGCCAGTGTTGAGCTAAAGTCTGGAGGTAAGTGGACATTTGCTGGCCAGTGTTGAGCTAAAGGTAAGTGGACATTTGCTGGCCAGTGTTGAGCTAAAGTCTGGAGGTAAGTGGACATTTGCTGGCCAGTGGTGAGCTAAAGCCTGAAGGTAAGTGGACATTTGCTGGCCAGTGTTGAGCTAAAGTCTGAAGGTAAGTGGACATTTGCTGGCCAGTGGTGAGCTAAAGCCTGAAGGTAAGTGGACATTTGCTGGCCAGTGTTGAGCTAAAGGTAAGTGGACATTTGCTGGCCAGTGTTGAGCTAAAGTCTGGAGGTAAGTGGACATTTGCTGGCCAGTGTTGAGCTAAAGTCTGGAGGTAAGTGGAAATTTGCTGGCCAGTGTTGAGCTAAAGCCTGGAGGTAAGTGGACATTTGCTGGCCAGTGTTGAGCTAAAGGTAAGTGGACATTTGCTGGCCAGTGTTGAGCTAAAGTCTGGAGGTAAGTTGACATTTGCTGGCCAGTGTTGAGCTAAAGTCTGGAGGTAAGTGGACATTTGCTGGCCAGTGTTGAGCTAAAGCCTGAAGTAAGTGGACATTTGCTGGCCAGTGTTGAGCTTAAGGTAAGTTGAGATTTGCTGGCCAGTGTTGAGCTAAAGTCTGGAGGTAAGTGGACATTTGCTGGCCAGTGTTGAGCTAAAGGTAAGTGGACATTTGCTGGCCAGTGTTGAGCTAAAGTCTGGAGGTAAGTGGACATTTGCTGGCCAGTGGTGAGCTAAAGCCTGAAGGTAAGTGGACATTTGCTGGCCAGTGTTGAGCTAAAGTCTGAAGGTAAGTGGACATTTGCTGGCCAGTGGTGAGCTAAAGCCTGAAGGTAAGTGGACATTTGCTGGCCAGTGTTGAGCTAAAGGTAAGTGGACATTTGCTGGCCAGTGTTGAGCTAAAGTCTGGAGGTAAGTGGACATTTGCTGGCCAGTGTTGAGCTAAAGTCTGGAGGTAAGTGGAAATTTGCTGGCCAGTGTTGAGCTAAAGCCTGGAGGTAAGTGGACATTTGCTGGCCAGTGTTGAGCTAAAGGTAAGTGGACATTTGCTGGCCAGTGTTGAGCTAAAGTCTGGAGGTAAGTTGACATTTGCTGGCCAGTGTTGAGCTAAAGTCTGGAGGTAAGTTGACATTTGCTGGCCAGTGTTGAGCTAAAGCCTGGAGGTAAGTGGACATTTGCTGGCCAGTGTTGAGCTAAAGGTAAGTGGACATTTGCTGGCCAGTGTTGAGCTAAAGTCTGGAGGTAAGTGGACATTTGCTGGCCAGTGGTGAGCTAAAGCCTGAAGGTAAGTGGACATTTGCTGGCCAGTGTTGAGCTAAAGTCTGAAGGTAAGTGGACATTTGCTGGCCAGTGGTGAGCTAAAGCCTGAAGGTAAGTGGACATTTGCTGGCCAGTGTTGAGCTAAAGGTAAGTGGACATTTGCTGGCCAGTGTTGAGCTAAAGTCTGGAGGTAAGTTGACATTTGCTGGCCAGTGTTGAGCTAAAGCCTGGAGGTAAGTGGACATTTGCTGGCCAGTGTTGAGCTAAAGGTAAGTGGACATTTGCTGGCCAGTGTTGAGCTAAAGCCTGGAGGTAAGTGGACATTTGCTGGCCAGTGTTGAGCTAAAGCCTGAAGTAAGTGGACATTTGCTGGCCAGTGTTGAGCTAAAGCCTGGAGGTAAGTGGATATTTGCTGGCCAGTGGTGAGCTAAAGCCTGGAGGTAAGTGGACATTTGCTGGCCAGTGTTGAGCTAAAGCCTGGAGGTAAGTGGACATTTGCTGGCCAGTGTTGAGCTAAAGGTAAGTGGACATTTGCTGGCCAGTGTTGAGCTAAAGTCTGGAGGTAAGTTGACATTTGCTGGCCAGTGTTGAGCTAAAGCCTGAAGTAAGTGGACATTTGCTGGCCAGTGTTGAGCTTAAGGTAAGTTGACATTTGCTGGCCAGTGTTGAGCTAAAGCCTGGAGGTAAGAGGACATTTGCTGGCCAGTGTTGAGCTAAAGTCTGAAGGTAAGTGGACATTTGCTGGCCAGTGTTGAGCTAAAGTCTGGAGGTAAGTGGAAATTTGCTGGCCAGTGTTGAGCTAAAGCCTGGAGGTAAGTGGACATTTGCTGGCCAGTGTTGAGCTAAAGGTAAGTGGACATTTGCTGGCCAGTGTTGAGCTAAAGTCTGGAGGTAAGTTGAAATTTGCTGGCCAGTGTTGAGCTAAAGCCTGGAGGTAAGTGGACATTTGCTGGCCAGTGTTGAGCTAAAGTCTGGAGGTAAGTTGACATTTGCTGGCCAGTGTTGAGCTAAAGCCTGGAGGTAAGTGGACATTTGCTGGCCAGTGTTGAGCTAAAGCCTGAAGTAAGTGGACATTTGCTGGCCAGTGTTGAGCTTAAGGTAAGTTGACATTTGCTGGCCAGTGTTGAGCTAAAGTCTGGAGGTAAGTGGACATTTGCTGGCCAGTGTTGAGCTAAAGGTAAGTGGACATTTGCTGGCCAGTGTTGAGCTAAAGTCTGGAGGTAAGTGGACATTTGCTGGCCAGTGGTGAGCTAAAGCCTGAAGGTAAGTGGACATTTGCTGGCCAGTGTTGAGCTAAAGTCTGAAGGTAAGTGGACATTTGCTGGCCAGTGGTGAGCTAAAGCCTGAAGGTAAGTGGACATTTGCTGGCCAGTGTTGAGCTAAAGGTAAGTGGACATTTGCTGGCCAGTGTTGAGCTAAAGTCTGGAGGTAAGTGGACATTTGCTGGCCAGTGTTGAGCTAAAGTCTGGAGGTAAGTGGAAATTTGCTGGCCAGTGTTGAGCTAAAGCCTGGAGGTAAGTGGACATTTGCTGGCCAGTGTTGAGCTAAAGGTAAGTGGACATTTGCTGGCCAGTGTTGAGCTAAAGTCTGGAGGTAAGTTGACATTTGCTGGCCAGTGTTGAGCTAAAGTCTGGAGGTAAGTGGACATTTGCTGGCCAGTGTTGAGCTAAAGCCTGAAGTAAGTGGACATTTGCTGGCCAGTGTTGAGCTTAAGGTAAGTTGAGATTTGCTGGCCAGTGTTGAGCTAAAGTCTGGAGGTAAGTGGACATTTGCTGGCCAGTGTTGAGCTAAAGGTAAGTGGACATTTGCTGGCCAGTGTTGAGCTAAAGTCTGGAGGTAAGTGGACATTTGCTGGCCAGTGGTGAGCTAAAGCCTGAAGGTAAGTGGACATTTGCTGGCCAGTGTTGAGCTAAAGTCTGAAGGTAAGTGGACATTTGCTGGCCAGTGGTGAGCTAAAGCCTGAAGGTAAGTGGACATTTGCTGGCCAGTGTTGAGCTAAAGGTAAGTGGACATTTGCTGGCCAGTGTTGAGCTAAAGTCTGGAGGTAAGTGGACATTTGCTGGCCAGTGTTGAGCTAAAGTCTGGAGGTAAGTGGAAATTTGCTGGCCAGTGTTGAGCTAAAGCCTGGAGGTAAGTGGACATTTGCTGGCCAGTGTTGAGCTAAAGGTAAGTGGACATTTGCTGGCCAGTGTTGAGCTAAAGTCTGGAGGTAAGTTGACATTTGCTGGCCAGTGTTGAGCTAAAGTCTGGAGGTAAGTTGACATTTGCTGGCCAGTGTTGAGCTAAAGCCTGGAGGTAAGTGGACATTTGCTGGCCAGTGTTGAGCTAAAGGTAAGTGGACATTTGCTGGCCAGTGTTGAGCTAAAGCCTGGAGGTAAGTGGACATTTGCTGGCCAGTGTTGAGCTAAAGCCTGAAGTAAGTGGACATTTGCTGGCCAGTGTTGAGCTAAAGCCTGGAGGTAAGTGGATATTTGCTGGCCAGTGTTGAGCTAAAGCCTGGAGGTAAGTGGACATTTGCTGGCCAGTGTTGAGCTAAAGGTAAGTGGACATTTGCTGGCCAGTGTTGAGCTAAAGTCTGGAGGTAAGTTGACATTTGCTGGCCAGTGTTGAGCTAAAGCCTGGAGGTAAGTGGACATTTGCTGGCCAGTGTTGAGCTAAAGCCTGAAGTAAGTGGACATTTGCTGGCCAGTGTTGAGCTTAAGGTAAGTTGACATTTGCTGGCCAGTGTTGAGCTAAAGTCTGGAGGTAAGTGGACATTTGCTGGCCAGTGTTGAGCTAAAGGTAAGTGGACATTTGATGGCCAGTGTTGAGCTAAAGTCTGGAGGTAAGTGGACATTTGCTGGCCAGTGGTGAGCTAAAGCCTGAAGGTAAGTGGACATTTGCTGGCCAGTGTTGAGCTAAAGTCTGAAGGTAAGTGGACATTTGCTGGCCAGTGGTGAGCTAAAGCCTGAAGGTAAGTGGACATTTGCTGGCCAGTGTTGAGCTAAAGTCTGAAGGTAAGTGGACATTTGCTGGCCAGTGGTGAGCTAAAGCCTGAAGGTAAGTGGACATTTGCTGGCCAGTGTTGAGCTAAAGGTAAGTGGACATTTGCTGGCCAGTGTTGAGCTAAAGGTAAGTGGACATTTGCTGGCCAGTGTCAAGCTAAAGCCTGGAGGTAAGTGGACATTTGCTGGCCAGTGTCGAGCTAAAGCCTGGAGGTAAGTGGACATTTGCTGGCCAGTGTTGAGCTAAAGTCTGAAGGTAAGTGGACATTTGCTGGCCAGTGTTGAGCTAAAGGTAAGTGGACATTTGCTGGCCAGTGTTGAGCTAAAGGTAAGTGGACATTTGCTGGCCAGTGTTGAGCTAAAGCCTGGAGGTAAGTGGACATTTGCTGGCCAGTGTTGAGCTAAAGCCTGGAGGTAAGTGGACATTTACTGGCCAGTGTTGAGCTAAAGCCTGAAGTAAGTGGACATTTGCTGGCCAGTGTTGAGCTAAAGCCTGGAGGTAAGTGGACATTTGCTGGCCAGTGTTGAGCTAAAGTCTGGAGGTAAGTTGACATTTGCTGGCCAGTGTTGAGCTAAAGCCTGGAGGTAAGTGGACATTTGCTGGCCAGTGTTGAGCTAAAGCCTGGAGGTAAGTGGACATTTGCTGGCCAGTGTTGAGCTAAAGTCTGGAGGTAAGTGGATATTTGCTGGCCAGTGTTGAGCTAAAGTCTGAAGGTAAGTGGACATTTGCTGGCCAGTGTTGAGCTAAAGGTAAGTGGACATTTGCTGGCCAGTGTTGAGCTAAAGGTAAGTGGACATTTGCTGGCCAGTGTTGAGCTAAAGCCTGGAGGTAAGTTGACATTTGCTGGCCAGTGTTGAGCTAAAGTCTGGAGGTAAGTTGACATTTGCTGGCCAGTGTTGAGCTAAAGTCTGGAGGTAAGTTGACATTTGCTGGCCAGTGTTGAGCTTAAGCCTGGAGGTAAGTGGACATTTGCTGGCCAGTGGTGAGCTAAAGGTAAGTGGACATTTGCTGGCCAGTGTTGAGCTAAAGCCTGGAGGTAAGTGGACATTTGCTGGCCAGTGTTGAGCTAAAGCCTGGAGGTAAGTGGATATTTGCTGGCCAGTGTTGAGCTAAAGCCTGGAGGTAAGTGGACATTTGCTGGCCAGTGTTGAGCTAAAGGTAAGTGGATATTTGCTGGCCAGTGTTGAGCTAAAGTCTGAAGGTAAGTGGACATTTGCTGGCCAGTGTTGAGCTAAAGGTAAGTGGACATTTGCTGGCCAGTGTTGAGCTAAAGTCTGGAGGTAAGTGGACATTTGCTGGCCAGTGTTGAGCTAAAGCCTGGAGGTAAGTTGACATTTGCTGGCCAGTGTTGAGCTAAAGTCTGAAGGTAAGTGGACATTTGCTGGCCAGTGTTGAGCTAAAGTCTGAAGGTAAGTGGACATTTGCTGGCCAGTGTTGAGCTAAAGTCTGGAGGTAAGTGGACATTTGCTGGCCAGTGTTGAGCTAAAGGTAAGTGGACATTTGCTGGCCAGTGTTGAGCTAAAGGTAAGTGGACATTTGCTGGCCAATGTTGAGCTAAAGCCTGGAGGTAAGTTGACATTTGCTGGCCAGTGTTGAGCTAAAGCCTGGAGGTAAGTTGACATTTGCTGGCCAGTGTTGAGCTAAAGTCTGGAGGTAAGTTGACATTTGCTGGCCAGTGTTGAGCTAAAGTCTGGAGGTAAGTTGACATTTGCTGGCCAGTGTTGAGCTAAAGTCTGAAGGTAAGTGGACATTTGCTGGCCAGTGTTGAGCTAAAGTCTGAAGGTAAGTGGACATTTGCTGGCCAGTGTTGAGCTAAAGTCTGAAGGTAAGTGGACATTTGCTGGCCAGTGTTGAGCTAAAGTCTGGAGGTAAGTGGACATTTGCTGGCCAGTGTCGAGCTAAAGCCTGGAGGTAAGTGGACATTTGCTGGCCAGTGTTGAGCTAAAGGTAAGTGGATATTTGCTGGCCAGTGTTGAGCTAAAGCCTGGAGGTAAGTGGAAATTTGCTGGCCAGTGTTGAGCTAAAGCCTGGAGGTAAGTGGATATTTGCTGGCCAGTGTTGAGCTAAAGGTAAGTGGACATTTGCTGGCCAGTGGTGAGCTAAAGGTAAGTGGACATTTGCTGGCCAGTGGTGAGCTTAAGTCTGAAGGTAAGTGGACATTTGGTTATCAATGTAAGTTCTTTCCTCACACGTTAAAAGCGTCAGTGTTGAGCACACTGATCCAATTCTATGTAAAGCCTACATGTTGATGGATCAGACTGGCAGTATCTATTGTCTCCCTAGAATCACTGAACCATTTCCAACATCGCCTGTTCTGTGCCATCAATGGCTACCAGGATCTGTTGTACCCTAAAGAAACACACCACAACACTGAGGAGGTCAGGATGGTTTATTGTCTGCATGCCCTCAACCACATTCTCAAGTAAGTAGCCAGATAGGTGTGAAAACTATCATTTTGGGTATTTTAATGGTAATCTAAAAACTGTTTTTTTTATGTTAATTCTAAAAACTTTTGTGTTGTTTTTTTTTAATGGATCTAAAATCTAGGTGTTTTTTTTCTATGTTAATCTAAAAACTGTTTTGAGGTTAATCTAAAACTTTTTATGTTGGATCTAAAACTTTTTGTGTTGTTTTATGTTGGATCTAAAACTTTTTGTGTTGTTTTATGTTGGATCTAAAACTTTGTGTGTTGTTTTATGTTGGATCTAAAACTTTTTGTGTTGTTTTATGTTGGTTCTAAAACTTTTTGTGTTGTTTTATGTTGGATCTAAAACCTTTCAGGACCAGAAGTCGTGTGGTGGCTCACAACACAAAAATAAAGAGCAAGAAAAACAAGGATGATGATGAGTATGTCCTGATGTTCAATACACAAATTTATTTACATCTAATAATGGAACTCTCATTGCTTATACTAACAAGATTTTGAAGATACTGGCAGAAATAGGAAATAATAAGTTTTATTTATCTTGTTTTCTTGTAGTTTTATCACTAGTGGCTCATTTTCTTAGGTTTTTTTAAAAAAGTTACAATATAATTAGTTAAATAATATAATTAGTTAAATAAAATAGTTAAATTTTAAGTTAGTTAAATAAAAGCAATATAATTAGTTAAATAAAATCTAATTAAAATGCCTTTTTAAATTTTTTGTTTTAGTTTTTAGCATTTAAAATACATTTTTATAGAAATATTAGAATTATTGTTTTGTTTGCTTGTTTTTGCGATCAATGTCATTTATATTTATCATTAGTAAACTATTACACGTTTTAATCTCATACAAAATAAAATCTGACCAATTTTGTGTATAATGCTTTTAATCTTACATTTTAAAAAATAAGTGGTTATTTTTAAATGATTTATTATTTTAACGTGCCGTGGTTGAAAACAGCATCGTCTTTTTGCCCAGCTGTAGGGGAATTAAAATCGTTTTGATGCCCTGGGCAGGAAATGGTTTAAGCAAAAATTATCAGCTTTTTTAATTGTGCTCTCAGTGGCCATGAGTCACCATTGTTTCTGTTTCTACTTCTCTCTCAGTGGCCACCATTGTTTCTATGTTTCTACTTCCAGTGTAGAGTACAGGGACCAGGGCCTGACCCGCCCCAAAGTTCTCATCCTGCTGCCCTACAGAGACCGCGCCCTCAAGGTGTTCAACATGATCATCAGTTTGTTGTCCTCATCAGAGAAGGTAAAGATTGGCAGTTTACTTGTGACAGCTGTCTCAAGTCATAAATGTATTTATGTATTTAGTTCCCCACCATATCAACTGTCAGTCAAAGATTAATTTAGCCTGTGCCCCACCATATCAAAGATTAATTTTGCCTGTGCCCCACCATATCAAAGATTAATTTAGCCCGTGCCCCACCATATCAAAGATTAATTTTGCCCGTGCCCCACCATATCAAAGATTAATTTTGCCCGTGCCCCACCATATCAAAGATTAATTTTGCCCGTGCCCCACCATATCAAAGATTAATTTTGCCCGTGCTCCACCATATCCCTCCATGTTTCAGGTGGGTGTGAGCAGCAGGAAGAGATTTGAGAGTGAGTACTCAGAGCTGGACAAGTCCAACCTGGCAGAGAAAACATACAAGCCAGGTAAACTCAGGAGTTGTTGGTTTTTTTTAAAGTATTATGTATAAAAAAAAATTTTATCGACTGACGTGAACACAAACAGCTTATAGGCTACAGAGTGTACTTAATGTTTCTCCACAGATGACTTTAAGAAAACATTTGAAGGCAACATTGATGACAACTTCCGTGTTGGTCTAAGCATAGCTAAAAAAAGTGTGCGTCTCTACAGCCCATTCTATGAGTCTGACATCATCTTGGCCTCACCACTTGGCCTCCGCACAGTCATTGGCCTGGAAGGGTGAGTTTTCATTGGCCTCAGGTCAGCTGTCATTTGGCCTCAGGTCAGCTGTCATTTGGCCTCAGGTCAGCTGTCATTAAGGGGAGTTAGCCTCCCAGGTCCAGAACAAGCAGGCAAAAAGATTTTCTAGCGTAAAATGAATGAGTTCTCATTTGTTTATGTTTGTAGTGACCGTGATCGAGATTACGACTTCCTTTCATCAATTGAAGTTTTAATCATTGACCAGGCAGACATCTTTCTCATGCAGAACTGGGATCATTTCACGGTGAGTCAGGTTGTATGTTGCTGGTGTTACTAAAGTCTTACCTCATCAGTTTTCTACCACCTATCCCAGACTTTACAAATGTTTTTATCTAACATCCCTTAACCCTTTACAATTTTACCTATGAAGTATTTTTTAACAACAGCACCTTTTTTTTTTTTTAAAATATCCACATACACTAAAAAAAAGTTAAACAAAAAGCATTATACAAGAAAATGGTCTCAGTTTATTATGTATAAGGTTAAATAACATAAATAACATTACTCCCAGAAAAAAAATAAACAAAATAAGCAACTTCTAATATAATTGCAATAAATGATTTTCAATGCAAAAAAATATGTGATCACTGGTGCTACTTTCTATTTCTAAATATCTTTCTAAATATCACAGTATTAGTTCCTTTATGGATAAAGCCTAATCAAAAGTAGATTTTGTATTAGCAGATTTGTATTTTATTTTGTATTATTTCAAAAATTCAATTGCCCATAATAAATAATAAAGTTCTTAAGTTAAAAACTTAGTAGAAACTTAACTGCTAGTGATGGCACCAGAAGAAAATGATGTCAACAAAACTAGTTATTCCATGCCTGTGCCAGCATCTTCTGTCTTGTTACCAGCGAGAGTTCAGTCATTAAACGTACATAAATGGCATGCATCAGACTTATCACACAAGAAAATTCTTGGGCAATTGTGGCCGTATCAGACAGTAAAGGGTTAATATGGCTTATCTCACTTCACAAAAATTTTACAAGTAAAAAATAACTCAACCTCCCTAAAATAAACATTACTTAAACAAAATAATAATAGTTACACTAACCCCACTGCTGCTTGTGTTTCTGTAAGATAATTTGTGCCTCCCCCCACAGCATGTGATGAATCACCTCCACCTACAGCCCAAAGAGTCCCATGGAGTGGACTTCTCTCGTGTCAGAATGTGGGCCATCAATGGCTGGTAGGTGACAAACTTTACTTCTGGTTCAGTCTAGTTAGATGTCAGGTGGGCCATCAATGGCTGGTAGGTGACAAACTTTACTTCTGGTTTAGTCTAGTTAGATGTCAGGTGGGCCATCAATGGCTGGTAGGTGACAAACTTTACTTCTGGTTCAGTCTAGTTAGATGTCAGGTGGGCCATCAATGGCTGGTAGGTGACAAACTTTACTTCTGGTTTAGTCTAGTTAGATGTCAGGTGGGCCATCAATGGCTGGTAGGTGACAAACTTTACTTCTGGTTCAGTCTAGTTAGATGTCAGGTGGGCCATCAATGGCTGGTAGGTGACAAACTTTACTTCTGGTTCAGTCTAGTTAGATGTCAGGGGACAGACATGGTAGATGTCAGGGGGACAGTCAAGTTAGATGTCAGGCCTAGGACTCACATCTCCACCTTTTTGTGGTGCTACATCTGATTTAATTCCCCTACAACCACCAAGTGTAACTAACTAATGCTGTAACTTTCCTCAGGAGTAAACATTTCCGTCAGACTTTGATGTTTAGCAGTGTGATACTGCCTGAGCTGTTGATGATTTTTAACAAACACTGTCACAGTATCCTTTGTGTGTGGGTAAATGGAGTGTCAGTTTTGGGAACATAAAGTATCAGTGTGTGGGAGAATGTTTTACCAGCATAAGCTAAAACTAGCAATTATAACTTGCCTAGCTGCTGAATGTGTATTTAGTTGACCACAGGATGGAAATAATAGTTTAAATAAAAATACTCAAGTGTTGTGTTGACCATCAGGCCAGTTTTTCTTCCTTGACTTTCTGAAGATTTCACAGGCAAACTTTTGGTACAGAGAGATATTAAGACTGGAACAATCAGGTCATGTGTGTCAGACACACCACAGGTATACACACAATTTTCTCCACTTGTACATTTTTTGTGTCAAACTTCTGTTCCAACCAACTTTTCTTCTAACAAGCTTTCTTCTAAATGTGTGTGAAAACAAATGAGAAAAAATGTTTTCTATTTAAAATGCCCAGATATTTCATCGTGTACCTTGTGATGCTCCAGATGGCCTGACCCAAAGAAAAGCCAAGTTTGAATACTTCAAGAAAAAAGTCAGTGCTCCTTCATTACATATCATATAACAATTAAGTTACACATGTCATGCAACAGTTAAGCTTTGAAAAGCTCATGTAGAATTTGCACTATGATAATCAGGTGTAATCTAATTTTAAAAAGCGTGTCAGTTTAGACTGCTGTGACATGCCGGCCTTGTGATTCTCTCCCCCAGATTGTGCCCTACCACACATCAGCAGGGATGAAGCAGACATTGATCTACTGCAACTACTACAGCTTTGTCATGCTGCGCAACTACTTCAGGGAGACAGAGGCAGACTTTTTGTTCATCAATGAGTAAGTCAATATCTGGTGTGTGCAAGTATCCCACCAGTTACATTGGTTTCTCATCAGATAGAGCTAATTGTTATTCATCTGAATATTTCACACAGTACTTAACCAAAAATTCACAAATTTATATGGCATTTTAAAAAAAGATAAACCATGTCATGTATCATTTGATTCTGTTTTAGATATGACACAGAGAAACACATGAGGAATGCCAGAATTCACTTCAGAAAACGCCATCCACACTTCATGCTTTACACAGAGAGGCTACATTTTCACTATAGGTAGGTTCTTGTCTGCTGTGTTCTCAATAGGTATGGTAACTTCATGTGGAATTGTTGTAGATTTACTGTCTGGCTTGTGCTCAATAGGTATGGTAATTTAATGTGGAATTGTTATAGTTTTATTATCTGGCTTGCACTCAATAGGGTAGTTTATTGGTGGAATTGTAGTTTTTAAAATGATAGAAAAATGCACCTATTAAAAGTTAAAGTATTTGTGTGTCCATGAGATCTTATTAAAATGCCTTTGATAAACTAGGCTTTGATTATCAATATCATGTTCCAATACCCCCAGTATAAGTCTGAATTCTATAATTTATGCAGAATTTTTTTTAATAGCTATGTGTGCAAAACTAAAAAATTGAGCTTGGCCTAAGAGCTAGAATGTATTTTTTCTTTCTGTCAATTGGACAGGTTTAGACTGCGAGGTATCCACCATATCCTGTGGTTTGATCTACCCCAATACCCCCAGTTTTACCCTGAGCTGCTAAATCTGATGGAGACAGACAGACAATCTTGTACAACCACAGCCTTGTTTACTAGGTAATTTCTTTCATTCCTAGGTAGAACCAGTCTACAGTCCTAACCTAATGGGCCAATTAGGTCTGCAGTCCTGCCACGTGGGCCAGTTAGATCAGCAATATGGCCTCATTGGCCAGTTCAGGCCCACAGTCCGGCCTCGTGGCCCAGTTGGGTCCACGGTCCGGCCTCGTGGGCCAGTTGGGTCCACGTTCCGGCCTCGTGGGTCAGTAGGGTCCACTGTCCGGCCTCGTGGGCAAGTAGGGTCCACGGTCCGGCCTCGTGGGCCAGTTGGACCCATGGTGTGGCCTAGTGGGCCAGTTGGACCCATTGTCTGGCCTAGTGGGTCCACGGTCCGGCCTCGTGGGCCAGTTGGACCCATGGTCTGGCCTCGTGGGCCAGTCGGGTCCAGTCTGGCCTAGTGGGTCCACGGTCCGGCCTCGTGGGCCAGTAGGGTCCACGGTCCGGCCTCGTGGGCCAGTAGGGTCCACGGTCCGGCCTCGTGGGCCAGTAGGGTCCACGGTCAAGCCTCAACCAGTAGGGTCCACGGTCCGGCCTCGTGGGCCAGTAGGGTCCACGGTCTGGCCTCGTGGGCCAGTTGGACCCATGGTCTGGCCTAGTGGGTCCACGGTCCGGCCTCGTGGGCCAGTAGGGTCCACGGTCCGGCCTCATGGGCCAGTAGTCTGGCCTCGTGGCCCAGTAGGGTCCACGGTCTGGCCTCGTGGGCCAGTTGGACCCATGGTCTGGCCTAGTGGGTCCACAGTCCGGCCTCGTGGGTCCACTGTCCAGCCTCGTGGGCCAGTAGGGTCCACGGTCCGGCCTCGTGGGCCAGTAGGGTCCGGGGTCCACGGTCCGGCCTCGTGGGCCAGTAGGGTCCACGGTCCGGGGGTCCACGGTCCGGCCTCGTGGGCCAGTATGGTCCACGGTCTGGCCTAGTGGGTCCACGGTCAAGCCTCGATCAGTAGGGTCCACGGTCCGGCCTCGTGGGCCAGTAGGGTCCACGGTCCGGCCTCGTGGGCCAGTTGGGTCCACGGTCCGGCCTCGTGGGCCAGTAGGGTCCGGGGTCCATGGTCCGGCCTCGTGGGCCAGTATGGTCCACGTCCGGGGGTCCACGGTCTGGCCTCGTGGGCCAGTAGGGTCCACGGTCTGGCCTAGTGGGTCCACGGTCAAGCCTCGATCAGTAGGGTCCACGGTCCGGCCTCGTGGGCCAGTAGGGTCCACGGTCAGGCCTCGTGGGCCAGTTGAACCCATGTCTGGCCTAGTGGGTCCACGGTCCGGCCTCGTGGGCCAGTAGTCTGGCCTCGTGGCCCAGTAGGGTCCACGGGCCGGCCTCGTGGGCCAGTTGGGTCCACGGTCCGGCCTTGTGGGCCAGTTGGGTCCACGGTCAAGCCTCGTGGGCCAGTAGGGTCCACAGGCTGGTCTCGTCCTCAGCTGCCTCATGGGCCATTCGGGTCCAGTCCGGCCTTGTAGGTCCACACTCCGGCCTTGTCGCTCCTCAATCCGGCTTTTCGAGGGCCAGTCTAGGCTTGAGGGTTAGACTGTTTTTTTTTTATATGATCCACAGGTATGATGCCCAGAAACTGGTTGAGATCATTGGCAACAAACAAGCAGCACATATGTTAAACTCTGAGAAGTCTGTCAACATGATCACAGTATCTTGATGTCACATGATCACTTGATGACTGAACTGGATGACACCAAGATATTTTAAACAACGCTGTCTACATGATTCTTACACAAGGCTTTATAGACCACAAATTGTGGCCATCAGTAATGTAAATAAATGTTTATATTAAACACTTATTATTCTGTTATTGTCACTTTTATCTCTGTGGTCAATCTTGTAGATTCACTTCTGATGCTAACACAATATCTAATTTATAATCTAATTAGATACTAAAATTGATTGTAAGTTTTCTAAATTAAAAAATGAACACTGTGGTAGAATGTTGAGCTTATGACAGCCAACCAGAGTTTGAGGTTACATTTTTCAATTCGTAAAAAGTAGAAGAAAAGTTAAAAACCCTGATTATAAAAACTTTAAAATGCAACCAAAAAATACGAAAAGTTGTGGTTGCTCAAAAGTAGAAGATATTTCATGAGCGATCAATGGTTTTACTGAAGTGTAATTATAACTTATAAGCCTGTTTTTAAATTTAATTTCTTTTTTTACCAATATCTAGACACAATAACTGTTGTAACAAGAAAAATATGAATGTTAGATTTATTTTTAACATGTTAAGTACAAAATAAAATCACTTGTAAGTAGTTAAATCTGTTAAGTGAAAATCTCTGGCATATTATATTATATGACATACACAACTCATTTTTCCCCAAGCACACAGATTAAACCATTTATAAAAACATGTACTTCTAAACACTTAATGAGTCTATGGACTGATGAACATCATGCTTCAGATTAGTTGTGTGACAGGTATCACTTTGATGATAAATAAATTAAACATGCAACATGTGATTTACATTAAGTCATTTTACATCAAATAAATTGCTTTTAAAATAAATAACTTACTGCCTAAAAGGATTACTAAAATAAGGTATTACAATCTACATATTAACCAGTTTAACCAGATATATGTGACCACATAAAATGTACATAAATTCTACAAGTGTCTTGTGGCAAACAGTTTTGTTAGAGACAAAACTTGAGCTGCTCTATGAAGATTGAGAATGGCTTCATGTTAAACTGGTGTAGGGGTGTTTAATAAGATTGAGAATGGCTTCTTGTTAAATTGGTGTAGGGGTGTATAATAAAATTGAGATTGGCTTCATCTTTGATGTAGGGGTGTTTAATAAGATTGAGAATGGCTTCATGTTAGACTGGTTTAGGAGTGTTTAATAAGATTGAGAATGGTCCATGTTAGACTGGTTTAGGGGTGTATAATAAGATTGAGAATGGTTTCATGTTAGACTGGTGGAGTGGGGTGTATAATAAGATTGAGAATGGTTTCATGTTAGACTGGTGTAGGGGTGTATAATAAGATTGAGAATGGTCCATGTTAGACTGGTGGAGTGGGGTGTATAATAAGATTGAGAATGGTCCATGTTAAACTGATGTAGGGGTGTATAAGATTGAGAATGACTTCATGTTAGACTGGTGGAGTGGGGTGTATAATAAGATTGAGAATGGTTTCATGTTAGACTGGTGTAGGGGTGTATAATAAGATTGAGAATGGTCCATGTTAGACTGGTGGAGTGGGGTGTATAATAAGATTGAGAATGGTCCATGTTAAACTGATGTAGGGGTGTATAAGATTGAGAATGACTTCATGTTAGACTGGTGGAGTGGGGTGTATAATAAGATTGAGAATGGTCCATGTTAGACTGGTGTAGGGGTGTATAATAAGATTGAGAATGGCTTCAGGTTAGACTGATGTGGGGGGGGGGGGGGGGGGTGTACTACAAACATTTTCTGGTGAATAACTCTGCTCTGATAAAACAAAAAGCGAAGTATATTGTACTTTATTAACTACTTAGAAAAGGGAATAAATATCCATTGAAGACGTCTATGATAAATACAGGTTTGCCTCCCCCTACATCCAGTGGATACATACACTAAATTTAAACTGGCTAAAATTTACTTCCATATATTTAAATTAGCCCCTCCACCCCCTTCTTTTTGGGACATCATAATGTATTCAGTAAAGGACCTGAGCATGTGGTGAGTTGTAAAATGTTAGCAGTACAAAACCTAACCTGTGAATGATTTGTTATAAATGTGTGTCTGTGAAAACTGTCTGCTCTTTGGTGTAGCTGTAGGTGTTTCCACTAGAGCTTTCATCATCAAGGTCATCAAACTGGTGAAAGGAAACAAAAAGATCATGTGACTACATCTGACACATTTAATTGGACTAGAGACATGAATCTTATGGGTGTGAAGTTCACATCCTCTTCACAGTAGCTTATTATAAACAATTATTATTGATATAAGTTATATAAATAGTAATTTTTTTCTGACAAGGATAATAAGATTGAATTAGGATCTTATGTATAAGTTATATGGGATAGTATTGATTAGATAATTTCGATTGAAATTTGTATCTGGAGTTATTGAAAAAAACGCCTCAGTACAAGAATCTACCAGGAAGTGAAGCAGTGACTTACTAAACCACTGTCATAGGCCCTGTTCCACCTTAAGTCATCATCATCATCATCAATATACTTGGGTGTCACCCTGCTCAGCTTGCTGGGTGAACCTCTAGTCTGGTCAGCAAACGCTGGGTTGACCACACCAATGCCAGGACCTTGATAGAAGTTGTGTCTGTTGGCTCTATGAACTGGTGTCATACTCTGTGGACAGACAGTGGGGACATCATTACCTCAACAGGTCAAGTCAGGTCAGCATCAGGTACAGTTAAGCCATTAAGTATTTTTAAAAGATTTAAATAAACTTTACCAAAATTAAATACAAATGAGAAATAGCTAGTAAATGTTATTCTTGTTTCAAAGACCTGTATAAATTTACCAGTGAATTTAATTTTTTGTTTACAAACTGTGTAGTAGTTACAATTTTTCATCTGGATATTTTATAATAGAATGTTGTTGATATATAACTCTAGACTGAAACTAAGTAATAGTCTTACGTTAGCATCAATGACACTGTAATAGTCTTACGTTAGCATCAATGACACTGTAATAGTCTTACGTTAGCATCAATGACACTGTAATAGTCTTACGTTAGCATCAATGACACTGTAATAGTCTTACGTTAGCATCAATGACACTGTAATAGTCTTACGTTAGCATCAATGACACTGTAATAGTCTTACGTTAGCATCAATGACACTGTAATAGTCTTACGTTAGCATCAATGACACTGTAATAGTCTTACGTTAGCATCAATGACACTGTAATAGTCTTACGTTAGCATCAATGACACTGTAATAGTCTTACGTTAGCATCAATGACACTGTAATAGTCTTACGTTAGCATCAATGACACTGTAATAGTCTTACGTTAGCATCAATGACACTGTAATAGTCTTACGTTAGCATCAATGACACTGTAATAGTCTTACGTTAGCATCAATGACACTGTAATAGTCTTACGTTAGCATCAATGACACTGCCGTCTGTTGCATCTATGACATACAGGCCCCGAGGCAGGTTACGCTGGTCATGTCTGGTCAGTGGCATCCTCTCACGTATGTAGGGCTCTCTAGAGCCAGTGCACCTCATACAGAGGGCCAGCAGGACAAAGAGTATGACCAGAGCCAGGATACACATGAGGACAATGAACCAGACCTCCTGGTAGACAGGTGTGGAGCTTGAGATGGCTGCTGGCACTGGGGGCAAACTGGTGGTACCTGCATGTTGGTGTACAGACAACCTTACATGTTTTACACAGGCTCTTGCTTCTTTTTATAGTAAAAGTTCAATCTAGCAGTTAGCTGTTTGTATAATAGCAATTAACCCTTTGAACCTGACATTTGCAATTTACAATGAAAATATAGTTGGTAAATCCAATTATCACCTTTTTTATCTTTGTCCACACCTACCTATGTCTAAAAGAAGGGTCTACCTGCTAAGACTGGCATACTAAACAAGAGTACTTGCCATAATCCCACAATTAGAATAATAAAAATAATCTTATTTTTTATTTTCATTTTTTATTGAGAGTATTTTGTGTACATTTTCCTCAGAAGCCCAAGGGTTCAAAGGGTTAGTTTTATATACTAGCACTAAAAGACTTTATTTAATACAAGTCTGCTAAATGATAAGTAAATGATAAGTAACATTTTAAAATTGCGCTGACCAAAAAAAAAAATCTCTTTGGAAGCAAATGTTTGTTATAAACGTTATGAAATTAAACTCAAAGCTAATTCTCCAAACTTTTTTCTAACTGTAGAAGCTGCAACATACCAATATTATCAACAGCATCAGGATCAAAGACTATACTGGGGGTCTCTGCTTGTCCAACATCTGTCACAGCCTGGATGATGAAACTGACCACTGAAACAGACAAAAATTGATGGGAGATTTTACTTGGCAATAGGACAGTGTTGTTGAATGGCAGAGCGTTTGACTAACCCAGAAGTCTCAAGTTTGGATCCCAGACTTCAGTTTGTAGGATGTCCCTGAGTCCACCCAGCTCTAATTGGTACCATACTCACATTAGGGAAAGTAAGGGGGCTGGGTATTGTGCTTACAACACTATTCCTTCATTTGTCAATGAAACATGTTTCATTGACGGCTATGTTTGAAAGGGCACTTTACTTTTACTTACTCAATTTGCCAAATAAAAGTTTAGATTTCTGGTAACTCTCATCTCTCCCCTGATGTGGTGACACCTCTGACCTACCTTGAGTTTTGGTTGCCCTCTCCACCCCCCCCCCCCTGATGTGGTGACACCTCTGACCTACCTTGAGTTTTGGTTGCCCTCTCCTCCACCCCCCCTGATGTGTTGACACCTCTGACCTACCTTGAGTTTTGATTGACCTCTCCACCCCCCCCCCCCTGGTGTGGTGACACCTCTGACCTACCTTGAGTTTTGGTTGCCCTCTCCACACCCCCTGATGTGGTGACACCTCTGAATATAACTTTGCCATCAGCCAGGAGAATGTATTCTCTCAGTCGGCCATTTAATGTGAAGGAATTTGGCCAAGATATCATGGCCATAGTGCCATTT
This sequence comes from Physella acuta, assembly GCF_028476545.2. Classification (NCBI taxonomy): domain Eukaryota; kingdom Metazoa; phylum Mollusca; class Gastropoda; family Physidae; genus Physella; species Physella acuta. The sequence goes on from NW_026731872.1 coordinate 259,464, forward strand.
TTACTGAGTGTAGGATAGTTGCTGTAGACTGGGGCTGAAATTAGAGAGAATAAATCCTTACAAAAATGTGTTGAAGCTTGAATTATTTTTACTTATTGAATGATGATGGATATGAAATTAGGGTAAATACATTACAAAGATCGAAATTTTAAAAAGCTGGTAACTAATGATACATGGATTGAATACCAGAAAAGATCACTCAGGATATATTACCACAGCCAGTCAGATGTCTCACCTGACTTGAGTGTCTCCACCTGAACCCAATCAGGTGTGTCTGCTCCACCTTTATCATTGAAGCACTGAACCTGAAACTCATACGCAGTGTAAGGGTTAAGGTCAGTTGCCTTTGAGGTCAAGTTGAGTCCAGTGTAGATAATGAGGGTGTCTCCTGTTATACAGGTCTGGTTGAAGGGCTGGGGCGTGGGTGGGCAGCTGGTCCTCTTGTATACCTCATACCTGCATGGTCAACATAGGTTTAGGTTTGTTTTGTTACACAGGTTTAGGTTTGTTTAGTTACACAGGTTTAGGTTTGTTTTGTTACACAGGTTTAGGTTTGTTTTGTTACACAGGTTTAGGTTTGTTTTGTTACACAGGTTTAGGTTTGTTTTGTAACACAGGTTTAGGTTTGTTTTGTTACACAGGTTTAGGTTTGTTTTGTTACACAGGTTTAGGTTTGTTTTGTTACACAGGTTTAGGTTTGTTTTGTTACACAGGTTTAGGTTTGTTTTGTTACACAGGTTTAGGTTTGTTTTGTTACACAGGTTTAGGTTTGTTTTGTTACACAGGTTTAGGTTTGTTTTGTTACATAGGTTTAGGTTTGTTTTGTTACATAGGTTTAGGTTTGTTTTGTTACACAGGTTTAGGTTTGTTTTGTTACACAGGTTTAGGTTTGTTTTGTTACATAGGTTTAGGTTTGTTTTGTAACACAGGTTTAGGTTTGTTTTGTTACACAGGTTTAGGTTTGTTTTGTTACACAGGTTTAGGTTTGTTTTGTTACACAGGTTTAGGTTTGTTTTGTTACACAGGTTTAGGTTTGTTTTGTTACACAGGTTTAGGTTTGTTTTGTTACATAGGTTTAGGTTTGTTTTGTTACATAGGTTTAGGTTTGTTTTGTTACACAGGTTTAGGTTTGTTTTGTTACACAGGTTTAGGTTTGTTTTGTTACACAGGTTTAGGTTTGTTTTGTTACACAGGTTTAGGTTTGTTTTGTTACACAGGTTTAGGTTTGTTTTGTTACACAGGTTTAGGTTTGTTTTGTTACACAGGTTTAGGTTTGTTTTGTTACACAGGTTTAGGTTTGTTTTGTTACACAGGTTTATTTTAAAGGTGCTTAAAGGCTATTGGCGCAGAACCTATTTTTAAACCCTTTCCTTAAAGTACATCTCACAGATGTAAAATGTATCTACTGCTACTTTAAAAGCATTAAATGTTAAGGCAAGCTTTAGTAATATAGGATAACACAATGGGTCCAGACATACAAATGTGTTGTCCTGTTATATCCTACACATCACATACCCAACACTCTGTACTGATTGGTACCGTAATTAAACATAAAAATTGCTGAATAAACAAAGAGGAGATGTCTGTCATAATGAAACAGGCTACTACCAACCTGAGAATGTCACAATGAAACCTTAGGCTACTACCAACCTGAGGCTGTCACAATGAAACCTTAGGCTACTACCAACCTGAGAATGTCACAATGAAACATTAGGCTACTACCAACCTGAGAATGTCACAATGAAACATTAGGCTACTACCAACCTGAGAATGTCACAATGAAACCTTAGGCTACTACCAACCTGAGGCTGTCACAATGAAACCTTAGGCTACTACCAACCTGAGGCTGTCACAATGAAACATTAGGCTACTACCAACCTGAGAATGTCACAATGAAACCTTAGGCTACTACCAACCTGAGAATGTCACAATAAAACATTAGGCTACTACCAACCTGAGAATGTCACAATGAAACCTTAGGCTACTACCAAACCAACCTGAGGCTGTCACAATGAAACATTAGGCTACTACCAACCTGAGAATGTCACAATGAAACCTTAGGCTACTACCAACCTGAGAATGTCACAATGAAACATTAGGCTACTACCAATCTGAGACTGTCACAATGAAACATTAGGCTACTACCAACCTGAGACTGTCACAATAAAACATTAGGCTACTACCAACCTGAGAATGTCACAATGAAACATTAGGCTACTACCAACCTGAGAATGTCACAATAAAACATTAGGCTACTACCAAACCAACCTGAGACTGTCACAATGAAACATTAGGCTACTACCAACCTGAGACTGTCACAATGAAACATTGGGCTACTACCAACCTGAGACTGTCACAATAAAACATTAGGCTACTACCAACCTGAGAATGTTCCCATTTGGATTCTGTGGAGGAGACCACTCAAGGCCCACGCTGTCATTGGCCAGACTGGTGGTCCTGATGGGGGCCAGACCCCTGGGCCGGGCACTGTCAGTTATGGCCATGAGGCCATCACTGGTGCTGCAGCCACCTGAAGTACACACCTGAGAGCGCAGCAGGTAGCTGGTGTAGGGGAGCAGGGGGTCTGACATGCCAACTACAGCTTGTCTTGATGATGGGGAGGATGAGGCCTGGATGGGATGGACACAAGTGCTTGACAAATATATCACGTGCTTGAAAAACTTAACATTTCAGATATACAAAAGCTGACCTAAAGTGTCCTAAAATAATATGAGATTAAAACTAGTTCTAAAAAAAACTTTGGACGTGTGGAAAAAGGACCACAACTTCTAGTGACAATTATAAAAAGGAATATCTCCTCTTATGTCCCTTACTAATAATTTTGTAATATAATATGAAGCCTATTACAATTACATTTTAAGTTTAAGAGTCTTGAACAAGAAAAACCATTAGTAGTATATTGAGTAATGTTTGTTTTTAATTCATTATATTACATACTCATAAATAGAGAATGACATTAACTGAGAGATATTTCATATCAACACTGTTCCAACTGTCCAGTCTTTCTATTATAACCTTAGTGACTGAGCAATATTGACCAATCTATACCAACTCCAGTAGCTGAGCATCAGACTGACTTACCACTGTGTTGTTGACCAGCACCCTGTATGAAGTGATGAGACCATTAGGGACTAATGGGTTTGGGATGGACACTGTGATGGTGTTGGCAGTGCTGGACTGTGGACAAGGTCAAGGGTTAATCAGAGACTGAAATAAGCCTAACTCAATTTGTTCATAGAAAAGAATAGCTTTAAAAAAAAAGCTTAACATAAGCTACCTATTAAAAATATTTTTTTGCTAGACCAGCCAGTAGAAAAAACCATCAGGTCTTACATTAACAATGGGTGGCAGGACCCCCTGTGGTGGAGCTTCTCTAGTGGTCACTGTTGACCATGTGCTGGCCACCTTGCCCACTGAGTTGACACCTATGACCATGTACTGGTACTGGGAGAAGGGCTTCAGGTCTGTAGAGTTGTCAATGTACTGTCTGAAGCTTGTGCTAGCCACAGGGACGGGGTCACCATAGGTCAGTTCAGCACCTGAATAGATAGAAGGGTCACTAAAGGTCAGTTCAGCACCTGAATAGATAAATAGAAGGGTCACCATAGGTCAGTTCAACACCTGAATAGATAGAAGGGTCACTAAAGGTCAGTTCAGCACCTGAATAGATAAATAGAAGGGTCACCATAGGTCAGTTCAGCACCTGAATAGATAGAAGGGTCACTAAAGGTCAGTTCAGCACCTGAATAGATAAATAGAAGGGTCACCATAGGTCAGTTCAGCACCTGAATAGATAAATAGAAGGGTCACTATAGGTCAGTTTAACACTTGAATAGATAAATAGAAGGGTCACTATAGGTCAGTTCAACACATGCATAGATAAATAGAAGGGTCACCATAGGTCAGTTCAGCACCTGAATAGATAAATAGAAGGGTCACTATAGGTCAGTTTAACACTTGAATAGATAAATAGAAGGGTCACTATAGGTCAGTTCAACATATGCATAGATAAATAGAAGGGTCACCTTAGGTCAGTTCAACACATCATAAATAAATAGCAGGGTCACTACAGGTCAACTCATCAACAGCATAAATAAATAATAGGGACAATTTTGGTCAATTCAGCAAGACATGCCCCACTCTACCAGCCACACCCCACCAGCAAGACATGCCCCACCCAGCAAGACATGCCCTACTCTACCAGCCACGCCCCACCCAGCAAGACATGCCCCACCCAGCAAGACATGCCCCACCCAGCAAGACATGCCCCACCCAGCAAGACATGCCCCACCCAGCAAGACATGCCCCACCCAGCAAGACATGCCCCACCCAGCAAGACATGCCCCACCCAGCAAGACATGCCCTACTCTACCAGCCACACCCCACCCAGCAAGACATGCCCTACTCTACCAGCCACACCCCACCCAGCAAGACATGCCCTACTCTACCAGCCACACCCCACCAGCAAGACATGCCCCACCCAGCAAGACATGCCCTACTCTACCAGCCACACCCCACCCAGCAAGACATGCCCTACTCTACCAGCCATGCCCCACCCAGCAAGACATGCCCTACTCTACCAGCCACACCCCACCCAGCAAGACATGCCCTACTCTACCAGCCACACCCCACCCAGCAAGACATGCCCTACTCTACCAGCCACGCTCCACCCAGCAAGACATGCCCTACTCTACCAGCCACGCTCCACCCAGCAAGACATGCCCTACTCTACCAGCCATGCCCCACCCTCCCAGCCATGCCCTACTCTACCAGCCACGCCCCACCCAGCAAGACATGCCCTACTCTACCAGCCACGCTCCACCCAGCAAGACATGCCCTACTCTACCAGCCACGCTCCACCCAGCAAGACATGCCCTACTCTACCAGCCACGCTCCACCCAGCAAGACATGCCCCACCCAGCAAGACATGCCCTACTCTACCAGCCACGCTCCACCCAGCAAGACATGCCCCACCCAGCAAGCCACGCTCCACCCAGCAAGACATGCCCTACTCTACCAGCCACGCTCCACCCAGCAAGACATGCCCTACTCTACCAGCCACGCTCCACCCAGCAAGACATGCCCCACCCAGCAAGACATGCCCTACTCTACCAGCCACGCTCCACCCAGCAAGACATGCCCCACCCAGCAAGCCACGCTCCACCCAGCAAGACATGCCCTACTCTACCAGCCACGCTCCACCCAGCAAGACATGCCCTACTCTACCAGCCACGCTCCACCCAGCAAGACATGCGCTACTCTACCAGCCACGCTCCACCCAGCAAGACATGCCCTACTCTACCAGCCATGCCCCACCCTCCCAGCCATGCCCTACTCTACCAGCTACACCCCACCCAGCAAGACATGCCCTACTCTACCAGCCATGCCCCACCCAGCAAGACATGCCCTACTCTACCAGCCACGCTCCACCCAGCAAGACATGCCCGACCCAGCAAGACATGCCCCACCCAGCAAGACATGCCCTACTCTACCAGCCATGCCCCACCCAGCAAGACATGCCCTACTCTACCAGCCACGCTCCACCCAGCAAGACATGCCCTACTCTACCAGCCACACCCCACCCAGCAAGACATGCCCTACTCTACCAGCCACGCTCCACCCAGCAAGACATGCCCCACCCAGCAAGACATGCCCCACCCAGCAAGACATGCCCTACTCTACCAGCCATGCCCCACCCAGCAAGACATGCCCTACTCTACCAGCCACGCTCCACCCAGCAAGACATGCCCCACCCAGCAAGACATGCCCCACCCAGCAAGACATGCCCTACTCTACCAGCCATGCCCCACCCAGCAAGACATGCCCTACTCTACCAGCCACGCTCCACCCAGCAAGACATGCCCCACCCAGCAAGACATGCCCCACCCAGCAAGACATGCCCTACTCTACCAGCCATGCCCCACCCAGCAAGACATGCCCTACTCTACCAGCCACGCTCCACCCAGCAAGACATGCCCCACCCAGCAAGACATGCCCCACCCAGCAAGACATGCCCTACTCTACCAGCCACGCTCCACCCAGCAAGACATGCCCTACTCTACCAGCCACGCCCCACCCAGCAAGACATGCCCCACCCAGCAAGACATGCCCCACCCAGCAAGACATGCCCTACTCTACCAGCCACACCCCACCCAGCAAGACATGCCCTACTCTACCAGCCACGCTCCACCCAGCAAGACATGCCCCACCCAGCAAGACATGCCCCACCCAGCAAGACATGCCCCACCCAGCAAGACATGCCCTACTCTACCAGCCACACCCCACCCAGCAAGACATGCCCTACTCTACCAGCCACACCCCACCCAGCAAGACATGCCCTACTCTACCAGCCACACCCCACCCAGCAAGACATGCCCTACTCTACCAGCCACACCCCACCCAGCAAGACATGCCCTACTCTACCAGCCATGCCCCACCCAGCAAGACATGCCCTACTCTACCAGCCACACCCCACCCAGCAAGACATGCCCTACTCTACCAGCCATGCCCCACCCAGCAAGACATGCCCTACTCTACCAGCCACGCTCCACCCAGCAAGACATGCCCTACTCTACCAGCCACGCTCCACCCAGCAAGACATGCCCTACTCTACCAGCCACACCCCACCCAGCAAGACATGCCCTACTCTACCAGCCACACCCCACCCAGCAAGACATGCCCTACTCTACCAGCCACACCCCACCCAGCAAGACATGCCCTACTCTACCAGCCATGCCCCACCCAGCAAGACATGCCCTACTCTACCAGCCACACCCCACCCAGCAAGACATGCCCTACTCTACCAGCCATGCCCCACCCAGCAAGACATGCCCTACTCTACCAGCCACGCTCCACCCAGCAAGACATGCCCTACTCTACCAGCCACGCTCCACCCAGCAAGACATGCCCTACTCTACCAGCCATGCCCCACCCAGCAAGACATGCCCTACTCTACCAGCCACGCTCCACCCAGCAAGACATGCCCTACTCTACCAGCCATGCCCCACCCAGCAAGACATGCCCTACTCTACCAGCCATGCCCCACCCAGCAAGACATGCCCTACTCTACCAGCCACGCTCCACCCAGCAAGACATGCCCTACTCTACCAGCCACGCTCCACCCAGCAAGACATGCCCCACCCAGCAAGACATGCCCTACTCTACCAGCCACGCTCCACCCAGCAAGACATGCCCCACCCAGCAAGACATGCCCCACCCAGCAAGACATGCCCTACTCTACCAGCCACGCTCCACCCAGCAAGACATGCCCCACCCAGCAAGACATGCCCTACTCTACCAGCCACGCCCCACCCAGCAAGACATGCCCTACTCTACCAGCCACACCCCACCCAGCAAGACATGCCCTACTCTACCAGCCATGCCCCACCCAGCAAGACATGCCCTACTCTACCAGCCACGCCCCACCCAGCAAGACATGCCCTACTCTACCAGCCATGCACCACCCAGCAAGACATGCTCTACCCAGCAAGACATGCCCTACTCTACCAGCCACACCCCACCCAGCAAGACATGCCCTACTCTACCAGCCATGCACCACCCAGCAAGACATGCTCTACCCAGCAAGACATGCCCCACCCAGCAAGACATGCCCCACCCAGCAAGACATGCCCCACCCAGCAAGACATGCCCTACCCAGCAAGACATGCCCCACCCAGCAAGACATCCCCCACCCAGCAAGACATCCCCCACCCAGCAAGACATGCCCCACCCAGCAAGACATGCACCACCCTGCCACAGAACAAAGAGTTACCACTCAAGATGTTCCTCCTCTGGACCTCGTATGATGTAATGATCCCATTAGGTTTGGCTGGAGGATCCCAGGACACCAGCACGCCTGTGTGAGCTCCCTGTTCATTGGCCAGGGCCACCAGCGCTGGGGCAGGCTGACCTTCAGGGATGGCTGGCAGGGTCGTGTTGACAGCTGGCTGACTGAGTAGACAGCCCCGACTAGTGCAGGCCTCTACCCTGAAGCTGTAGGAGGTGAAGTACTGGAGCCCTGGGACAGTGTAGCTCAGCTGGGTGGAGGGGCCAGAGTACACCAGGCGGGTCCCTTAGTTCAACAGGGAAGATTAAGTTGTTAGTAACATGTTATTTCATTGGTTCAACAGGGAAGATTAGGTCGTTAGTAACATGTTATTTCATTGGTTCAACAGTGAAGATTAGGCTATTAGTAACATGTTATTTGATTGGTTCAACAGGGAAGATTAAGTTGTTAGTAAAATGTTATTTCATTGGTTCAATGGGGAAGATTAAGTCGTTAGTAACATGTTATTTGATTGGTTCAAAAGGGAATATTAAGCTGTTAGTAACATGTTATTTGATTGGTTCAACAGTGAAGATTAGGCTGTTAGTAAGCAATTTTAAGAATTATATGATCTTTAAGCAGAGGACTATTAGTTCGAATATAAGATTAATTTTTTTCCATTTTATAAAAAATGTGCTTAAACTGACCTTCATAGATGGAATAGTTGGTCAGTTGACCATTAGGGTTGGCAGGGGGGAGCCAGTCGACCTTGATGGAGGTGGAGGAAATAGGTGTGAGTGTTGGGGCAGCCAGACCAGTGGGAGAGCTGGAGTAAGTCATGGCTTTGGCTGGGCTACTCTCCACGCTGCCTTTTCTGGGGACACAGGACATATTTTTACAAATTTTACTCACAACTAGCTTTTATTTTCAACACACTATTTATAGCTAGGCTAAGTAGAAATGAAATGAAAATATAAATGTATAATTTATAAGCAAGGATAACAGACCTATTCCTGGCCACTACAACATAAGAATACTCCTCCCCAGGCTCAAGGTTGTTGTCAGTAAAAGACAGAGCCAGAATGTCAGAGAGGGCTATGCTGTTGGTGTAGATCAGGCGACCATCTCGTCTCAGTTCATATGAAGAAATTACCCCATTGGGACGGTTGGGTGCGGTCCATGTGACTTCAATGGCAGTAGAACTAATGACTCTAGGCAGTGGGGCAGACAACCCAGTGGGTGGGGCATCATCAGTTCTGCCAGTGACCTCCCCTGACTCAGTACACCCTCCATTAGTGCAGGCAGTGACTGTGAAAACATGCTGTTGATATGGAGCCAGTCCTGAGACAACATAGGCCACATCCAGCCCAGTGTAGACCACAGCCCCGTCCATCTTGAGCCTGTACTGCTTCATCTCACCATTGCTCAGGTCTGGGGGCTTCCAGGACAACCTCAAGGCTGTAGAACTCAGGACCTCCACTGTTGGAGGAGCCACCAAAAATGGTGCGGCCTCTAAAGTTCTGATGGTTGCTGGCTCACTTGTGGTGCAGCCCCCACCAGTGCAGGCGGTCAGTCTGTAGGTGTAGACGGTGTACGCCGTAAGCCCAGTGTCCACAAACTGACGCTCACTGTCAGGCTGGAAAGACAGGGGGAGGCTAGAGTTTCTCTGGACCAGGTACCACAGCAGGACTCCATTCAGCTCGGTGGGCGGGGACCAGGCCACACGCAGGCTGTTGATGCTGTTGTCTATGTAGGACAGGACTGGGGGCTGGACACCGTCCGGCGCAGCTTGTTGTGTGGTCACTGTCTGCCATGGTGAGTCTGTGAAGCCCAGAGCATTGGATGCTCTGATGCTGTACTGGTACGTCTTGTACGGCTGTAAGCCAGAGTCCGTGTATGTGTAGTTGTCTTGGGTTGTGTCTGTGGTTCTGTACACAACCTGAGGAACTGTGACTGTCTGGCGTCTGGGGCGTCCATTAGACTCCATTACAAAGTTGTTAAAGCCATCACTATGGTGCATTGACATCAGTGGCCAGCCTTCAAAATACTGGAAATTTATTACGTGAGGGCAAAGTTCATACTGTCCTATTGTGTCTTTGTTATTTGTGGTATTAAAATCTGGGTAGTCAATGTCCCTTTCATGTCTATTGACCATGAGATGGTCAATGCCCCTTTCATCATGTCTACTGACGTGGCCAATGTCCCTTCTGCGTCTGTTGGTACTGGCAAGTCTGAGAACTTCATAAGATGTAATGATTCCATTAGGATTAATAGGAGGTGTCCAGAAGAGCTGGACATTGGTGCCATTGACCTTGTTGATAACTGGACTAGGCTGGGATGCAGGGGGGACCTCCGCTGTGTAAAAGGACTGGACTCTGCCCAGACTACAGCCAACACTGGTACAGGCTTCCAGCTTGACCAGGTACTGTGTGTAAGGCTGCAGACGTCGGAACTCAAACAACTGGGCAGCTCCACTGTACAGGGGCACATCTGAGCCAACTTCGTAGATCCTGTATGTGGTTATAACCCCATTAGGTTTCTGTGGAGGGCTCCAGCTTAGAATGACTGAGGTACCAGCTGTGACCTTCTCCACCCTGAAGTCAGACAGTCCTGATGGGTAGCCTTCCTTCGTGGTCACCCTCACAGCTGTGGACCTGACACTCCCAGCCACATTCCCAGCTTCCAGAGACAGTAAGTAGTTGGAATAAGCTTCCAGCCCACTGAGTAAAGTGCTAGTCACATTACCCCCTACACTGATGTACACCTCAGCACTGACACCCAGTGAGCTCAGTCTATAGTAGATCCTGTACTCTTGGATGATCCCATTTGGACTGGAGGGGGGTGTCCAGGACAGGGAAACTCCATAGCTGCTGATTAAATTGACAGTTGGGGGGTTTAAACCAATGGGTGTGGACTCTAATGTTCTAACAGTTGACCACCCACTTTCAGCTTGTCCTTTTGAGTTGAAGGCAATCACCTGTTAGAGGTCAAATGCCAGTCATTTCATATGAAAACAAAGTTATATCTTATGGATGCATCATATAGTGTACTCTTACAAAAATTTTAAAGAAAGGTATTTAATTTAATTAAATTTTAGAGGGCTACTTTTAGGTTAGTATTTTTTCTGATATTGTAAAAAGTTAAAAGCTAACCTGGTATTCATACAGCTGGTAAGGCTTAAGGTTACCACCAGAATGTGTGAACTGTAGGGTGGTACCAGCCACATCATTGACCAGCACTGCAGAGATTACCCCTGGAGTCCTCTGATAGATCATGTACTTGCTGATGATGCCGTTGGGGACAGTGGGGGGCTTCCACTCCACACTGATGGTGTTGTAGGAGACAGGTGTCAGCTGGGGGGGCAGCATGCCGCGGGGCACGTCCTCCAGGGTGGTCACCACTGTCCCATTGCTGGTGCCACAACCATTGAGGACATTACGCAGACAGGCCTGGAGCCTGACCTCGTATTGGGTGAATGGCAGTAACGGGGAGATGTCAATGGATGTTGCAAGGCCCACACCCCTCTCAACCTACAGCAGCAAAATGTCTATCATTAACTGGGAGTTTACTTAATCACTTTCATTAGTTAACAATCTGCAGTAATTATATTTTGGTCAGCCAACTCAAATATGGGCTACTACAGCAGTACAAAGTAGGACATAGGAAAGCACTTATGATAAAAATAGGCATCTGGCAAGTCAAATACAGACAAGTGAGAATAGTATGTTAACATGTAATATGGCTCGTTCTGTAAAAAGTATTCTGTTTAATTCATATTATTATTTTAGTCTCAACACTAAGGACAAAGCAACTTACCTCTGTGTCCAGTCCAGAGTTGAGCAGAACTCTGTAACCATCAATCTCCCCCTGGTCTGATGTGATTGGCCGCCATGTGACCCTGACAGACGTGGAGCTTAACACTTCCACAGACTGTAAACAACAACAATTTTTTATAACAAGTTACAATTTTAGCTGACCCTGACAGACGTGGAGCTTAAAACTTCCACAGACTGTAAACAACAACAATTTTTTATAACAAGTTACAATTTTAGCTGACCCTGACAGACGTGGAGCTTAAAACTTCCACAGACTGTAAACAACAACAATTTTTTATAACAAGTTACAATTTTAGCTGACCCTGACAGATGTGGAGCTTAAAACTTCCACAGACTGTAAACAACAACATTTTTTATAACAAGTCACATTATTAGCTGATTGCAGGTTTAACATTTGGCAAGCAGGCGTATTGGAAATATTGAGCTATATGAACACAAAGTGTGTCTAAATTAAGAAGTAATTCTATTTAAACACAAGTTGTGTCCTTGTTATTTATAATGTAGCCATGGTACACAAGTTATGTCTAATCAATAAAAAAATTAACCCGGCCTCAAACCTGTGGCGGTGGTACAGTGAATGGTGCTACCACTGGCATGACAATCTCCCTGGGTGTACTGGTCACAGAGCCAGCATTATTCTGGACCTCCAGCTGGTACATGTACGACTGACCAGGGGTCAGTGAAGACAACCTGAGCATGGTGTTCATCCCAAAATACACCTGTGTCACTGGTGTTGGTCTGGTCTAAGAAAAGTGAAACCTCATCTTTTAAAAGCTTGAACCTAAATAATGTCCATTGTAAGTATTATCTCAACCAGGCAGAACTAAAAACAGTAAATAATGTCCATTGTAAGTATTATTTCAATCAGGCAGAACTAAAAACAAACGTGTAGGACTTTGATAAAATTTTCTTAATACATTTCAGCTTTTATATATTTGAAGCCAATGATTGAACCTGTATAAGTTTGTATCCCAGCAGGATGCCATTTGTTTGGTTGGGAGCTTTCCAGTATACATCAATGGTCCTAGAGTTGATGACAATTATCCTGGGTGGGGACAGGCCTGGGGTGAACAACAAGCGACAAAATAACTGACTTAAGGGTTTGATTATTTTAGTGGTAATTTTATGGGAACAGTCTACAATAGAAACCAATTAGCTAAGAGATTAGTTATGGAAGATAAAGACAAGATGTAGACAGTCTACAGTACAAACAAATTAGCTAAGAAATTAGTAATGTAAGATAAAGACAATATGTAGACAGTCTACAGTACAAACCAATTAGCTAAGAGATTAGTTATGTATAGAAATTTGTATAAGTTAACAAGACTAGAAACGGACCTTGAGGCAAATCCTCCATGGTAGTTACAGTGACATTAGGGCTGACAGAGCAGCCTACAACAGTACAGACTTTCATCATCACAGTGTAGTTGGTGAATGGTGTCAGATCTAATCAGAGGCATTTCACATTTTTATTTTAATAGCATCCCCCAGATCTAAATACTTGTAAGCATTAAACATTTTATAACTGTACAAATATTAAGTGTTACTGTCTAAACCAGGACTTATGCAACATATGTAATAATTTAGGAAATGTACATGTAAAATACTGTTCTAAAATGGAAATTTTTTTTAACCATGTGTCTGGAGTGGATCATAATTAAATCAGCCTGATATGTTTAAAATGGGACAGAGTAGTCTAGCGGTAGAGAGCTGGACTGCTAACCCGTAAGTCTCCAGTTTGAATCCTGGTTCAAATCAGTAGACTGTCCCTAAGTCCACCCAACTCTGATGGGTACCTAACTCACAATAGGTAAAGTAAAGATGTCTGGGCATAGTGCTGACCACACTATCTCTTCATATGCCGAGGTCACAGAAACATGTGAACTCTACTTTTGAAAAGGGAACTTTTTCACTTTATATGTATAAAAAACTGTGTAAATCAACTCAAATTATAAAAATTTGAAAGCTCTAATGTTTGGCCTCAAGTTAAACAAATGATTTAAGTTTTGATATACTGTGTAGCACCAACCTTGGATAATAAATTCTTGTGGGCTGGTTGAGTTGAAGACCTGGTCCACACCTCTGATGTAGATTGTGTAGGACTGAATGACCCCATTGGGGTCACCTGGTGGCTGGGCCAGCACTTTGATCTGGGTAGAGCTCATTACTTCCACATATGGGGGGAGCAGGATCTCTGGCACTGTCTGTGCTGTGGCAACTTTGATCTAGTCCAACAGAGAAATCACTAGCTAGGTTTGATGGTAGGGGTTTATAGTAGCTGGATATGGACTTTGATCTAGTCCAACAGAGAAATCACTAGGTAGGTTGATGGTAGGGGTTTATAGTAGCTGGATATGGACTTTGATCTAGTCCAACAGAGAAATCACTAGCTAGGTTTGATGGTAGGGGTTTATAGTAGCTGGATATGGACTTTGATCTAGTCCAACAGAGAAATCACTAGGTAGGTTTGATGGTAGGGGTTTATAGTAGCTGGATATGGACTTTGATCTAGTCCAACAGAGAAATCACTAGGTAGGTTTGATGGTTGGGGTTTATAGTAGCTGGATATGGACTTTGATCTAGTCCAACAGAGAAATCACTAGGTAGGTTTGATGGTAGGGGTTTATAGTAGCTGGATATGGACTTTGATCTGGTCCAACAGAGAAATCACTAGGTAGGTTTGATGGTAGGGGTTTATAGTAGCTGGATATGGACTTTGATCTAGTCCAACAGAGAAATCACTAGGTAGGTTTGGTGGTAGGGGTTTATAGTAGCTGGATATGGACTTTGATCTAGTCCAACAGAGAAATCACTAGGTAGGTTTGGTGGTAGGGGTTTATAGTAGCTGGATATGGACTTTGATCTAGTCCAACAGAGAAATCACTTGGTAGGTTTGATGGTTGGGGTTTATAGTAGCTGGATATGGACTTTGATCTAGTCCAACAGAGAAATCACTAGGTAGGTTTGGTGGTAGGGGTTTATAGTAGCTGGATATGGACTTTGATCTAGTCCAACAGAGAAATCACTAGGTAGGTTTGATGGTTGGGGTTTATAGTAGCTGGATATGGACTTTGATCTAGTCCAACAGAGAAATCACTAGGTAGGTTTGATGGTAGGGGTTTATAGTAGCTGGATATGGACTTTGATCTGGTCCAACAGAGAAATCACTAGGTAGGTTTGATGGTAGGGGTTTATAGTAGCTGGATATGGACTTTGATCTAGTCCAACAGAGAAATCACTAGGTAGGTTTGGTGGTAGGGGTTTATAGTAGCTGGATATGGACTTTGATCTAGTCCAACAGAGAAATCACTAGGTAGGTTTGGTGGTAGGGGTTTATAGTAGCTGGATATGGACTTTGATCTAGTCCAACAGAGAAATCACTAGGTAGGTTTGGTGGTAGGGGTTTATAGTAGCTGGATATGGACTTTGATCTAGTCCAACAGAGAAATCACTAGGTAGGTTTGGTGGTTGGGGTTTATAGTAGCTGGATATGGACTTTGATCTAGTCCAACAGAGAAATCACTAGGTAGGTTTGGTGGTAGGGGTTTATAGTAGCTGGATATGGACTTTGATCTAGTCCAACAGAGAAATCACTAGGTAGGTTTGGTGGTTGGGGTTTATAGTAGCTGGATATGGACTTTGATCTAGTCCAACAGAGAAATCACTAGGTAGGTTTGATGGTAGGGGTTTATAGTAGCTGGATATGGACTTTGATCTAGTCCAACAGAGAAATCACTTGATAGGTTTGGTGGTAGGGGTTTATAGTAGCTGGATATGGACTTTGATCTAGTCCAACAGAGAAATCACTAGGTAGGTTTGGTGGTAGGGGTTTATAGTAGCTGGATATGGACTTTGATCTAGTCCAACAGAGAAATCACTAGGTAGGTTTGGTGGTTGGGGTTTATAGTAGCTGGATATGGACTTTGATCTAGTCCAACAGAGAAATCACTAGGTAGGTTTGATGGTAGGGGTTTATAGTAGCTGGATATGGACTTTGATCTAGTCCAACAGAGAAATCACTTGATAGGTTTGGTGGTAGGGGTTTATAGTAGCTGGATATGGACTTTGATCTAGTCCAACAGAGAAATCACTTGATAGGTTTGGTGGTAGGGGTTTATAGTAGCTGGATATGGACTTTGATCTAGTCCAACAGAGAAATCACTTGGTAGGTTTGATGGTAGGGGTTTATAGTAGCTGGATATGGACTTTGATCTAGTCCAACAGAGAAATCACTTGGTAGGTTTGATGGTTGGGGTTTATAGTAGCTGGATATGGACTTTGATCTAGTCCAACAGAGAAATCACTAGGTAGGTTTGATGGTAGGGGTTTATAGTAGCTGGATATGGACTTTGATCTAGTCCAACAGAGAAATCACTAGGTAGGTTTGATGGTAGGGGTTTATAGTAGCTGGATATGGACTTTGATCTAGTCCAACAGAGAAATCACTAGGTAGGTTTGATGGTAGGGGTTTATAGTAGCTGGATATGGACTTTGATCTAGTCCAACAGAGAAATCACTTGGTAGGTTTGATGGTTGGGGTTTATAGTAGCTGGATATGGACTTTGATCTAGTCCAACAGAGAAATCACTTGGTAGGTTTGATGGTTGGGGTTTATAGTAGCTGGATATGGACTTTGATCTAGTCCAACAGAGAAATCACTTGGTAGGTTTGATGGTTGGGGTTTATAGTAGCTGGATATGGACTTTGATCTAGTCCAACAGAGAAATCACTAGGTAGGTTTGATGGTAGGGGTTTATAGTAGCTGAATATGGACTTTGATCTAGTCCAACAGAGAAATCACTAGGTAGGTTTGATGGTAGGGGTTTATAGTAGCTGGATATGGACTTTGATCTAGTCCAACAGAGAAATCACTAGGTAGGTTTGATGGTAGGGGTTTATAGTAGCTGGATATGGACTTTGATCTAGTCCAACAGAGAAATCACTAGGTAGGTTTGATGGTTGGGGTTTATAGTAGCTGAATATGGACTTTGATCTAGTCCAACAGAGAAATCACTAGGTAGGTTTGATGGTTGGGGTTTATAGTAGCTGGATATGGACTTTGATCTAGTCCAACAGAGAAATCACTTGGTAGGTTTGATGGTAGGGGTTTATAGTAGCTGGATATGGACTTTGATCTAGTCCAACAGAGAAATCACTAGGTAGGTTTGATGGTAGGGGTTTATAGTAGCTGGATATGGACTTTGATCTAGTCCAACAGAGAAATCACTAGGTAGGTTTGATGGTAGGGGTTTATAGTAGCTGGATATGGACTTTGATCTAGTCCAACAGAGAAATCACTAGGTAGGTTTGATGGTAGGGGTTTATAGTAGCTGAATATGGACTTTGATCTAGTCCCACAGAGAAATCACTAGGTAGGTTTGATGGTTGGGGTTTATAGTAGCTGGATATGGACTTTGATCTAGTCCAACAGAGAAATCACTAGGTAGGTTTGATGGTTGGGGTTTATAGTAGCTGGATATGGACTTTGATCTAGTCCAACAGAGAAATCACTAGGTAGGTTTGATGGTAGGGGTTTATAGTAGCTGGATATGGACTTTGATCTAGTCCAACAGAGAAATCACTTGGTAGGTTTGATGGTAGGGGTTTATAGTAGCTGGATATGGACTTTGATCTAGTCCAACAGAGAAATCACTTGGTAGGTTTGATGGTTGGGGTTTATAGTAGCTGGATATGGACTTTGATCTAGTCCAACAGAGAAATCACTTGGTAGGTTTGATGGTTGGGGTTTATAGTAGCTGAATATGGACTTTGATCTAGTCCAACAGAGAAATCACTAGGTAGGTTTGATGGTAGGGGTTTATAGTAGCTGGATATGGACTTTGATCTAGTCCAACAGAGAAATCACTAGGTAGGTTTGATGGTTGGGGTTTATAGTAGCTGGATATGGACTTTGATCTAGTCCAACAGAGAAATCACTAGGTAGGTTTGATGGTAGGGGTTTATAGTAGCTGGATATGGACTTTGATCTAGTCCAACAGAGAAATCACTAGGTAGGTTTGATGGTAGGGGTTTATAGTAGCTGGATATGGACTTTGATCTAGTCCAACAGAGAAATCACTAGGTAGGTTTGATGGTAGGGGTTTATAGTAGCTGGATATGGACTTTGATCTAGTCCAACAGAGAAATCACTAGGTAGGTTTGATGGTTGGGGTTTATAGTAGCTGGATATGGACTTTGATCTAGTCCAACAGAGAAATCACTTGGTAGGTTTGATGGTTGGGGTTTATAGTAGCTGGATATGGACTTTGATCTAGTCCAACAGAGAAATCACTAGGTAGGTTTGATGGTAGGGGTTTATAGTAGCTGGATATGGACTTTGATCTAGTCCAACAGAGAAATCACTAGGTAGGTTTGATGGTTGGGGTTTATAGTAGCTGAATATGGACTTTGATCTAGTCCAACAGAGAAATCACTTGGTAGGTTTGATGGTTGGGGTTTATAGTAGCTGGATATGGACTTTGATCTAGTCCAACAGAGAAATCACTTGGTAGGTTTGATGGTTGGGGTTTATAGTAGCTGGATATGGACTTTGATCTAGTCCAACAGAGAAATCACTAGGTAGGTTTGATGGTTGGGGTTTATAGTAGCTGAATATGGACTTTGATCTAGTCCAACAGAGAAATCACTTGGTAGGTTTGATGGTTGGGGTTTATAGTAGCTGGATATGGACTTTGATCTAGTCCAACAGAGAAATCACTAGGTAGGTTTGATGGTAGGGGTTTATAGTAGCTGGATATGGACTTTGATCTAGTCCAACAGAGAAATCACTAGGTAGGTTTGATGGTAGGGGTTTATAGTAGCTGGATATGGACTTTGATCTAGTCCAACAGAGAAATCACTAGGTAGGTTTGATGGTAGGGGTTTATAGTAGCTGGATATGGACTTTGATCTAGTCCAACAGAGAAATCACTAGGTAGGTTTGATGGTAGGGGTTTATAGTAGCTGGATATGGACTTTGATCTAGTCCAACAGAGAAATCACTAGGTAGGTTTGATGGTAGGGGTTTATAGTAGCTGGATATGGACTTTGATCTAGTCCAACAGAGAAATCACTAGGTAGGTTTGATGGTAGGGGTTTATAGTAGCTGGATATGGACTTTGATCTAGTCCAACAGAGAAATCACTTGGTAGGTTTGATGGTTGGGGTTTATAGTAGCTGAATATGGACTTTGATCTAGTCCAACAGAGAAATCACTAGGTAGGTTTGATGGTAGGGGTTTATAGTAGCTGGATATGGACTTTGATCTAGTCCAACAGAGAAATCACTTGGTAGGTTTGATGGTAGGGGTTTATAGTAGCTGGATATGGACTTTGATCTAGTCCAACAGAGAAATCACTAGGTAGGTTTGATGGTAGGGGTTTATAGTAGCTGGATATGGACTTTGATCTAGTCCAACAGAGAAATCACTAGGTAGGTTTGATGGTAGGGGTTTATAGTAGCTGGATATGGACTTTGATCTAGTCCAACAGAGAAATCACTAGGTAGGTTTGATAGTAGGGGTTTATAGTAGCTGGATATGGACTTTGATCTAGTCCAACAGAGAAATCACTAGGTAGGTTTGATGGTAGGGGTTTATAGTAGCTGGATATGGACTTTGATCTAGTCCAACAGAGAAATCACTAGGTAGGTTTGATGGTAGGGGTTTATAGTAGCTGGATATGGACTTTGATCTAGTCCAACAGAGAAATCACTAGGTAGGTTTGATGGTAGGGGTTTATAGTAGCTGGATATGGACTTTGATCTAGTCCAACAGAGAAATCACTAGGTAGGTTTGATGGTAGGGGTTTATAGTAGCTGGATATGGACTTTGATCTAGTCCAACAGAGAAATCACTAGGTAGGTTTGATGGTAGGGGTTTATAGTAGCTGGATATGGACTTTGATCTAGTCCAACAGAGAAATCACTTGGTAGGTTTGATGGTTGGGGTTTATAGTAGCTGGATATGGACTTTGATCTAGTCCAACAGAGAAATCACTAGGTAGGTTTGATGGTAGGGGTTTATAGTAGCTGGATATGGACTTTGATCTAGTCCAACAGAGAAATCACTAGGTAGGTTTGATGGTTGGGGTTTATAGTAGCTGGATATGGACTTTGATCTAGTCCAACAGAGAAATCACTAGGTAGGTTTGATGGTAGGGGTTTATAGTAGCTGGATATGGACTTTGATCTAGTCCAACAGAGAAATCACTAGGTAGGTTTGATGGTTGGGGTTTATAGTAGCTGGATATGGACTTTGATCTAGTCCAACAGAGAAATCACTAGGTAGGTTTGATGGTAGGGGTTTATAGTAGATGGATATGGACTTTGATCTAGTCCAACAGAGAAATCACTAGGTAGGTTTGATGGTAGGGGTTTATAGTAGCTGGATATGGACTTTGATCTAGTCCAACAGAGAAATCACTAGGTAGGTTTGATGGTTGGGGTTTATAGTAGCTGGATATGGACTTTGATCTAGTCCAACAGAGAAATCACTAGGTAGGTTTGATGGTAGGGGTTTATAGTAGCTGGATATGGACTTTGATCTAGTCCAACAGAGAAATCACTAGGTAGGTTTGATGGTTGGGGTTTATAGTAGCTGGATATGGACTTTGATCTAGTCCAACAGAGAAATCACTAGGTAGGTTTGATGGTAGGGGTTTATAGTAGCTGGATATGGACTTTGATCTAGTCCAACAGAGAAATCACTTGGTAGGTTTGATGGTTGGGGTTTATAGTAGCTGGATATGGACTTTGATCTAGTCCAACAGAGAAATCACTTGGTAGGTTTGATGGTTGGGGTTTATAGTAGCTGGATATGGACTTTGATCTAGTCCAACAGAGAAATCACTAGGTAGGTTTGATGGTTGGGGTTTATAGTAGCTGAATATGGACTTTGATCTAGTCCAACAGAGAAATCACTAGGTAGGTTTGATGGTAGGGGTTTATAGTAGCTGGATATGGACTTTGATCTAGTCCAACAGAGAAATCACTAGGTAGGTTTGATGGTAGGGGTTTATAGTAGCTGGATATGGACTTTGATCTAGTCCAACAGAGAAATCACTAGGTAGGTTTGATGGTTGGGGTTTATAGTAGCTGGATATGGACTTTGATCTAGTCCAACAGAGAAATCACTAGGTAGGTTTGATGGTAGGGGTTTATAGTAGCTGGATATGGACTTTGATCTAGTCCAACAGAGAAATCACTAGGTAGGTTTGATGGTAGGGGTTTATAGTAGCTGGATATGGACTTTGATCTAGTCCAACAGAGAAATCGCTAGGTAGGTTTGATGGTAGGGGTTTATAGTAGCTGGATATGGACTTTGATCTAGTCCAACAGAGAAATCACTAGGTAGGTTTGATGGTTGGGGTTTATAGTAGCTGGATATGGACTTTGATCTAGTCCAACAGAGAAATCACTAGGTAGGTTTGATGGTAGGGGTTTATAGTAGCTGGATATGGACTTTGATCTAGTCCAACAGAGAAATCACTAGGTAGGTTTGATGGTTGGGGTTTATAGTAGCTGGATATGG
The DNA here is from genome assembly GCF_028476545.2 of Physella acuta. Taxonomy (NCBI): domain Eukaryota; kingdom Metazoa; phylum Mollusca; class Gastropoda; family Physidae; genus Physella; species Physella acuta. The sequence goes on from NW_026731872.1 coordinate 280,615, forward strand.
ACTTTGATCTAGTCCAACAGAGAAATCACTTGGTAGGTTTGATGGTTGGGGTTTATAGTAGCTGGATATGGACTTTGATCTAGTCCAACAGAGAAATCACTAGGTAGGTTTGATGGTAGGGGTTTATAGTAGCTGGATATGGACTTTGATCTAGTCCAACAGAGAAATCACTAGGTAGGTTTGATGGTTGGGGTTTATAGTAGCTGAATATGGACAGGGTGGGTCTCTTGGTCTAAAACAATTTGGCTTGGACAGTGTGGGTCTCTTGGTCTAAAACAACTGGGCATGGATAGTGTGGGTCTCTTGGTCTAAAACAACTAGGCATGGATAGTGTGGGTCTCTTGGTCTAAAACAACTGGGCATGGACAGGGTGGGTCTCTTGGTCTAAAACAACTGGGCATGGATAGTGTGGGTCTCTTGGTCTAAAACAACTAGGCATGGACAGTGTGGGTCTCTTGGTCTAAAACAACTGGGCTTGGACAGTGTGAGTCTCTTGGTCTAAAAAAACTGGGCAAGGACAGTGTGGGTCTCTTGGTCTAAAAACTGGGCTTGGACACAGTGGACATAGGAGTCTTACATAGCTGGATATGGACACAGTGGATCTTGTCCACCCCCCAACACAAGCAAATTTTAAAACTAAATTGAAACTGAAAAAATCTACTTTAACCCCCTTGAAAATTGTAAAAACTAAAGTTTATCATCTCTCTCACCATTTCACTATCAGCGCAGCCAGCAAGATTGCAGGCAGTCAGGATGTATGAGTAGCTGCGGTAGGGCAGAATGTTCTGGTCATCTGTGAAGTTCATGGCTGGTCCAGTGTACAGCTCCATCCCATCACGCCTCAGGGAGTACCTGGTTATCACACCTGAGACAGACATGTCCAACAATATACTACCATCCTCAACACAGCTACCTAGACATGTCCAAGTATATACTACCATCCTCAGCACTGCTACCTAGACATGTCCAAGAATAATATCCTACCATTCAGCACTGCTACCTAGACATGTCCAAGAATAATATCCTACCATTTAGCACTGCTAACTAGACATGTCCAAGAATAATATCCTACCATTCAGCACTGCTACCTAGACATGTCCAAGAATAATATCCTACCATTCAGCACTGCTACCTAGACATGTCCAAGAATAATATCCTACCATTCAGCACTGCTAACTAGACATGTCCAAGAATAATATCCTACCATTCAGCACTGCTACCTAGACATGTCCAAGAATAATATCCTACCATTCAGCACTGCTACCTAGACATGTCCAAGAATAATATCCTACCATTCAGTACTGCTACCTAGACATGTCCAAGAATAATATCCTACCATTCAGCACTGCTACCTAGACATGTACAAGAATAATATCCTACCATTCAGCACTGCTACCTAGACATGTCCAAGAATAATATCCTACCATTCAGCACTGCTACCTAGACATGTCCAAGAATAATATCCTACCATTCAGCACTGCCACCTAGACATGTCCAAGAATAATATCCTACCATTCAGCACTGCTACCTAGACATGTCCAAGAATAATATCCTACCATTCAGCACTGCTACCTAGACATGTCCAAGAATAATATCCTACCATTCAGCACTGCTACCTAGACATGTACAAGAATAATATCCTACCATTGGGTTTCTGTGGCTCTGTCCAGGTGAGATAGAAGGCAAAAAGTTCACCAGGTGCAACTCTGGTAGAGGGTGGAGTGACCAGTTCAGGTGGGGCCTCAGTGGTTCTCACATCTGTGGAGGGGCTGCTCACTGTGCCAGCACTGTTCACTGCTAACAGGTAGTACTGGTACTGGGTGTAGGGGCTTACATTCCCATCTAGAACAGATAGGTATAGAGATTTAGAGTCTCACATCTAGAGCATACAACTGGTTTAAACATTGTGCTACATTATTCAATATTAGGGAGTTTGTAACTAAATGTGTTTCGTGTTCTATTTTAAGAGCTTATTTTTTTTTAAAATTTGAATCGTATAAAATCAGAAATTTAAATTTTGGAACAGAACAATAATGGTATTAATTTTTATAGAAACATGTCGCTTTTTGTTTTAATTGCTTTTACTTACACCTCACTCAATTGGAAAAACATGAAATAATTTCAACTGACCAGTGTACGTAAGGTTAGGTCCAGAATAAATTCTTCCAGTGTCAGTTGTACAGGTCAAGCTGGTGTTGAGACTGACAGTTTGGTTGGTGATGGAGCTGTTGACAGCACCACAGGTACGTTTAGAGCTGTCAAAGTCACACCTGTTGCAGAAGGCTGTTGACTGTTGGCTGATGGGGCAAACCACACCTGTACCACAACCTGGAGAGATTTACAACATTAAAACAAATACATCAGCTGAATGTAATCAACATATCTTATTCAACTCTACTGAATGTAATCAACATATCTTGGAACATCTAATCAAAAAACAAGGAGCTGATGACAGAGGACAATGTTCACCTATGTAAAATATTGTGCCATAGACCTCCACACTTAGGTATTGGAATGTACTTGTGGTAGATTTCTAGCTCATTAAAATATTAAAATGAAAGTAGAAGTGAACTCTACCTGTGAGCAGCTTGGATCTGTCAGCACACACCTGTGTGAGGGGGTTAAAGCCCAGGTTGTTACAACAATGCAGGTTTGTGCTGATGCGACTCTGGCCACAGCACTTGTCTGAGGACACCAGCTTTTCTGTCTCACTCCCATAGTAGTGTGTCTGTCAGAGGGTGAGTATAGTTAAAGTAGGTGTGTCTGTCAGAGGGTGAGTATAGTTAAAGTAGGTGTGTCTGTCAGAGGGTGAGTATAGTTTAAAGTAGGTGTGTCTGTCAGAGTTTAAAGTATAGTTTAAAGTAGGTGTGTCTGTCAGAGTTTAAAGTATAGTTTAAAGTAGGTGTGTCTGTCAGAGTTTAAAGTATAGTTTAAAGTAGGTGTGTCTGTCAGAGTTTAAAGTATAGTTTAAAGTAGGTGTGTCTGTCAGAGTTTAAAGTATAGTTTAAAGTAGGTGTGTCTGTCAGAGGGTGAGTATAGTTTAAAGTAGGTGTGTCTGTCAGAGGGTGAGTATAGTTAAAGTAGGTGTGTCTGTCAGAGGGTGAGTATAGTTAAAGTAGTGTGTCTGTCAGATGGTGAGTATAGTTAAAGTAGTGTGTCTGTCAGAGGGTGAGTAACAGTTTAAAGTAGGTGTGTCTGTCAGATGGTGAGTATAGTTAAAGTAGGTGTGTCTGTCAGAGGGTGAGTATAGTTAAAGTAGGTGTGTCTGTCAGAGGGTGAGTATAGTTAAAGTAGGTGTGTCTGTCAGAGGGTGAGTATAGTTAAAGTAGGTGTGTCTGTCAGAGGGTGAGTATAGTTAAAGTAGGTGTGTCTGTCAGAGGGTGAGTATAGTTAAAGTAGGTGTGTCTGTCAGAGGGTGAGTAACAGTTTAAAGTAGGTGTGTCTGTCAGATGGTGAGTATAGTTAAAGTAGGTGTGTCTGTCAGAGGGTGAGTAACAGTTTAAAGTAGGTGTGTCTGTCAGAGGGTGAGTATAGTTAAAGTAGGTGTGTCTGTCAGAGGGTGAGTATAGTTAAAGTAGGTGTGTCTTTTAAAGGGTGAGTAACAGTTTAAAGTAGGTGTGTCTGTCAGATGGTGAGTATAGTTAAAGTAGGTGTGTCTGTCAGAGGGTGAGTATAGTTAAAGTAGGTGTGTCTGTCAGAGGGTGAGTATAGTTTAAAGTAGGTGTGTCTGTCAGAGGGTGAGTATAGTTTAAAGTAGGTGTGTCTGTCAGAGGGTGAGTATAGTTAAAGTAGGTGTGTCTGTAAGAGGGTGAGTATAGTTAAAGTAGGTGTGTCTGTCAGAGGGTGAGAATAGTTAAAGTAGGTGTGTCTGTCAGATGGTGAGTATAGTTAAAGTAGGTGTGTCTGTCAGAGGGTGAGAATAGTTAAAGTAGGTGTGTCTGTCAGAGGGTGAGTATAGTTAAAGTAGGTGTGTCTTTTAAAGGGTGAGTAACAGTTTAAAGTAGGTGTGTCTGTCAGATGGTGAGTATAGTTAAAGTAGGTGTGTCTGTCAGAGGGTGAGTATAGTTAAAGTAGTGTGTCTGTCAGAGGGTGAGTAACAGTTTAAAGTAGGTGTGTCTGTCAGAGGGTGAGTAACAGTTTAAAGTAGGTGTGTCTGTCAGAGGGTGAGTATAGTTAAAGTAGGTGTGTCTGTCAGAGGGTGAGTAACAGTTTAAAGTAGGTGTGTCTGTCAGATGGTGAGTATAGTTAAAGAAGGTGTGTCTTTTAAAGGGTGAGTATAGTTAAAGTAGGTGTGTCTGTAAGAGGGTGAGTATAGTTAAAGTAGGTGTGTCTTTTAAAGGGTGAGTATAGTTAAAGTAGGTGTGTCTGTAAGAGGGTGAGTATAGTTAAAGTAGGTGTGTCTTTTAAAGGGTGAGTATAGTTAAAGTAGGTGTGTCTGTAAGAGGGTGAGTATAGTTAAAGTAGGTGTGTCTGTCAGAGGGTGAGAATAGTTAAAGTAGGTGTGTCTGTCAGAGGGTGAGTATAGTTAAAGTAGGTGTGTCTGTCAGAGGGTGAGTATAGTTAAAGTAGGTGTGTTTGTCAGATGGTGAGTATAGTTAAAGTAGGTGTGTCTGTCAGAGGGTGAGTAACAGTTTAAAGTAGGTGTGTCTGTCAGAGGATGAGTAACAGTTTAAAGTAGGTGTGTCTGTCAGAGGGTGAGTATAGTTAAAGTAGGTGTGTCTGTCAGAGGGTGAGTATAGTTAAAGTAGTGTGTCTGTCAGAGGGTGAGTAACAGTTTAAAGTAGGTGTGTCTGTCAGATGGTGAGTATAGTTAAAGTAGGTGTGTCTGTCAGAGGGTGAGTATAGTTAAAGTAGGTGTGTCTGTCAGAGGGTGAGTATAGTTAAAGTAGTGTGTCTGTCAGAGGGTGAGTATAGTTAAAGTAGGTGTGTCTTTTAAAGGGTGAGTATAGTTAAAGTAGGTGTGTCTGTCAGATGGTGAGTATAGTTAAAGTAGGTGTGTCTGTCAGAGGGTGAGTATAGTTAAAGTAGGTGTGTCTGTCAGAGGGTGAGTATAGTTAAAGTAGGTGTGTCTGTCAGAGGGTGAGTATAGTTAAAGTAGGTGTGTCTGTCAGAGGGTGAGTATAGTTAAAGTAGGTGTGTCTGTCAGAGGGTGAGTAACAGTTTAAAGTAGGTGTGTCTGTCAGAGGATGAGTAACAGTTTAAAGTAGGTGTGTCTGTCAGAGGGTGAGTATAGTTAAAGTAGGTGTGTCTGTCAGAGGGTGAGTATAGTTAAAGTAGGTGTGTCTGTCAGAGGGTGAGAATAGTTAAAGTAGGTGTGTCTGTCAGATGGTGAGTATAGTTAAAGTAGGTGTGTCTGTCAGAGGGTGAGTATAGTTAAAGTAGTGTGTCTGTCAGAGGGTGAGTAACAGTTTAAAGTAGGTGTGTCTGTCAGAGGGTGAGTATAGTTAAAGTAGTGTGTCTGTCAGAGGGTGAGTATAGTTAAAGTAGGTGTGTCTTTTAAAGGGTGAGTATAGTTAAAGTAGGTGTGTCTGTCAGAGGGTGAGTATAGTTAAAGTAGGTGTGTCTGTCAGAGGGTGAGTATAGTTAAAGTAGGTGTGTCTGTCAGAGGGTGAGTATAGTTAAAGTAGGTGTGTCTGTCAGAGGGTGAGTATAGTTAAAGTAGGTGTGTCTGTCAGAGGGTGAGTATAGTTAAAGTAGTGTGTCTGTCAGAGGGTGAGTAACAGTTTAAAGTAGGTGTGTCTGTCAGAGGGTGAGTATAGTTAAAGTAGGTATGTCTGTCAGAGGGTGAGTATAGTTAAAGTAGGTGTGTCTGTCAGAGGGTGAGTAACAGTTTAAAGTAGGTGTGTCTGTCAGAGGGTGAGTATAGTTAAAGTAGGTGTGTCTTTTAAAGGGTGAGTATAGTTAAAGTAGGTGTGTCTGTCAGAGGGTGAGTATAGTTAAAGTAGGTGTGTCTGTCAGAGGGTGAGTATAGTTAAAGTAGGTGTGTCTGTCAGAGGGTCAGTATAGTTAAAGTAGGTGTGTCTGTCAGAGGGTGAGTATAGTTAAAGTAGGTGTGTCTGTCAGAGGATGAGTAACAGTTTAAAGTAGGTGTGTCTGTCAGAGGGTGAGTATAGTTAAAGTAGGTGTGTCTGTCAGAGGGTGAGTATAGTTAAAGTAGGTGTGTCTGTCAGAGGGTGAGTAACAGTTTAAAGTAGGTGTGTCTGTCAGAGGATGAGTATAGTTAAAGTAGTGTGTCTGTCAGAGGGTGAGTAACAGTTTAAAGTAGGTGTGTCTGTCAGATGGTGAGTATAGTTAAAGTAGGTGTGTCTGTCAGAGGGTGAGTAACAGTTTAAAGTAGGTGTGTCTGTCAGAGGGTGAGTATAGTTAAAGTAGGTGTGTCTGTCAGAGGGTGAGTATAGTTAAAGTAGTGTGTCTGTCAGAGGGTGAGTATAGTTAAAGTAGGTGTGTCTTTTAAAGGGTGAGTATAGTTAAAGTAGGTGTGTCTGTCAGATGGTGAGTATAGTTAAAGTAGGTGTGTCTGTCAGAGGGTGAGTATAGTTAAAGTAGGTGTGTCTGTCAGAGGGTGAGTATAGTTAAAGTAGGTGTGTCTGTCAGAGGGTGAGTATAGTTAAAGTAGGTGTGTCTGTCAGAGGGTGAGTATAGTTAAAGTAGGTGTGTCTGTCAGAGGGTGAGTAACAGTTTAAAGTAGGTGTGTCTGTCAGAGGATGAGTAACAGTTTAAAGTAGGTGTGTCTGTCAGAGGGTGAGTATAGTTAAAGTAGGTGTGTCTGTCAGAGGGTGAGTATAGTTAAAGTAGGTGTGTCTGTCAGAGGGTGAGAATAGTTAAAGTAGGTGTGTCTGTCAGATGGTGAGTATAGTTAAAGTAGGTGTGTCTGTCAGAGGGTGAGTATAGTTAAAGTAGTGTGTCTGTCAGAGGGTGAGTAACAGTTTAAAGTAGGTGTGTCTGTCAGAGGGTGAGTATAGTTAAAGTAGTGTGTCTGTCAGAGGGTGAGTATAGTTAAAGTAGGTGTGTCTTTTAAAGGGTGAGTATAGTTAAAGTAGGTGTGTCTGTCAGATGGTGAGTATAGTTAAAGTAGGTGTGTCTGTCAGAGGGTGAGTATAGTTAAAGTAGGTGTGTCTGTCAGAGGGTGAGTATAGTTAAAGTAGGTGTGTCTGTCAGAGGGTGAGTATAGTTAAAGTAGGTGTGTCTGTCAGAGGGTGAGTATAGTTAAAGTAGTGTGTCTGTCAGAGGGTGAGTAACAGTTTAAAGTAGGTGTGTCTGTCAGAGGGTGAGTATAGTTAAAGTAGGTATGTCTGTCAGAGGGTGAGTATAGTTAAAGTAGGTGTGTCTGTCAGAGGGTGAGTAACAGTTTAAAGTAGGTGTGTCTGTCAGAGGGTGAGTATAGTTAAAGTAGGTGTGTCTTTTAAAGGGTGAGTATAGTTAAAGTAGGTGTGTCTGTCAGAGGGTGAGTATAGTTAAAGTAGGTGTGTCTGTCAGAGGGTGAGTATAGTTAAAGTAGGTGTGTCTGTCAGAGGGTGAGTATAGTTAAAGTAGGTGTGTCTGTCAGAGGGTGAGTATAGTTAAAGTAGGTGTGTCTGTCAGAGGATGAGTAACAGTTTAAAGTAGGTGTGTCTGTCAGAGGGTGAGTATAGTTAAAGTAGGTATGTCTGTCAGAGGGTGAGTATAGTTAAAGTAGGTGTGTCTGTCAGAGGGTGAGTATAGTTAAAGTAGGTGTGTCTGTCAGAGGGTGAGTATAGTTAAAGTAGTGTGTCTGTCAGAGGGTGAGTAACAGTTTAAAGTAGGTGTGTCTGTCAGAGGGTGAGTATAGTTAAAGTAGGTATGTCTGTCAGAGGGTGAGTATAGTTAAAGTAGGTGTGTCTGTCAGAGGGTGAGTAACAGTTTAAAGTAGGTGTGTCTGTCAGAGGGTGAGTATAGTTAAAGTAGGTGTGTCTTTTAAAGGGTGAGTATAGTTAAAGTAGGTGTGTCTGTCAGAGGGTGAGTATAGTTAAAGTAGGTGTGTCTGTCAGAGGGTGAGTATAGTTAAAGTAGGTGTGTCTGTCAGAGGGTGAGTATAGTTAAAGTAGGTGTGTCTGTCAGAGGGTGAGTATAGTTAAAGTAGGTGTGTCTGTCAGAGGATGAGTAACAGTTTAAAGTAGGTGTGTCTGTCAGAGGGTGAGTATAGTTAAAGTAGGTATGTCTGTCAGAGGGTGAGTATAGTTAAAGTAGGTGTGTCTGTCAGAGGGTGAGTATAGTTAAAGTAGGTGTGTCTGTCAGAGGGTGAGTATAGTTAAAGTAGGTGTGTCTGTCAGAGGGTGAGTATAGTTAAAGTAGTGTGTCTGTCAGAGGGTGAGTAACAGTTTAAAGTAGGTGTGTCTGTCAGATGGTGAGTATAGTTAAAGTAGTGTGTCTGTCAGAGGGTGAGTATAGTTAAAGTAGGTGTGTCTGTCAGAGGGTGAGTATAGTTAAAGTAGGTGTGTCTGTCAGAGGGTGAGTATAGTTAAAGTAGGTGTGTCTTTTAAAGGGTGAGTATAGTTAAAGTAGGCGTGTCAATAATATAGTGTCTAAAATTGTAGTCACATTCATGTTTGTTAAAATTTAAAAATAAGAGTATAAATAACAAGAGTTTATCTAAAATTTTAGTCACTTCTCATTTTTTAGCAATATCTGGAAACCAAGACTGAAGCTGATTTCTGTAAGCAAAAGTTCAATGCACAAGCATCTTGAAAATAAATTACTTTTATGACCCCCCCCCCCCCCTCCCTCCAACACAATTAATGCCAAGTTAAAATTAAAATTAACAACATACATAACAAATTATGCACTAAAATGAAATACTATCTGATTATTTCATTGGTTAGGGAGATAATAACATATTATAAGGGTTTATTTCAAAATCTCAAAGAAATGAGGCAAGCATTAAAATAAATCAATGAACTTTTTCCATATATAACGAATAATTTTAAAATACTAAATTTATTTGAAGATGTGCAAAAGTCAAGTTTTGGACAAATATATAAATATTTAAACTCCAGTGTATTTGAGTATTATATCAATTAAAGAAGGATCAATCATCCTGTAAAAAACTATTAGCCTAAGCACTAAAGCTCACCTTGCTATTAGCCTAAGCACTAAAGCTCACCTTGCTATTAGCCTAAGCACTAAAGCTCACCTTGGATTTGCCTGTGTCACTTGTGCAACACATGGTCAGCTTGGCCTCCACATATTCCTGACCACAGCAGACATAGCCTGCTTGAGGTAGATACATCTGACCATTGTCCATGTTGCCACAGCAAACTGTTGAGTCATAGATGACCCGCCCACCGCAACAGCTGCGCCCCAGCTTACCCATAAGAACACCTGAGGAGAGAGGAGAGTTAACACACATATAACAACTCTACTGCACCTTTTATGGTCATTGTTCTTTATATGCCCAGAACATATTCCTATTTGTTCAAAATTAGATGTAAACATTGTGTCAAATAGAAAATGTCAAGTTAATAAATTGTAATGTAAAGTTTTAAGAAAGCTTTGGCTGACTAAAGAAGTAGATAAGGACAAAAGTCCTACCCTGACAACACATCTGAGCACCAGATGAAGAGAAGGGGATGTTACCACAACAGGCATCACCCTGGCTGATAGACAACCTGTCCTCATTGACATCAGGGCAACATGTTTCACCTGGCAACACCTGCACATACCTAGAGGGAGAAGGAGAGGTGTTAATGTAAGGGAAAGTATTCAAGGTTTGAGACCTGGGTAACATTTTTTACAATGCTATATCAATGTACAACTCACAATTTTACTTTGCTCAAACGTATCTACTGTCCTGTGGAAAGTGGTTAGACATAGATCTAATAATAATTCACATACTGAAGTTAAAGAAATCATAACTATTACAAAATCAGAGATTTATTTTTAAAATTTTAAGGCAACACAAGCTGAATGAGAAATTGTTGACAGTACTGGTCAGTTGATAAAAAAAGATAGATGACCTTTGACCACAGCAGGTGTAGTTGTCCCTAGGTTCATAAAACTGACCACTGCAGCAGACATAATTTGGTTGGGGCTTCAGCACATAGCTGTTCCCACAACACTCATAGCCTGGCAAGGCAGGGAAGAGTTTTCCATCACAGCAAGCCTGGTGGAGACAGATGCAAGGTACAAGATTATAGAACATAAAATCCTGGTCAGGTGTAATATCAAAGCTTATAACATTTTGTTCTTTTAATACTGATGTGTATAGACTTGAGGAAACTCATCTAGAGAGGTTTAAAAACTAGTCAACCAAGTAAAGGTCAAAAACCAATGGACAAAGGCAGCCGTAGAGCCATGTCTGATACACACTAGGCTTCATGGCCTACCATGTATCACAAGTTAAAAATTGTCAGTAATCTACAACAAAATACTACTGATTGTCCTACCTTAGCCCCAGTATAACACTGAGTCCCACAGAGACCCTCAAGCACTCCACATTCAATGTAGGAACATTTTTGTAAGTCAGCATCAGAGCTAGGAGCTGGGCTGTGATACAGTTGATGAAATGTCATGTAGCAGTGGAAAATAAAATTTCAATACACAATATTTTTACGTCAGGTTAATTAGTATGACTTTTCTTGCTTAACTAATAGCTGAATGTAAGTAAAAAGTTTCACGTAATGCAGTCATGTGACTGATGATTGACATACATCTTGGCACAGCTTTCCAAAGTTTTTCTCCACAGTTCATATCTTTGGATGATTCCATTAGGCCTGTCTGGTGAAGTCCATTGAACAACAACCTTGTTATAAAAAAGCATTTTAGTTTTTTAACTAATACATTTTTACAAATACTAATAGACATTTTTAATAAAATGACACAATAATTATTAAAATGATCTTGTTATGACTTTGATTTGTATAAGATTAAAGCAGCCTAAGACTTAAGACAGAGTGAAACAGCAGCACACCTGAGTAGCTGTGAGTGAGACAATGTTGGGGGCAGCTAGACCTTGTGGCAGGGCTTCAGCTGTGGTCCCTAGTGTACTCTTGCTGACAGTGCAGGCAAATACTGTGCAGGCCTCAACCTGTAGAGTGTGTAGCATAGACTTTTCAACAGTTTGAAATGAAATGTTTAAGTAAGCTGTGGTTTGTAGAGTGTGTAGCATGGACTTTTCAACAGTTTGAAATTAAATGTTTAAGCAAGCTGTGGTTTGTAGAGTGTGTAGCATAGACTTTTCAACAGTTTGAAATGAAATGTTTAAGTAAGCTGTGGTTTGTAGAGTGTGTAGCATGGACTTTTCAACAGTTTGAAATTAAATGTTTAAGTAAACTGTGGTTTGTAATTTGAGTGAGCAGACAACTCTACAAAAAAAATATTAGAAATCTTTTTCCATGTCTGAAACACTATCAAGGGGGTGAGGGTTCCAACTGTGATGATAAGATGATAAGTGGTTTGGTTTTGAAAGCATTCCATTGTTTATCATCATTTTATGGGCAACACTATATAAATATAATTAGGCCCTGATAAATTGTAAGTTTAAAATATGCTCAAGGCAAAGTAAGTGGGAAAAAACAGTATAAGACTGACGATCAGGCAAAGTGGGAGGGAAAATAGTTGACAAAGTATCTCAAGACAAAATACTTCTAAGCAAAATATCTAAGGATGAAATAATTCTTCTAGACCAATTTCTAAGGACAAGTTAATTGTTGGCAAAGTATCTCTGGCCAAAACCAATCCTAGCTTAAAGTACAAGATGGACCAACCTTAACATCATAGACAGTGTAGGGCTGCAGGTTGGACACAACAGTTGACCCAGGCAGCTTGAAGCCTGTTGCTACCTTCACATCATTTATGTAGATGTTGTAGGCCGTGATGTCACCATTTGGTTGGCTTGGGGCTGTCCAGGACACACGTAGAGATGTCGTGCTCATGACAGTCAGCTGAGGGGGACTCAGGCCACTTGGGGCTGTAACATAGGTCAAATATACTTGTGTACACAGATGTAGGGGGTGGGGGTCATGTCACCTGAGCCTTATTATAGGTTAAATATACATGTGTAGACAGAAGATGCTTTTGAGAAATTAATTATAATAATGATTTCATGCTGCCCAGATGACAGTCATGAAATATTTATTAATTAAACCTTATTGCTAGAAGTTTTGTAAAGCTGATCAACTAGCCAAGTTGACCTACCTCCATCCTTTGTTCTGACAACAAGAGGCAGGCTACTGATGTAGGCCCCACCAAAAATGGTCAGAGTTACTGTAACTGTGTAGTCTGTGTTGGGCAGCAGTGAGGTAACCACTGTGCCAAACACTCCTACAGCCACATCAACAGATACATTGTTCTGGCTACTCCAAGCTAGCACTGTCTGAGTCTGGATCTCTCCTTGCAGCTCCACTGGGCCTGAAGAATACATGGCAAATTGTTAAATAAACAATAGTCTAATTTGTATGACCTTAAAACTAATGTTTAGGCTTATCATATTAATGAACATTATTTGAAAAGATGGCAAAATCATTATTAAATTTGTTTTTTAATAAAACTTTGACTGACAATGGTTTAGGAACAAAACAAATCAAATCTAATCATCTGAAAATGTCACATGTTTCATTTGAAATTTGAGGGACATTCACATAACACACTGATGACCTGCTGGACAGAACTATCTAGCAGGACTGGAAAACAATGAGAAAACAATTACTGGGCACTGTCCAGTTAACGATGATGCTCTGGTGATCCATGACCCTTGCCGTCACATTAGCTGGCAGCCTGGGCAGGCCACCAAAGGTTGTGGCCTCTGTGGAGTTAGGGCTGGTGGCCTGGCCAATGGTGTTGTACACTGTGGTACGGTAGACATAGGTGGTGAACATGGGCAGGTTGGTGTCCCCATAGAACAGGCCTGGGCCCTTGTAAACACTCTGCCATTGGCCAATGTCTGTGACAGTAGCTGTGTGATGACAAAAATTGTACAGGTAATCCATTTATGACCCCTCACCAGTGGCGGAACTAGAAAAAACGGGCCACCATACAAAAAAACAATTCTGGGCCCCCCCTATATATATATATATATATATATATATATATATATATATATATATATATATATATATATATATATAAACATTGGATACTCGTTTCTGGCCTAATCAGGTTTTGAGTAAAAAGTCTTTTTTTTTTCTCAATTTAAACAAATTACAACATGTCTTGTGTGTGAGTACATTGGTCTGTTTTGAATTTTTTTTATTTTTAAAGTTAGACTCTAGAACTAGTTTTTTTTTTCTAGAACTATTCTATATGTTTGTTATAATACTGGCTACCCTTAATTTTAGCCGGTCAAAGGAATATAAAACGTGAAGGCTTTGTATGTGTAATGGTTTTTCGTGTTATGTTTATTTTTTCTTTCATTTGTATTTATATTATTTGTTTTAAATATATTTCCTTCTTATGCTATCTCATTCTTTAGTATGTATGTTTTTAAAAATAATAATGAAGAGGAGTAATTGCTTTTTAATTTGTTTAATACAAATATATTAAAAGGAGCTAATGAGCATCCCTATTTAACTATTTAGAAAAGGGAAATAAGTCATGGAAGTGTTTTGAACGTTTGCCTACCTTACACACTACATCTCAGGCATATATTTTTTTTTACGCAACAGCATGTGTTAGCAACTGTATAACATCACTACTGTATGTCTGTTATTTACACAATCTTTTACCGTCAAGTCAAAAATGCAAGAAAATTATTTTTTTTAACTATAAAAAATGTATTATGGTCGGCAATGGGCCCCTAAATGGCGTGGGCCCCCCCGCAATGCGGGGTCTGGCGGCACTGTAGTTCCGCCCCTGCCCCTCACTACACCCCATCCACATGCATCCACTTTCAACAACTTCCCCCCCCCCCTCCCCCATCAGGGATGTGGGTGTCCACAGAAATAAATTTAGTAGACATCCCAAAACTTACTTCCAGTTGTAATAAAGATCATAACATTAATAAGTTGTACAGTTCATTATCTTTCATTCTATTTACTTTATCATTCACTTCCCAAGAGGTACAAAGAGTAATTATTGTTTATTGGGTGGTCCATAAATGAAGTCACAAGGAGTGGTTAGTAATTATGTGACTATTAGAAGGAGCGTTTCTGAAAGTGTGACGACACTTTTACAATATTGTTATAAACTGAATTTTGGACGTTATTTATCATTTTTTAAATACTTTTTTTGTAAATTGGAATAAAAATCTATCAAGTTAAATAAGCTCAGTACATTTTTTCTTAAATCGCTGTTTTATTAAAAAAATGCAATTTTAAACACCAGTTATATAGATACAAGTTTAACATCCCTATTACGTTACTTTTAACACAGCATTTACCACTGTTACTAATTAAACTATTATTATAAGCAATACCACTTATTATTTCATGGAAAAATATAAGTGTACTTAACAACTACAAATGGAAAGTGTACATAAAAAACTACAAACTGTCAAGTGGCTGTCGCACTTTGACCCGTGACAACTCGTACGAAATGTTTGGTCCATTGGGGGAGGCAACTGGTTGCCACAGGATGGAGATCCTGGATGAAGATATAGCTGTAGCTACGGGAGCCACCTGACCAGAGGGGATGCTGGGACTTGTTGTAAATACTGTGCCAACACTTTCTGTACACCCCCCAGCTGTGGACATAAGGTTCACAATAAAAAACAAAGCTAACTAGAATTATTAACATTTTAAAATTGAAAATATTATTAAGTCCCTTGATGGTGAAATTATTTTTTTAAGTTCATTTTTTTTTTATATCTAATAAATAAATAACCATAAACAACATGTTAGAATGTCTGCCCCATTAATCAATTCTAGATAACAAAAATGTTGTGTTATCTTGTAGGCCTACATAAAAACAAACATGAGTACTAACTTGTACAGGCTGTGACTGTGACTGTGTACTGAGTGTACGGTGTTAGAACAGACACAAGGAGGGTTGTCTGGGATGTGTTGCGGATGTCAAAACGTGGATCAGGAAAACGGATGACATAATTTTCTATCTGACCATTAGGCTGCAGGGGAGGTAACCACTGAACCAGCACTGATGTTGGAGTTAGGCTTATGATTTGTGGGGGGTTCACACCAGCTGGTCCTAGAGATGAGTAAATGTTTTTAAATCATGTGTAAAGAAAATAAATGAAAATCAATATAAAAGTGAAGTGGTTCAGAAGATAACTAAATAACAATATGCTGTTAAAAAAGTTCTTGTCTTTGATCTTGTATAACAAGGGTTAGAAAACTACATTTAACTGCAAGTGTTACATTCAGGTGATCCAACATTGGAATCTACAGGTGACCTGCAAAATGGCAATGACTAAGACTAGTGTTTAACAAACAGATATGAAACAAACAAGACTGACTAGATGCTCCAGTAATGATCTGTGTCCATGGTCCCTGTGCTATGCCTGCTCCATTCTGTACATTCACACGGTAGTTGTACATGGAGTATGGTGTCAGACTGTTGGACTCGTCTATGTAGATCTAGAAAACAACAGAGTTATCCAGTGTATACTTCAACATAAAAAGCAATGTTAAAAATCATTTTTTTTTATTGTACATGATTTAGCCTATACTACGTCATGCAGAAGTTCAATAGTATTTTAAATATTTACAGAAAGATAATTAGGGTTTTTAATAGCAAATTAATGGGGTTTTAATTCAATCAATGTCAAGTTTATAGTGTGGTGTTCAAAAGTAAACAGAAGGCATACATTTTTAAAACACTAGATTTCTAATTATTTTTTAAGCTTTACTTTCAGCATTTTTTTGAAAAGTGCAAGGCTACTCAAACCACAAAATATACCAAGAAACATATTTTGTCCATGTTCAAGCCAACAATAGTCTTTGGGTCCCTCACAGCACACATGGCAATAGGCATGTCTATTGAGTGTGAATATTGACTTGTCAAGTAACAACTAACATCTTTGTTGTAGAAAATATTAGTTGAACTAGTCTTGACAAACCAAGTGTTATAGGTAACAAATGTGATACATACCATTGATAGATCTGGTGTTATAGGTAACCAAGGGGATATGTACCACTGATAGATCAGGTGTTATAGGTAACAAAAGTGATACATACCATTGATAGATCAGGTGTTATAGATAACAAAAGTGATACATACCATTGATAGATCAGGTGTTATAGGTAACAAATGTGATACATACCATTGATAGATCAGGTGTTATAGGTAACAAAAGTGATACTTACCATTGATAGATCAGGTGTGCGAGAGGTAACAAATGTGCTACCTACCATTGATAGATCTGGTGTTATAGGTAACCAAGGGGATATGTACCACTGATAGATCAGGTGTTATAGGTAACAAAAGTGATACTTACCATTGATAGATCAGGTGTGCGAGAGGTAACAAATGTGCTACCTACCATTGATAGATCTGGTGTTATAGGTAACCAAGGGGATATGTACCACTGATAGATCAGGTGTTATAGGTAACAAAAGTGATACATACCATTGATAGATCAGGTGTGCGAGAGGTAACAAATGTGCTACCTACCATTGATAGATTAGGTGTACGAGAGGTAACAAAAGTGATACCTACCATTGATAGATTAGGTGTACGAGAGGTAACAAAAGTGATACCTACCATTGATAGATCAGGTGTTATAGGTAACAAAAGTGATACCTACCATTGATAGATCAGGTGTACGAGAGGTAACAAAAGTGATACCTACCATTGATAGATCAGGTGTACGAGAGGTAACAAAAGTGATACCTACCATTGATAGATCAGGTGTACGAGAGGTAACAAAAGTGATAACTACCATTGATAGATCAGGTGTACGAGAGGTAACAAAAGTGATACCTACCATTGATAGATCAGGTGTACGAGAGGTAACAAAAGTGATACCTACCATTGATAGATCAGGTGTACGAGAGGTAACAAAAGTGATACCTACCATTGATAGATCAGGTGTACGAGAGGTAACAAAAGTGATACCTACCATTGATAGATCAGGTGTACGAGAAGTAACAAAAGTGATACCTACCATTGATAGATCAGGTGTACGAGAGGTAACAAAAGTGATACCTACCATTGATAGATCAGGTGTACGAGAGGTAACAAAAGTGATACCTACCACTGATAGATCAGGTGTACGAGAGGTAACAAAAGTGATACCTACCATTGATAGATCAGGTGTACGAGAGGTAACAAAAGTGATACCTACCATTGATAGATCAGGTGTACAAGAGGTAACAAAAGTGATACCTACCATTGATAGATCAGGTGTACGAGAGGTAACAAAAGTGATACCTACCATTGATAGATCAGGTGTACGAGAGGTAACAAAAGTGATACCTACCATTGATAGATCAGGTGTACGAGAGGTAACAAAAGTGATACCTACCATTGATAGATCAGGTGTACGAGAGGTAACAAAAGTGATACCTACCATTGATAGATCAGGTGTACGAGAGGTAACAAAAGTGATACCTACCATTGATAGATCAGGTGTACGAGAGGTAACAAAAGTGATACCTACCATTGATAGATCAGGTGTACGAGAGGTAACAAAAGTGATACCTACCATTGATAGATCAGGTGTACGAGAGGTAACAAAAGTGATACCTACCATTGATAGATCAGGTGTACGAGAGGTAACAAAAGTGATACCTACCATTGATAGATCAGGTGTACGAGAGGTAACAAAAGTGATACCTACCATTGACAGATCAGGTGTACGAGAGGTAACAAAAGTGATACCTACCATTGACAGATCAGGTGTACGAGAGGTAACAAAAGTGATACCTACCATTGATAGATCAGGTGTACGAGAGGTAACAAAAGTGATACCTACCATTGATAGATCAGGTGTACGAGAGGTAACAAAAGTGATACCTACCATTGATAGATCAGGTGTACGAGAGGTAACAAAAGTGATACCTACCATTGATAGATCAGGTGTACGAGAGGTAACAAAAGTGATACCTACCATTGATAGATCAGGTGTACGAGAGGTAACAAAAGTGATACCTACCATTGATAGATCAGGTGTACGAGAGGTAACAAAAGTGATACCTACCATTGATAGATCAGGTGTACGAGAGGTAACAAAAGTGATACCTACCATTGATAGATCAGGTGTACGAGAGGTAACAAAAGTGATACCTACCATTGATAGATCAGGTGTACGAGAGGTAACAAAAGTGATACCTACCATTGATAGATCAGGTGTACGAGAGGTAACAAAAGTGATACCTACCATTGACAGATCAGGTGTACGAGAGGTAACAAAAGTGATACCTACCATTGACAGATCAGGTGTACGAGAGGTAACAAAAGTGATACCTACCATTGATAGATCAGGTGTACGAGAGGTAACAAAAGTGATACCTACCATTGATAGATCAGGTGTACGAGAGGTAACAAAAGTGATACCTACCATTGATAGATCAGGTGTACGAGAGGTAACAAAAGTGATACCTACCATTGATAGATCAGGTGTACGAGAGGTAACAAAAGTGACATTCTCTGAGTTTCCAACTTTTCTTTCAATGATGAATTGCATGATGACCCCATTAGGTTTGCCTGGTGACTGATAGGAGATCTGAATGGCAGATGGACTCAGTGCTCTCAGGTCAGGCATCTTCAGGTCTTCAGGTACTGTGTCAACATAGTTTATCACAACATCAGGGTCTGTCTTACTTGAGTGAGGGGAAAAGAACTCTAACACACTGTACGCAACACTATACTTAGACCTCTAGCGTTCTTGGTACACCCCCCCCCACCCCCCAGCCAATGTGTTCACTCACTCACCCACCCACTGTGTCTAACGCCCAGGTAATGTGTACATCCACCAACTATATCCACCCACCCACTGTGTACACCCACCCACCCACTGTGTGCACCCACCCACCCACTGTCCACAACCCAATACTTACAGTCCTCCAGAGTTCTGATGCCAGTAGATGGCTGGCTCTTGGTACACCCACCCACTGTGTACACCCACCCACTGTGTACACCCACCCACCCACTGTGTACACCCAACCAGTTATTGCATCCACCCACTGTGTACACCCACCCAGTTACTGCATCCATCCACCCACTGTGTACACCCACCCACATGTACACCCAACGAGTTATTGCATCCACCCACTGTGTACACCCACCCACGTGTACACCCAACGAGTTAATTACTGTATCCACCCACCTACTGTCCACAACCCAATACTTACAGTCCTCTAGAGTTCTGATGGCAGTAGATGGCTGGCTCTTGGTACACCCACCCACTGTGTACACCCACCCACCCACTGTGTACACCCAACCAGTTATTGCATCCACCCACTGTGTACACCCAACCAGTTATTGCATCCACCCACTGTGTACACCCACCCAGTTACTGCATCCATCCACCCACTGTGTACACCCACCCACGTGTACACCCAACGAGTTATTGCATCCACCCACTGTGTACACCCACCCACGTGTACACCCAACGAGTTATTGCATCCACCCACTGTGTACACCCACCCACGTGTACACCCAACGAGTTAATTACTGTATCCACCCACCCACTGTCCACAACCCAATACTTACAGTCCTCCAGAGTTCTGATGGCAGTAGATGGCTGGCTCTTGGTACACCCACCCACTGTGTACACCCACCCACCCACTGTGTACACCCAACCAGTTATTGCATCCACCCACTGTGTACACCCACCCAGTTACTGCATCCATCCACCCACTGTGTACACCCACCCACGTGTACACCCAACGAGTTATTGCATCCACCCACTGTGTACACCCACCCACGTGTACACCCAACGAGTTAATTACTGTATCCACCCACCCACTGTCCACAACCCAATACTTACAGTCCTCCAGAGTTCTGATGGCAGTAGATGGCTGGCTCTTGGTACACCCACCCACTGTGTACACCCACCCACTGTGTACACCCACCCACTGTGTACACCCAACCAGTTATTGCATCCACCCACTGTGTACACCCAACCAGTTATTGCATCCACCCACTGTGTACACCCACCCAGTTACTGCATCCATCCACCCACTGTGTACACCCACCCACGTGTACACCCAACGAGTTATTGCATCCACCCACTGTGTACACCCACCCACGTGTACACCCAACGAGTTAATTACTGTATCCACCCACCTACTGTCCACAACCCAATACTTACAGTCCTCCAGAGTTCTGATGGCAGTAGATGGCTGGCTCTTGGTACACCCACCCAGTTACTGTATCCACCCACCTACTGTGTACACCCACCCACTGTGTACACCCACCCACTGTGTACACCCACCCACCTACTGTCCACAACCCAATACTTACAGTCCTCCAGAGTTCTGATGGCAGTAGATGGCTGGCTCTTGGTACACCCACCCACTGTGTACACCCACCCACCCACTGTGTACACCCACCCACTGTGTACACCCACCCACCCACTGTGTACACCCACCCACGTGTACACCCACCCACTGTATCCACCCACCTACTGTCCACAACCCAATACTTACAGTCCTCCAGAGTTCTGATGGCAGTAGATGGCTGGCTCTTGGTACACCCACCCACTGTGTACACCCACCCACTGTGTACACCCAACCAGTTATTGCATCCACCCACTGTGTACACCCAACCAGTTATTGCATCCACCCACTGTGTACACCCACCCAGTTACTGCATCCATCCACCCACTGTGTACACCCACCCACGTGTACACCCAACGAGTTATTGCATCCACCCACTGTGTACACCCACCCACGTGTACACCCAACGAGTTAATTACTGTATCCACCCACCCACTGTCCACAACCCAATACTTACAGTCCTCTAGAGTTCTGATGGCAGTAGATGGCTGGCTCTTGGTACACCCACCCACTGTGCAAGCCTCCACCTCAAACATGTAGCTGGTGTAGGGGCTGAGGTTGTCCAGCCTGTAACTGGTCAGATTCCCTGCCACCTGGGGGTGACAAACAATATATGACACAAGAGTCAGGGGGTAGGGGGAGGGGGTGAATTTCAGCCTCAAAACAATGTATGACACAACAGTCTTGAGAGGATCACAGCTAAGTTACCTCTACAGAACATGTGGTCAGTAGAGTAGATGCAATAGAGTTCATCTGTTTATGTGGCCTCAGCAAATGAATGGATAGTGTGGTCAGTTGTATGCCCATCCCCCCCTTTATTTTCACTAACATGTGTCATGTACCCAATCCTAGCTGGGTGGACTCACTGGTATCCTACAGACTTGGGTCTGGGATCTGAACTAGAGACTTTTGGTTAAGTAGTTGTGTACTCTACTGTCTGATCAAGCTGTCCAGTATCTCAGCTACCATGCAATACATAAGTAAAACAGTGTTCACCTGTGTCCTTAGAACAGTGTTGATATACAAGTTGTAGTTGGCAATAATTCCATTGGGAGTTAGTGGCACTGTCCATGTGATGTCCACATATCTGGCCTTGAACCCAGAGATTAGAGGTGTGTTCATGTAGGCAGGCTCTGAGAAAGAAAAAATCTTTAAGTTCAGCAGTGAATAAATTAAGGAGTCATTCCCTCCCTGACAACTTGTATTAAACAAAACAGGTATTGCACAAACTTACTGTCTTGTTTAGTGACAACACTGGCCCAGTCAGATCGGGTGTCACCAAGACTATTGCTGGCAACTACCCTGAACTTGTACTCAGTGAAGGGCATCAGATTAAACTTGGTGTAGGCAAGTGTCACCGTAGGTCCAAACTCACTGGATTAAAGAAGTAACATCACAGAATTAGACTACATTTTTAAATACTGGGAAATTACTGGATTAAAGAAGTAATATCACAGTATTAGACTACATTTTTAAACACTGGGAAACTACTGGATTAAAGAAGTAACATCACAGTTTTAGACTACATTTTTAAATACTGGGAAACTACTGAAAAATTACAATAGATGAAATAAGCATTCAAATCTTTAATATTTTATACTCTTTCTTAAGTATGGAGTAAATAAATATCTATGTAATATAGAAGGCAGCATTTAGAATTCCCTCTTCAAATATGTTGATAGGTTTGATAAAGTAATGAACTGATAAAAAAAATGTAAGAAAAAATATTACTCTTGTATGATAGAGTTCTGTGTGGTGTCAATAAATTGTAAAAGATATGCCACCGTCTCATTAGCATTGACACGCCCCACTGGCTGCCAGCTCACTTTAATGGACCGAGGAGTGTCAGATACCAGAGTGGGTGGGGCCATGCCATCTGGCGCTGGAATAATAAGAGAAATGGATGGACAAAAGTTTTCAATCAAGTTTTGTTTAAATGATTTATAAATTATGAGGAAAATAATAATTATTTATTTTATAATGGTAACAACATAGGCCGTTTAAAAAAGCATATTAACATTTTAGTAACAGTAATGGTTGGACAAAGCATTGACTAAAGTTTATTTAAATGATCTATAATTGTTAGCATAAAAATCTGAGAATAGTGTGTATAAATAGCTTACTTCCTGGTGGCATGGTGAGTGCCACAATGTTGCTGAGTATGAAACCAACAGAGTTGGATCCATTCACCTGCACACTGTAGGAGGACACAGGCAGGAGTTGTCCTATCTGGTAGATAGTGTAGCCTTTGGTTGAGTTGAACAGCATGCGGCGCTCTGATACTGTTGTGTAGTTCCATGTGGCTGTTACCAAAAAAAATATTCTATTCAATTTTTTTAACATTTTAAATTTTTTTAGTATCTATGGTGGATTTTTAATTGTAAAAATATTCTTTTAAAATAGGAAACTCTTCAGTTATAATAAATCTATAACAACTCTTGGCAATAACTGAGAAAGTTAATCTGGCAACCAAAATAAAACTGACCTGGACTGGTATAAAAAAGCCCAGTAAAGAAAACTTGGAACATCATTAGCCCATTGGGTTGTTCTGGCATTGTCCATGACACATTGGCAGTCCTGGCGTCTGCTACAGCTGCTGTCAACACAATAAAACCTATAGGTGCTGCCTCTCTAGTCCTGGCTTCCACCTACAGACACAACAAGCAAGAGCCTACATGATACATGACTTTCTATTAGACAACATGGTTTACCAGTAAATGTCAACAATCTCTAAAGGCCAGCCTCTCTAGTCCTGGCTTCTACCTACAAACAGACACAACAAGCAAGAGCCTACATGATACATGACTTTCTATTAGACAACATGGTTTACCAGTAAATGTCAACAATCTCTAAAGGCCAGCCTCTCTAGTCCTGGCTTCTACCTACAAACAGACACAACAAGCAAGAGCCTACATGATACATGACTTTCTATTAGACAACATGGTTTACCAGTAAATGTCAACAATCTCTAAAGGCCAGCCTCTCTAGTCCTGGCTTCCACCTACAAACAGACACAACAAGCAAGAGCCTACATGATACATGACTTTCTATTAGACAACATGGTTTACCAGTAAATGTCAACAATCTCTAAAGGCCAGCCTCTCTAGTCCTGGCTTCTACCTACAAACAGACACAACAAGCAAGAGCCTACATGATACATGACTTTCTATTAGACAACATGGTTTACCAGTAAATGTCAACAATCTCTAAAGGCCAGCCTCTCTAGTCCTGGCTTCCACCTACAAACAGACACAACAAGCAAGAGCCTACATGATACATGACTTTCTATTAGACAACATGGTTTACCAGTAAATGTCAACAATCTCTAAAGGCCAGCCTCTCTAGTCCTGGCTTCTACCTACAAACAGACACAACAAGCAAGAGCCTACATGATACATGACTTTCTATTAGACAACATGGTTTACCAGTAAATGTCAACAATCTCTAAAGGCCAGCCTCTCTAGTCCTGGCTTCTACCTACAAACAGACACAACAAGCAAGAGCCTACATGATACATGACTTTCTATTAGACAACATGGTTTACCAGTAAATGTCAACAATCTCTAAAGGCCAGCCTCTCTAGTCCTGGCTTCCACCTACAGACACAACAAGCAAGAGCCTACATGATACATGACTTTCTATTAGACAACATGGTTTACCAGTAAATGTCAACAATCTCTAAAGGCCAGCCTCTCTAGTCCTGGCTTCTACCTACAAACAGACACAACAAGCAAGAGCCTACATGATACATGACTTTCTCTTAGACAACATGGTTTACCAGTAAATGTCAACAATCTCTAAAGGCCAGCCTCTCTAGTCCTGGCTTCTACCTACAAACAGACACAACAAGCAAGAGCCTACATGATACATGACTTTCTATTAGACAACATGGTTTACCAGTAAATGTCAACAATCTCTAAAGGCCAGCCTCTCTAGTCCTGGCTTCTACCTACAAACAGACACAACAAGCAAGAGCCTACATGATACATGACTTTCTCTTAGACAACATGGTTTACCAGTAAATGTCAACAATCTCTAAAGGCCAGCCTCTCTAGTCCTGGCTTCTACCTACAAACAGACACAACAAGCAAGAGCCTACATGATACATGACTTTCTCTTAGACAACATGGTTTACCAGTAAATGTCAACAATCTCTAAAGGCCAGCCTCTCTAGTCCTGGCTTCTACCTACAAACAGACACAACAAGCAAGAGCCTACATGATACATGACTTTCTCTTAGACAACATGGTTTACCAGTAAATGTCAACAATCTCTAAAGGCCAGCCTCTCTAGTCCTGGCTTCTACCTACAAACAGACACAACAAGCAAGAGCCTACATGATACATGACTTTCTCTTAGACAACATGGTTTACCAGTAAATGTCAACAATCTCTAAAGGCCAGCCTCTCTAGTCCTGGCTTCTACCTACAAACAGACACAACAAGCAAGAGCCTACATGATACATGACTTTCTCTTAGACAACATGGTTTACCAGTAAATGTCAACAATCTCTAAAGGCCAGCCTCTCTAGTCCTGGCTTCTACCTACAAACAGACACAACAAGCAAGAGCCTACATGATACATGACTTTCTATTAGACAACATGGTTTACCAGTAAATGTCAACAATCTCTAAAGGCCAGTCTCTCTAGTCCTGGCTTCTACCTACAAACAGACACAACAAGCAAGAGCCTACATGATACATGACTTTCTATTAGACAACATGGTTTACCAGAAAATATCAACAATCCCTAAAGGCCAGTAACTAGTCAAGTCACCTGAGCACTGTAAGCACAGCCCCGTATTGTGCAGGCTCTGACTCTGAAGACATGATAACTGTATGGCAGCAGCTGGCCAATGCTGTAGGATCTGTTTAGACCTGTGTACACCACCACACCATTCTGTACCAGACTGTAATTTGTTATTGCACCTGTCCAGTAGAGAATAAAATAGCATAGCACTACATTCAACATTTAAAAAACATTTACAAAAGAGAGAAGAATTTTATTCTTTTGTAACTTACAATCTTGATGGGGTAAAAAAATATGTAAGGAACAAAATAGTGTCCACAAGAGCAGGGCTGTGCCCCTATAATATTTACCAATGTCAATGAGTCAAACAGAAAGCTGTCAATGGCTTCAATTTACCTTTTGCTGGATCTTAAATACTTTTATTTAACTAACTTATTCCTAGCATCTGTAACTATAATTTATTAAGAATTTTAAAGCGTAAGTGAATTAAAGAAACTCACCATTGGGATACTGTGGAGGGTCCCATGTGACAGACAGCTCACTCGGGCTGGGGGAGTTGACCACAGGTGCTGACACCCCATCTGGGGCGGACTCCTCTGTTGTGGCAGACGAAGCATTCCCCAGGGTGCAGCCACCACCTGTACAAGCCTGTAGCAGCAAACATTGAAATCATTATGTCTATCTGCTGATCTCATGTTTCATATTCCACAACATTTCTTTAGACACTGGTACAGAAAGGTGTCAAGAGAGAACAGAAACTCAGACCAAAACTCACTGAGACCAAAACTCCAATGTTTATTCATTGATAGAGAGCTATTTAATCAGTAAGTTAAGTCTTTCTTGACCTGTAGGGCAAGCTGTATGTCACTCACCCCAAGTGTGATGTAGTACGTGGTGCCAGACAGCAGACCAGTGATGACGTAATACTGCAAGAGCATGGTGCTGTTGTAGATGACCTGACCCCTGGTGCCCGCCTCTGTGGAGCTGTACAGCTGGTAGGACTCCAGCACTCCGTTTAGCTGGAAGGGCTTGTCCCAGCTGGCATTGATGCGGGATGTGCCTGGGGAGAACAGAGGCTTTTATCTGCCTGGGGAGAACAGAGGCTTTTATCTGCCTGGGGAGAACAGAGGCTTTTATCTGCCTGGGGAGTACAGAGGCTTTTATCTGCCTGGGGAGAACAGAGGCTTTTATCTGCCTGGGGAGAACAGAGGCTTTTATCTGCCTGGGGAGAACAGAGGCTTTTATCTGCCTGGGGAGAACAGAGGCTTTTATCTGCCTGGGGAGAACAGAGGCTTTTATCTGCCTGGGGAGAACAGAGGCTTTTATCTGCCTGGGGAGAACAGAGGCTTTTATCTGCCTGGGGAGAACAGAGGCTTTTATCTGCCTGGGGAGAACAGAGGCTTTTATCTGCCTGGGGAGAACAGAGGCTTTTATCTGCCTGGGGAGAACAGAGGCTTTTATCTGCCTGGGGAGAACAGAGGCTTTTATCTGCCTGGGGAGAACAGAGGCTTTTATCTGCCTGGGGAGAACAGAGGCTTTTATCACCATGTTAGTCACTGTTTTTTTTATAAATAGCAGGGAGAATTTATTTCTATAAAAATATCAAGACTTTCTATCTATATAAACATGCCAGGGAGACTTATTTATTACCCCATGATTACACCAACAAGATTTGTGAAACACTAGAATAGAGCACAAATTTGTCAAATATTTGATCTTTTTTAGACAATGTATTTGCAGAAAATATCTTTTGTTCTTGTACATCTATTGTGAAGTACTGACAAGCTACACCATAATAAACATTTTAAAACCTCTCAAGTGAAAGTTTATAAAATATACCTAACACAAGCAGCCGCAGCTGGCCCACAGCTGTAGGTGGCAGCTGGGATGTGCTCAGGGCCACAGTCGGCCCTTTGGTGCAGCCGGAGGAGGTGCAGGCAGACACGTAAAACCTGTAGGCAGTGTACACCTGCAAGCCTGTGACGTTGTAGCTGAGTTGTCCCCCCTTGTAAATCTCCTGCCCCTCCTGATAGAGGAAGAAGCCAGTGATGGGGCCATTAGGGTTTAATGGCATGGTCCACTTGACGATCAGGTAAGTTGGTCCAGCCTCTGCTGTAGGTGCTGACACGTTTTCAGGGGCTGGACAGTTTGGTTGGATCAGGAATGTACAAGTCAGTGTTTGTTACAAGAAATTAGACTAACATTAGAAAACAAGTTATTTTTACCAAAAACATATTTAACAAATGTATATGAAGTTTCAAAATCATTCTTTTCTTCAGTGAAAATTGTATTCATTTTTAAACATTGGTTTATTCTTTTATACCAGGGGTCGGCAACCTTTTGAGACAGAAGAGCCAAAAGTTACAATTTACAAAATTTCCAAGTTTTTAAAGAGCCGCCAACATTTTTATACTATTATTATTAATATGATCTTTAATTAGGATTTTATATATATATATATATATATATATATATATATATATATATATATATATATATATATATATATATATATATATATATATATATATATATATATATATATAACAATGTATGTGTGTTTGTGTGTGTGTCTTTTATGC
Organism: Physella acuta; assembly: GCF_028476545.2. Lineage (NCBI taxonomy): Eukaryota > Metazoa > Mollusca > Gastropoda > Physidae > Physella > Physella acuta. The sequence continues at coordinate 308,294 of NW_026731872.1, forward strand.
ATTACTACACCTTTCATCCGATCGCCATGAAACTTGGAAAAATTGTTGAGAATACTCCCAGGGGGGTAGAGGTGCGATTTTTCACTGTATATGGTAAAAAAAAAGTTGTATGCGGTTCGACACAGTTTATCAGTGCCATGAGTAGATAAAAATACGAGAAGATTGCTGCGAAAAAAAAAAATTTCTCATGGGCGGCGCCCGGGTGGTGCATTTTTTATCAATACACGTTTTGGCGCCCAGAGTTCCAGAGCGGCTATGTTAGCACTTGGCATCCGTTAATCGGGCGTTCTGCATAGCGGGCAAGGGGTACTACTATATTCAGCGGCAAAACTGCAACAGACGCAACCGCCGGCGCCTCGTCCATAGGGCGACCCTGCAAGCACTATAACGCCTACATTGGTTTTTTTTTAAAGGCTGTACACGATAGACACAATGGGCAACAATACGTTCATTTTAAACAGCGCGATAGACTATGGATACTATAGGTTGTTATAGTCGCTCACTGAATTGAATTAGGCGCATCCTCCGGCGTCACTGCAGGGTGCGATTTGGTGCCCAGGGCTATCCCGTGAGCACTAAGCGCCTACCTTAGTTTCAAGGAGCACCCTACAATACGACATTCGATAATTAAACTTAGCTAGGGGCTACGCGACGCCCCAGCGGTAGTGTTATCGGATTCACGAGAGTGCCACTTACCGTCGGTGAGTGATTAACGGTGATATTACGGTGAGTGATTAACTTACACTCAAGGCTTTCACACAGCACGCCATGATGGTGGGCGCTAGTGCCCCGATAAATATGATCCAAACGCAGGCATTTTTTTATATTTAAATAACTCAGTTTTAGGACACAAAGAAGTAGGTCTACATTGAAATATCGAGTCACTAAACATTCTAATAGAATAGCGAGTTTTTACTGTTTATATTTATTATTATATTGTTCATTACTGTGTGTCGCAGACTAATACTTTTATGAGCTTTAAAAATAAAATAAAATAATTATTTATATTTGTGCATCGAGCTGAAGAGCCGCATCTTGACATCAAAAGAGCCGCATGCGGCTCGCGAGCCGCAGGTTGCCGACCCCTGTTTTATACCAAATTCTAGTTTTGTGTAGTAGCTATTTTGAAAACAATCTCAGTTTGGTAAAAAATTAGCTCAGATTTTTAAAAATTATATGCAGGTTAAAAAAAGTGTACTAAACCATTTTAAAAACTGTTTAAAACTTTTTTTTGTAATTGCATAGTTTGTCTCACTGTTCACAAAGCAAAAAATTATATTTATCAGAGGTATTTTAGTATAACTGCTCAGACTGCACTCTACCTTCTATGGGCATGATGACCTGCATTCCATCAACACTCTCGTTACAGCCACCAGGTGTACAAGCTTTTATCTTGATCAGGTAAGTCGTGTCAGGAATCACACCTGTCATGTTGGCTGGAAAACAAACAGAATATTTTTAATAAACCTTATTTAAACCAGTCACTAAAATGACATGTAATATAAACCTGGTACCACTTCACCCTATTAAAACAACACAGGTTTTACCTGCAGACTTTCTACCTGGCTTTTAAAACCTTATTTCTTACCTGCAGTCACACTGACATCAAGAGAATCCATGGACACAAAAGTATTATTCTCAGTCACAACATATGCCATGATGACGTATTTGGTCAGCAGACCATAGGTGATCTCAGGTTCCTGCCAGATGACCTCCACCTCTTTCCCACTCAAAGGTCGAACACTGGTGGGACCTTTGACCCCACTTGGGGCTAGAAGAGAAGATTTAAATGCAGGCTGTGGTCCAATTTAAATTTATGAGATATAAAGATACATAATATAAAAATATGAGGCTTAGGCTTCTTGAAGCGTTTAAAGCATGAGAGATAATTCTTAAATACCCTTTTATCTTAAACATTTAATTTTCTTTATGTTTAACATATGATATCAGTATGTGTATGTTGTCTCACCTCCTTCCCTAGTGCGACCATACGCCCATGAGCTGTATCCTGTACCTGCACTGTTGTTGGCCACTACACGATAGATGTAATCTGAGGGATAGGGATATTTATAGAGGTAGGGGATGTTTTTAGAGGTAGGGGATGTTTTTAGAGGTAGGGGATGTTTTTAGAGGTAGGGGATGTTTTTAGAGGTAGGGGATGTTTTTAGAGGTAGGGGATGCTTTTAGAGGTAGGGGATATTTATAGAGGTAGGGGATATTTATAGAGGTAGGGGGATGTTTTTAGAGGTAGGGGATATTTTTAGAGGTAGGGGATATTTTTAGAGGTAGGGGATATTTATAGAGGTAGGGGGATGTTTTTAGAGGTAGGGGATATTTTTAGAGGTAGGGGATATTTTTAGAGGTAGGGGATATTTATAGAGGTAGGGGGATGTTTTTAGAGGTATGGGATATTTTTAGAGGTAGGGGATATTTTTAGAGGTAGGGGATATTTATAGAGGTAGGGGGATGTTTTTAGAGGAACAGGTACAATTGTCAATAAACAATAATTGAGGAGTAAACATAGACAACTGTAAAGGAATAGGTAGGTTTTTAGAAGAGCAATCACATTTTTATTGATACACAATTCAAAACACATTATGCACAAATGTGAATCATTGAACAATAACTTAAGTTACTGAACAAATGTGAAGTGATAATCTGCAGAATATATTTTAAATATGAAATGACTCCTGCTCTGGTCATCAGTAACCCTCTGATATAAACATCCTCACCTGTGTAAGGTAAACATCCTCACCTGTGTAAGGTAAACATCCTCACCTGTGTAAGGTAAACATCCTCACCTGTGTAAGGTAAACATCCTCACCTGTGCAAGGTAAACATCCTCACCTGTGTAAGGTAAACATCCTCACCTGTGTAAGGTAAACATCCTCACCTGTGTAAGGTAAACATCCTCACCTGTGTAAGGTAGCAGACCTGTGTCAAAAGCCACTCTCTCCTGGCCCAGGTACACCTGGGTGATGAGGCTGTCCTGACAGGTGAAGGTGGCATCGTGGTAAGGGGGGCAGCCATCCATGTTGGTGTTGGCCACATCCAGCACTACAACTGATGAGTCCGTCTCGTACTGTTTGGTGTTGATGGCAAAACCAGAGAAACAGCCTCCAAAACCTTGAGGATGTTGCAACAAATTTGGATTTAGTATTTTGATTACCAATAGCAATGAAGTATTTTGGCTTTAAGACCTTTGTTGGAAGCATTTGCTGCTCCATTAAACAAACAGCTATATCAATGACACATCTATGACAAGTTAAACACAAATCAAGTGACAAGCAAACCTACCAACATAGCCAATACCTTCCAGGGGTATGGGCAGCCCATTTTGCTGGACATACTTGAGAGCATCTGAGCCAGCTTTGAGCCCACCCAGGTAGATGTCAGAGATCAAGGCCAAGTTCATCATCACATTAGGGTCTCCCACTGAGAAGTTTCTCTCTGTGGGGACTGAGATGGTGGCCTGCTGCCCCACCTTGCTGAAGATGAGTTGTCTCCACTTGCCGTCACACAAGTTGGTGTCATTCTTGTCATACGTCACTACTGTACGGGTGTTGCTGTCACTGATCACAAATCTCAATTTACCTTTTTCTAAAGCACTGAAACATGTTCAAATCCTTAGACATGAAGAAAACATTAAAGGCAATACAAAAGGTTTGACTTGATGAATATACACCCCATACCTGTACATATAAATGTTGTTGCCCCCATACAAAAGGTTTGACTTGATGAATATACACCCCATATCTGTACATATAAATGTTGTTGCCCCCATACAAAAGGTTTGACTTGATGAATATACACCCCATACCTGTACATATAAATGTTGTTGCCCCCCATACAAAAGGTTTGACTTGATGAATATACACCCCATACCTGTACATATAAATGTTGTTGGTCCCCATACAAAAGGTTTGACTTGATGAATATACACCCCATACCTGTACATATAAATGTTGTTGCCCCCATACAACCAAAAGGTTTGACCTGATGAATATACACCCCATACCTGTACATATAAATGTTGTTGGTCCCCATACAAAAGGTTTGACTTGATGAATATACACCCCATACCTGTACATATAAATGTTGTTGGTCCCCATACAAAAGGTTTGACTTGATGAATATACACCCCATACCTGTACATATAAATGTTGTTGCCCCCATACAAAAGTTTTGACTTGATGAATATACACCCCATACCTGTACATATAAATGTTGTTGCCCACATACAACCAAAAGGTTTGACCTGATGAATATACACCCCATACCTGTACATATAAATGTTGTTGGTCCCCATACAAAAGGTTTGACTTGATGAATATACACCCCATACCTGTACATATAAATGTTGTTGCCCCCATACAAAAGGTTTGACTTGATGAATATACACCCCATACCTGTACATATAAATGTTGTTGGTCCCCATACAAAAGGTTTGACTTGATGAATATACACCCCATACCTGTACATATAAATGTTGTTGCCCCCATACAACCAAAAGGTTTGACCTGATGAATATACACCCCATACCTGTACATATAAATGTTGTTGCCCCCATACAAAAGGTTTGACCTGATGAATATACACCCCATACCTGTACATATAAATGTTGTTGCCCACATACAACCAAAAGGTTTGACCTGATGAATATACACCCCATACCTGTACATATAAATGTTGTTGCCCCCATACAACCAAAAGGTTTGACCTGATGAATATACACCCCATACCTGTACATATAAATGTTGTTGGTCCCCATACAAAAGGTTTGACTTGATGAATATACACCCCATACCTGTACATATAAATGTTGTTGCCCCCATACAAAAGGTTTGACCTGATGAATATACACCCCATACCTGTACATATAAATGTTGTTGCCCCATACAAAAGGTTTGACTTGATGAATATACACCCCATACCTGTATATATAAATGTTGTTGCCCCATACAAAAGGTTTGACTTGATGAATATACACCCCATACCTGTACATATAAATGTTGTTGCCCACATACAACCAAAAGGTTTGACCTGATGAATATACACCCCATACCTGTACATATAAATGTTGTTGGTCCCCATACAAAAGGTTTGACTTGATGAATATACACCCCATACCTGTACATATAAATGTTGTTGCCCCCATACAAAAGGTTTGACTTGATGAATATACACCCCATACCTGTACATATAAATGTTGTTGGTCCCCATACAAAAGGTTTGACTTGATGAATATACACCCCATACCTGTACATATAAATGTTGTTGGTCCCCATACAAAAGGTTTGACTTGATGAATATACACCCCATACCTGTACATATAAATGTTGTTGCCCCCATACAACCAAAAGGTTTGACTTGATGAATATACACCCCATACCTGTACATATAAATGTTGTTGCCCACATACAACCAAAAGGTTTGACCTGATGAATATACACCCCATACCTGTACATATAAATGTTGTTGGCCCCCACACAACCAAAAGGTTTGACTTGATGAATATACACCCCATACCTGTACATATAAATGTTGTTGCCTGCATACAACCAAAAGGTTTGACTTGATGAATATACACCCCATACCTGTACATATAAATGTTGTTGCCCCCATACAACCAAAAGGTTTGACTTGATGAATATACACCCCATACCTGTACATATAAATGTTGTTGCCCCCATACAAAAGGTTTGACTTGATGAATATACACCCCATACCTGTACATATAAATGTTGTTGCCCCCATACAACCAAAAGGTTTGACTTGATGAATATACACCCCATATCTGTACATATAAATGTTGTTGCCCCCATACAAAAGGTTTGACTTGATGAATATACACCCCATACCTGTACATATAAATGTTGTTGCCCCCGTACAACAGAAACAGAAAGCCTGTATGTAGGGTTGTCCTCAAACGGAATCGCACTTCGATGCGGTCTCCACTCACATCACACACAGACTTGTCATCACAGTTCTTCAGTACCAAGTAGCCTAAAAGCAACCACTCTTATCAACATATATGGTGATAAACTGTAAAATTTCATAAGGTACAAATATCTTTGAAATTTTGTATTATTTGTTTAAATTAAATTGTTACCTTTCCCCATAAAGTGGTAGCCTTTCTCTAGATTGATGGGACAGCCCTGCCAGTTGAGGAAAGCCAAATCATTGGTCACTCCCTGTGTCCAGTCCAACCTTCTCCACAGCTCCTCAGGGTAGATTTGCTGGAGTATTTCAACACTGTCAATACAGCCCTGTAGGAAAGTGGTCTCTACCTGGAGGTTTACATAGGTTTACATTAGCTGTATGTATGTTTATATTAGCTGTATGTATGTTTATATTAGCAGCCTGCAGGTTTACATTAGCTGTATGTATGTTTATATTAGCTGTATGTATGTTTACATTAGCTGTATGTATGTTTATATTAGCAGTCTGAAGGTTTATATTAGCTGTATGTATGTTTATATTAGCAGCCTGCAGGTTTATATCAGCTGTATGTATGTTTACATTAGCAGCCTGCAGGTTTATATTAGCAGCCTGCAGGTTTACATTAACTGTATGTATGTTTATATTAGCAGCCTGCAGGTTTTAATTAGTAGCTTGTAGAAAATATAGCAGCCTTCAGATTTACATTAGCTAGTTGTGGGTTTTCATAAGTTACTTAAATGTTAACTTAGAAATTTTGTATAGCAAGGCTAATATTAGCTGCCTATAGGTTATACAAACTTGATGAGGTAACTGTTTAGATAATATTTGTACAAAAAGTCTTTATTTACATAATTTATATAGATCTAATGCAGAATCTGCTTCTAAAAACTGAGAGATATAAAAAAAATTTAAAATATATATCTCACTCTCCGTGATCCATCATTACGTCGCAGGATAAAGTCCGGAGGAAACCCTCCAACATAGACAGCAACTGTTGGACCAATCACATTGCTCTCTGCACAGCTGGCGTCTCTGATGTTACCAACACCTGGGTCAGTTATGTTGGTTCAGTTATACAAGGAGTGTTGGTTTAGTTATACAAGGATTGTTGGTTCAGTTATACAAGGATAGTTGGTTCAGTTATACAAGGATAGTTGGTTTAGTTTTACAAGGATAGTTGGTTTAGTTATACAAGGATTGTTGGTTTAGTTATACAAGGATTGTTGGTTCAGTTATACAAGGATAGTTGGTTTAGTCATAAAAGAATTGTTGGTTAGCTAAACAACCCTTGTTGGTACAGTTGTACAAGGATTGTTGGTTTAACTGTACACAAAATTGTTTTATGAGCACAACTTAAAGCTTTCTAATTTATATAACACTTATCACACTAATTAACTACGTTTATTTTATGAAACAAAACTTAATATAATGAAATACAAATAGTTGAAAAAATTTATTTTTAAAAATTCTTTAGTTGATAGAATGAAAGCACAAACTATACCAAATAATTGCATATTTTTAGATCTAGATGAGAAAAATAAGAGTATATTTTTGTGAAATGATAATAAACGTATATTTGTACAATACTCAATAGTGAAGTTCTTTACCTGATGTTGATGGAGATAAATTTTGCTCAAGGATATTGTTGTTTGTTCAGAGTAATGAAAAAAGCGAAGTTTTTCCTAAAATTACTAATGGGAAACAACAGGAGGCTATAAAATAAAAGACCTGGAATGATGGCTTTAGGATAAAGACAAGTTAAGAATGTACCTCTCCATTTTTCATCGACCACCACCTCGCCACTAGTGCCGTTCCTGCGAGCTACAAAAGAGTGCCATTTCCTGTCATCATACAGTAGTCCCTCATCATTGGTGGTTGTTATAAAGCCTATATTGGAGCAGCCTGAGGGCATATGGTGAGGCCAAGAACTCATTTAAGCTGGCTAGCAGAGTGACATTTTTATTGTGTTTACTGTGTGTTTTTAGTATAAATGCTGGTTTATCTGACCATTTAAAATTTAACTCTAAATGTCTATCCAAAGAGATTTTTTAATGGAATACATTTTTCTAATAAATACAATTATTTTAGAAACCAGCCATATTTTCAGAGAAGTTTTGTAAAGAAATGAAGCATAATATAAGTAGAATACACAATTTATAAAATAGTCAGGTACAAAAGTTTATTTAATAAAAGCAAGACAACTCTCCAATAGTTATATTTAAAAGATAAAGTGAGTTCTCCCCCTCTCCAATTACAAGGTGAGCATTCGTCTTAAGCAAAGGTACCAGGTACCATTTTTAAAATACCTATCTACCTTAAGAAAGTTATAGCATGCCATCCACTAGATATATCTTTTCTAGATAATTTTTTGCCATTACAGTTATGCTAGAGTTCATATAAATCCAAATCAAAATTATTTTATAGCTGAGATGTTTAATTGTTAAGAGGGTTAGTTATCATTCAATTTTGGAGTAGTAATATTTGTACATCATCTATTAAGGAAGAATGAAAAAGAGTCTAAAAATTGAAGCAAGATATGAGTTATTTACAACACAGCATCAAGTCAAATAGTTGACATGTAGGCTATATGAAAGCCAACAAGAATGAAGAAATGGTAAATTAGACTGTTGCCACATAACAAGTAAAGGTTACAGGTATAGTATGCACTTTGTACAGTTAGCGGTAATGATTACATTTAATATTATACATGGATAATATGCAGAGGTTATGATTACATGCAATATTATTTAAAGCACAGTAATTTGAGGTATTGAGAAATAAATATCTGGAAATACACAAGAGTTTAAAAATGATCACAGAATACAGACAAGAGATATGGTCACACAGAAGAGAATTAAATGTCCCTGGGAAGGCTGGCCACACCTCTGAAGTAGCCATCAATAAGGATGGTCCCAGTGGTGCGGACACGCTGGACACTGATAGTGTGGAAGCCAGAACTGAGCAAACTAACCCAGTCAGGATAAGCATCGTAGTCCACCTCAGTAACCACTGAGCAACTCCCTGTCATAGACACCAAACTGTATCAACATGGTGGTCAAATCTTATTTTGTCAGGTGGTCTAAAAGTTATTTTATTTACTTATACCAATTGGTGGTCAAAAAGTTAATTGTGAGGTGTATCATTTGAATACACATCTTGCATAAATTTGGTTTCTGTCAAGAATTTCATGATATATTGTATATTTTAAATTGTAATTTTTTTAAATCTGAGTATAATGATTTTGACATTTTTTTCTGTATTGACATATTTTTGTATGCATAAAAGCTATGTAGGGTTCCAAACATTTCATTTGTATGTAACTTAAAGGAATAAAGTTGTCTACCTTGTGTATCAAACATAAAGCGTGGCCGCCCATTAACAAACTGGACAGCCAGAAACTCCTCTTGTGTGCTTGTGGCTGTGAACAACAAAATTCCTGTTCCCTTCTCCAGACGAAACCTGAACCGAATGCCTGAAACATTGGTTGGGTCAAAGGTTCATCATATGAAAATCAACTGACCTGTTAATTGGTCAATTTAAACCATCAGGCCTAGTTGCATATTCAGAATCCTAATTCAGATTTTTTTTAAAGTTGTGTACAAACTCACCAGTAAACTCAACACTTTGAGGAATGACAGAAGATGGAAAAGAGTAGTAGCCTCCCCCTGTAAACCTAGTCCCCCTGACCACTGAGGCGGGGTAGCTGAGAGCAATGTTGGTCTTCTCCACCTTGTAGAGAGGTGAGGGTCCATTGGGGAACAGCGGCTCATCCCAGCTGATCCTCATTACAGTTGTGTTGTACCCATCCACAGATGGCCGCTGGACACCTTCAGGGGCTGGGGTAAGAACATTATTTTATAAGAACATTAGCTGAAAACTAATCTAATTAAACTGTGAAAAATTAGGCTTTTATTGATATTTTTTATAATTAAGTATTTATTTCATGCTCTTACATTTCTTATACTAACTTTGTCAGCCTAAATGGTATCATCATTTTTGTGGGCTTAACATTTTAAAACCATATAAAAGTACATACCTATTAAAATATAACCCTGCGAGTAGGGCCTTCCCCATTATAAGAAGCTATTAAAGTATATACCTGCCAGTAGGGCCCTGCCAGTTATAAGAACCTATTAACGTATATACCTGCAAGTGATGTCCTACCTTTTATAAGAAGCTATTAAAGTACATACCTGCAAGTAATGTCCTGCCTGAAACTGCTGTACTGTTGACACACCCCTTACTGTTACAAGCCCCCAAGATAAAACTGTGCTCTGAGTATGGCGTCAGTCCAGTTTTAGAAAACTTGAGCGTGGTTCCATTTCCTTCATAGATCAGCTAAAATAGTTCACACTTAGGTTCAGTCAAACACAATTTTATCAAGAGTATATTTGCTTGATATTACAACATATTCTAGTAATGGTTAAACTAACTAATAGAGGAAGACACATTTGAAATATGTTTTGGATGCAAAAGTTTGGGTTCAGAGTCATTAAAATTGATTAGTAGGTGGCACAGTAAATCAAATCCCTACATCCACAGATCAGCCCAACATCTGCTGTACAATTCTGGGTGGCTACACAAATGCTTCACTTGGTATAAAAACAGACCAGCTCTATTATCTCTTCAGTTAATGGAGAGGCTGGAATGTTTTTATATGTATTACATCCCCACAGAAAAGTGACTTGAAAACAATCTTACCGTCCAGACAAATGGTGGGCTGTATGGGTCCACCAAGAGGTCGACCTTGAGGTTCTCATACAGGCGATAGATCAGGACCAGCCCCTGCATGTCTTCAGGGAGTGGCACTGTCCAGGTGATGGACAGCTCAGAGCTACTGATGCCCTGGACCAGAGGTGGGGACAAATATTTGGGCACTGAAAGTAAAAACATCAACATTATGGAACATATATAAGTGCACCAATGGTTGAGGATTATCTTAAGCTGAAATTCTTTAAAGTGATGTCTCACGCTAAGTTCCCAGGCCCATGTCTGTAGCATGTCTCTGAATTTCCTTCCCCTCCCCTACACTTACACAAGCCCCAAACCAAGATGGGTAGGCCTATCTCTAGATAGTTTGGGAAAGCTAAAATGACAGGGCATAATCCTAACCATATGGACAGACAGACCTCAGTGGATACATTACTACTTTTCTTTTTAATTTTCCCTTTTAAACCAAATACAAACTAAACCTCCTATATCAGCCTAAATTTTGGAGCAGGGGGTGTCACAAACTGTATCTATTGTATCTATTAAAAAAATGCCAGTTAAAACAAATCTCCACCAACCCTCCTCCATTGTTCTCCCTTGATTCCAACTACTGGTAGCCTTCCCTGCATCATTCTCTGACGTGACCCTGAACTCGTACACTGTGAAAGACAACAGGTTGGCCACCAGATATGTGGTGGCTGGTGGGGACAATGGGTTCCCTGCTGCACTGGCCAGAGGGTCATAGCGTCCACTTGGATTAAAAATTCTAGTTTCTGGAGGCTTGTACAGACCATCTGATCCTAGTGGACCCCGGAAATACAGCTCGTAAAAGCTAATTATTCCTGGGAAAAGTGAATGGATTAATTAATTGATGGATCAACAATTAGCTTGTCATTATGAATATGCAGGTATAAAAGTCATGTTTGTAGGATTTTAAAGTCAAGTGGTATAAATTTCCAGGTTATAAGAGGTCAAGGTGTGGTATTAAAGTAATATTTGTAAGAGTTGAACAGCTGCCCTACTCACCATTAGGTAGCAATGGTGGCAGCCATGACACATTGAGGGCCGTGCTATTTATAGCCTGTATAGTTGGAGGCAGTTGTCCCTCAGGTGGAGCAGACTGTGTGATGATCTGAACAGGGTTGCCATTGGTACATCCTCCATCTGTGCAGGCTCGGGGGATCAAGCTGTACTTGGTGTATGGTGACAGTGTTGTCAATACCGTCTGATTTCATTAGTGGGGTTTAAATACTTTTGTTTTAATTGTTTCATAATTGCTCTGTACTCAATTCTTTATGAACTATTTACTTGAAGCAATAATATATAATAACATTACACAAGGTTAGTGACCCTGACAGAAGATATGACTGAGCATATGAAGAGATTATGTGGTCAATTCTATACCCAACTTGTTTCCCTAATGTGAGTCAGGTGCCCAGCTGAGCTGGATGGAGCCAGGGAAGAACAATGGATTATTTTTAGAGTCCAGGATATGAACTCTAGACTTTTGGGTTTGGAGTTATGTGCTCTATAATCAGGCCATGCCATCCCATATTACAGAAACATTGGACTCAACAAAGGCATTTTTTTATAAAGTGTCTACTTACAGAGGTACCAGTCCCTTCCCATTCAACTGTTGTAGTGTTGGATCCAGTTTTCATGGAGAGGATGACATACTTTGACAGGGGACCATTTAGAATGGAGGGTGGCACCAGGGAACATGCAGCACTCCTGGCTCGTATGTCAGTCACCTGATCAGTTCAATTTTTTAATCATCTTATGATATCAGGTAACAAACGCCACTGAGCTAATTTAACAGAACACTAATGTCAGCCAAAAAAAATAAACAGTTGAAATTTTTTAGCAGTTATTAGTGTTAAAATGTTATGCAGTTACATTTTCTATAATGCCAAAAAAGCCATGTATTGTGTTTTTTAATCAAATTAACTTTAAAACATCAAAGAATTATTTTTAAAATTTGAAAATATGACAAAAATTTCAGTTTTTCTACTGAATTTAGTTTTGGTTTAGGTTGATTGTGTAATAGCTATGTATCAATCTTATATAACAAGGATTTGATGAAATACAAAAATCTCTTCAGCTTTGCAGAAAATTAGTAATGTTTACTTGAAACAGAATAAATAAAAGATGAACAAGTTAAGTTATTCCTAGTGTGATTATTAAAGTACTCACAGTCAGGTTCATGTCAGCACTGGGATTGCCTGCCAGAGTTTCAAACACAACCTGCACACTACGAGATGAACCTACAGCATTTCTAACTTCTATGTTGTAACCATAGTAGGTGAAAGGCTGGAGATTTCTATCCCAGAAGGTCAGGGCTGAAAGTTGACAACAATAGTCACTCATGTGTTTCTTTTTTTTTATCTGAGGCTCTGTTTTCTATCATATTAGTTCATTTCTGACCAAAAGTAAATCAAAGTTTTACACCTTAACTACACAATTAAAGAAAAATTAAATATAAACTGAGTGTTGTAGCTAGTGTTTGGTGAAGTGAAGTAACAAATAAGTATCTAACTGCAGCTAGTCATAAGTTATGAAAACTCTATGAGTGTGGAACTTACTGGCAGCAGAAGTGTTGGCTACCCGTGTGTTATTGCGGTAGATAATGTACTCCTGTATCTCCCCATTGGGGGAGTCAGGTTTCTTCCATGTTAGTTCTAGGGCTGTGGATGTCCTGTTGGTGACTATTGGTGGGGGCTGTTGGGATGGTGCTGTCAAGAAATAACCCACATTAACATTAACTTAGCACAGTAATTTTAGATTTTTAAATATGAACTTAATCTGTAAATATTTAACTTATTAGAGATTATCTTGTCTTAAGAACAAAGATCATCAAAAAGATGTAAAAAACAATAAATCTCTTACACTTAATATATTACATCTGTGTCTGTGTTTCCTGAAAGATAAATCCTATGAATATGTACTTTTAATGTAAAGCTTTAAATGAAGCTGGTGAAGTTACCTGTGCTGCATCCAAATGGATTATTGGCATCTAAAAGGCTGGATCCATTTCTACAAGTAGCACAGGTCAAGCCTTGGACAAGTGATTTACACTGGCACTGTCCAGTGGCAGTGTTACACGTGTTGTTTAAGCTGCCAGCTGGCAGACAGTTGCAGGCTGTGCAGCTAGGAAATAACACAAGATTGTAATAAGGGACACAACCAACAACACTAAACAATGGGACATAACTGTGCAACAAAAGTAAACAAACATCAGTAGAGGAACAGAATACTTAAATAAATATTTTTATCACCATGAATACTCCCATCACATCAAATTATCAAATCACATTCAATTCACATCAAATCACATTAAATTATCATCCCTTAGGGTATCTAGTTATGTCTTCCATAGTGATCAAAAATTAGTATCAACAATCATACATATAATTCATTGTTGGATACCACCACACTAATTGCCATTTTAAGGTAACTTACTTTTACATACAGCTAATAGTTTTAGAAAAGTAGCCATATTGCAAATCTTATTTTATCTATTATCTATTAAATTTTAGAAATAATGTAACAATATACATGTATTACTTTGCTCCAGACTAATAATTTTGTGTACTTACTATCCTCTGATATTAAATGCATAAAAAGTTGGCAGACACTGATTGCACTGCCGTCCAGTGACACCAAACTCTTCCTTACATTCACAGTTGCCATTGACTGGGTTACAGTAGGTACCAGACAGTGTGCCAGGGGCAAAGCAGGAACAGGGCAGGCAGCCATTAGAGGTGTTGGCATTGATGTAGTAGCCTGGTGATACAGCAAGGATGGGATTTATTGAATGTTCTGAGAGTTGGCATTGATGTAGTAGCCTGGTGATACAGCAAGGATGGGATTTATTGGAGGTGTTGGTATTGATGTAGTAGCCTGGTGATACAGCAAGGATGGGATTTATTGGAGGTGTTGGCATTGATGTAGTAGCCTGGTGATACAGCAAGGATGGGATTTATTGAAGGTGTTGGCATTGATGTAGTAGCCTGGTGATACAGCAAGGATGGGATTTATTGAATGTTCTGAGAGTTGGCATTGATGTAGTAGCCTGGTGATACAGCAAGGATGGGATTTATTGAATGTTCTGAGAGTTGGCATTGATGTAGTAGCCTGGTGATACAGCAAGGATGGGATTTATTGAATGTTCTGAGAGTTGGCATTGATGTAGTAGCCTGGTGATACAGCAAGGATGGGATTTATTGAATGTTCTGAGAGTTGGCATTGATGTAGTAGCCTGGTGATACAGCAAGGATGGGATTTATTGAATGTTCTGAGAGTTGGCATTGATGTAGTAGCCTGGTGATACAGCAAGGATGGGATTTATTGAATGTTCTGAGAGTTGGCATTGATGTAGTAGCCTGGTGATACAGCAAGGATGGGATTTATTGGAGGTGTTGGCATTGATGTAGTAGCCTGGTGATACAGCAAGGATGGGATTTATTGAATGTTCTGAGAGTTGGCATTGATGTAGTAGCCTGGTGATACAGCAAGGATGGGATTTATTGGAGGTGTTGGCATTGATGTAGTAGCCTGGTGATACAGCAAGGATGGGATTTATTGGAGGTGTTGGTATTGATGTAGTAGCCTGGTGATACAGCAAGGATGGGATTTATTGGAGGTGTTGGTATTGATGTAGTAGCCTGGTGATACAGCAAGGATGGGATTTATTGGAGGTGTTGGCATTGATGTAGTAGCCTGGTGATACAGCAAGGATGGGATTTATTGGAGGTGTTGGTATTGATGTAGTAGCCTGGTGATACAGCAAGGATGGGATTTATTGGAGGTGTTGGTATTGATGTAGTAGCCTGGTGATACAGCAAGGATGGGATTTATTGGAGGTGTTGGCATTGATGTAGTAGCCTGGTGATACAGCAAGGATGGGATTTATTGGAGGTGTTGGCATTGATGTAGTAGCCTGGTGATACAGCAAGGATGGGATTTATTGAATGTTCTGAGAGTTGGCATTGATGTAGTAGCCTGGTGATACAGCAAGGATGGGATTTATTGAATGTTCTGAGAGTTGGCATTGATGTAGTAGCCTGGTGATACAGCAAGGATGGGATTTATTGGAGGTGTTGGCATTGATGTAGTAGCCTGGTGATACAGCAAGGATGGGATTTATTGGAGGTGTTGGTATTGATGTAGTAGCCTGGTGATACAGCAAGGATGGGATTTATTGGAGGTGTTGGCATTGATGTAGTAGCCTGGTGATACAGCAAGGATGGGATTTATTGGAGGTGTTGGTATTGATGTAGTAGCCTGGTGATACAGCAAGGATGGGATTTATTGAATGTTCTGAGAGTTGGCATTGATGTAGTAGCCTGGTGATACAGCAAGGATGTGATTTATTGGAGGTGTTGGTATTGATGTAGTAGCCTGGTGATACAGCAAGGATGGGATTTATTGAATGTTCTGAGAGTTGGCATTGATGTAGTAGCCTGGTGATACAGCAAGGATGGGATTTATTGGAGGTGTTGGCATTGATGTAGTAGCCTGGTGATACAGCAAGGATGTGATTTATTGGAGGTGTTGGCATTGATGTAGTAGCCTGGTGATACAGCAAGGATGGGATTTATTGAATGTTCTGAGAGTTGGCATTGATGTAGTAGCCTGGTGATACAGCAAGGATGGGATTTATTGAATGTTCTGAGAGTTGGCATTGATGTAGTAGCCTGGTGATACAGCAAGGATGGGATTTATTGAATGTTCTGAGAGTTGGCATTGATGTAGTAGCCTGGTGATACAGCAAGGATGTGATTTATTGGAGGTGTTGGCATTGATGTAGTAGCCTGGTGATACAGCAAGGATGTGATTTATTGGAGGTGTTGGTATTGATGTAGTAGCCTGGTGATACAGCAAGGATGTGATTTATTGGAGGTGTTGGTATTGATGTAGTAGCCTGGTGATACAGCAAGGATGGGATTTATTGAATGTTCTGAGAGTTGGCATTGATGTAGTAGCCTGGTGATACAGCAAGGATGGGATTTATTGGAGGTGTTGGCATTGATGTAGTAGCCTGGTGATACAGCAAGGATGGGATTTATTGAATGTTCTGAGAGTTGGCATTGATGTAGTAGACTGGTGATACAGCAAGGATGGGATTTATTGAATGTTCTGAGAGTTGGCATTGATGTAGTAGCCTGGTGATACAGCAAGGATGGGATTTATTGAACATTCTGAGGGTTGAACCCAGTACTTTTGGTGTAATGGTCATAGCTCTATTGTCTTACTCCACTAGCACAAATAAAGATATTCCACTAGCACATACAAAGATATTCCACTAGCGCATACAAAGATATTCCACTAGCGCATACAAAGATATTCCACTAGCGCATACAAAGATATTCCACTAGCACATACAAAGATATTCCACTAGCACATACAAAGATATTCCACTAGTGCATACAAAGATATCATATGACTGATGTAAGAAAAACAACACAAACTAAATGCAGCTCTTATTAGGTTAAACATTTTTGCAATTTGATAAGAGAATTCTTGTGTAATACTAATAAAGTCTTCCAAAAAATGACAAGTGTATGTTGGCCTACTCACCCTGGGCACAAGTGTCACAGCGTCTCCCTTGTCTGTAGGACATACACGTACAGTTCCCTGTGTTCTGGTCACAAACAGACAGCGCCTCCACCAAAGTGCCTGGAACAAATCCCCATTAGAACTCAACTAACATTTAACTTAATTCTACTTCTGGAGATTGGCTAGCTATTTTCTAAATGTTAAACAGCTCACTTTTTAACAGATGTACTCATTTATATAAAAAATGGAGAAATGCATTTACTTTTAAAATATTGTCTGATAATAGTATTAAACCTATTGATAACAGCTACATATTACTGTTGCTAAAAGTATATAGCAGCCTTTAAAAAACAATAACATGAGGTGTGAAATGCCAATACAAGAAAACAGCCAAAATGTTTCCATCAAAATGTCAGAGTTAAGTAACCAACCAACCTGTAGGGTCACAGTTACAGGGCTGACAACCCAGGGGGTCTGAAGCATTCAGACCCCAGGTGCTGGCCTTACACTTGTTGCAGGACTGGCCTTCCACGTTGGCTTTACAGATACACATGCCAGTCGTCCTGTTACAGGTGGCTGTTCCATTGACTGTACCTGCCACATTACATGTGCACTCCTGACACCCTGAAGCAGCTGAAGACCCAAAGTTGTACGTCCCTACTTTACACGTATTACAGCTGGTGCCTGTGGGGAGATTTCAAGAGAACATTAACTCACAATTTAGGCCTGTATCCAAGACAACTTGCGATGTAAATTACAAGGACAATAACTTAAATTTTATTGAAATATTAAGAAGTACTTTACTGAAATTTAAAGTCCTTTCATAGTATCTCTAGGTTGTATTTTTATACAATTTCTCAGATTTTATTCATGTTATTTTATACTGAAACCTGATATTTTAACCTTTTTATTCATTGAATAACAGTGTAGGCATACATATTTCTTAAATGTTTGAAAATTTATTTGCTTTTTTTAAATAAGTTTTTATCTTCTAAAATAAAGCTCCTCTATTCTGAAATATCTACCTTCAACATTTTTCTTGCACAAGCACTGTCCAGTTTCCTTGTCACAGACTGTTCCATTCTCAGTCCCTAGAGAGTTACAATTGCAGGCCACACATCCACTGGTGAAGTTGAAGAAGCCATCTTTACACCTGTCACACTTGGTGCCCTCTACCCTGTCCTTACACACGCACAGACCATTCATGGGGTTACAGTAGATGGACATGGAGCCAAAAGGGTTGCAGTCACAACCAGCACAACCTAAAGGGTTGCTCGCAGTCAGTCCATAGTAGCCAAACTTGCATTCATCACAGCGGAGACCTTGGGTGAAAAATGCCAGGTGAGAATAATCTTTTTATCTAGCAATATTTCATAGATTAAAAATTTGTCTGTTTAACATAATTGCTTGTGTCTTCAGTAGGTGCCTATTTTAATACAGTGTGGTTATTAAACATTTATTTGTGATTGGTTTCCCTAGTCCAATTGTAACGTGTGTCACTCACAGGACCATTATATCTTGAACACAGAACCCTATCTAACCAACCACTGGGCAAACAGCTGACACACTTCTCACCTTGAACATTGACCTTGCACCTGCATTGGCCTGTAGTCTGACCACAGGACATGTCCCCTGCGTCCACCCCCACTGGGTTACAGTTACAGGGAGAACAGCCAACAGCTGATGTAGCGTTCAGATTGTAGAAACCCAGCTTACAGGTGTCACAACGCCTTCCTTCTACATTTGTTTTACAGGAGCACTGGCCACCTGACTGTAATCAAACAAAAACATGTGCATCAATAACAGCACTGGCCACCAGACTGTAATCAAACACATGCATCAATAACAGCACTGGCCACCAGACTGTAATCAAACAAAACACATGCATCAATAACAGCACTGGCCACCAGACTGTAATCAAACACATGCATCAATAACAGCACTGGCCACCAGACTGTAATCAAACACATGTATCAATAACAGCACTGGCCACCAGACTGTAATCAAACAAAACACATGCATCAATAACAACACTGGCCACCAGACTGTAATCAAACACATGCATCAATAACAGCACTGGCCACCAGACTGTAATCAAACACATGCATCAATAACAGCACTGGCCACCAGACTGTAATCAAACACATGCATCAATAACAGCACTGGCCACCAGACTGTAATCAAACAAAACACATGTATCAATAACAGCACTGGCCACCAGACTGTAATCAAACACATGCATCAATAACAGCACTGGCCACCAGACTGTAATCAAACACATGCATCAATAACAGCACTGGCCACCAGACTGTAATCAAACAAAACACATGCATCAATAACAGCACTGGCCACCAGACTGTAATCAAACACATGCATCAATAGCAGCACTGGCCACCAGACTGTAATCAAACACATGCATCAATAACAGCACTGGCCACCAGACTGTAATCAAACAAAACACATGCATCAATAACAGTACTGGCCACCAGACTGTAATCAAACACATGCATCAATAACAGCACTGGCCACCAGACTGTAATCAAACAAAACACATGCATCAATAACAGCACTGGCCACCAGACTATAATCAAACAAAACACATGCATCAATAACAGCACTGGCCACCAGACTGTAATCAAACACATGCATCAATAACAGCACTGGCCACCAGACTGTAATCAAACACATGTATCAATAACAGCACTGGCCACCAGACTGTAATCAAACACATGCATCAATAACAGCACTGGCCACCAGACTGTAATCAAACACATGCATCAATAACAGCACTGGCCACCAGACTGTAATCAAACACATGCATCAATAACAGCACTGGCCACCAGACTGTAATCAAACAAAACACATGCATCAATAACAGCACTGGCCACCAGACTGTAATCAAACACATGCATCAATAACAGCACTGGCCACCAGACTGTAATCAAACACATGCATCAATAACAGCACTGGCCACCAGACTGTAATCAAACAAAACACATGCATCAATAACAGCACTGGCCACCAGACTGTAATCAAACACATGCATCAATAACAGCACTGGCCACCAGACTGTAATCAAACAAAACACATGCATCAATAACAGCACTGGCCACCAGACTGTAATCAAACAAAACACATGCATCAATAACAGCACTGGCCACCAGACTGTAATCAAACAAAACACATGCATCAATAACAGCACTGGCCACCAGACTGTAATCAAACACATGTATCAATAACAGCACTGGCCACCAGACTGTAACCAAACAAACACATGCATCAATAACAGCACTGGCCACCAGACTGTAATCAAACACATGCATCAATAACATCACTGGCCACCAGACTGTAATCAAACACATGCATCAATAACAGCACTGGCCACCAGACTGTAATCAAACAAAACACATGCATCAATAGCAGCACTGGCCACCAGACTGTAATCAAACACATGCATTAATAACAGCACTGGCCACCAGACTGTAATCAAACAAAACACATGCATCAATAACAGCACTGGCCACCAGACTGTAATCAAACAAAACACATGCATCAATAACAGCACTGGCCACCAGACTGTAATCAAACACATGCATCAATAGCAGCACTGGCCACCAGACTGTAATCAAACACATGCATCAATAACAGCACTGGCCACCAGACTGTAATCAAACAAAACACATGCATCAATAACAGCACTGGCCACCAGACTGTAATCAAACAAAACACATGCATCAATAACAGCACTGGCCACCAGACTGTAATCAAACACATGCATTAATAACAGCACTGGCCACCAGACTGTAATCAAACACATGCATCAATAACAGCACTGGCCACCAGACTGTAATCAAACACATGCATCAATAGCAGCACTGGCCACCAGACTGTAATCAAACAAAACACATGCATCAATAACAGCACTGGCCACCAGACTGTAATCAAACACATGCATCAATAACAGCACTGGCCACCAGACTGTAATCAAACACATGCATCAATAACAGCACTGGCCACCAGACTGTAATCAAACAAAACACATGCATCAATAACAGCACTGGCCACCAGACTGTAATCAAACACATGCATCAATAACAGCACTGGCCACCAGACTGTAATCAAACAAAACACATGCATCAATAACAGCACTGGCCACCAGACTGTAATCAAACACATGCATCAATAACAGCACTGGCCACCAGACTGTAATCAAACACATGCATCAATAGCAGCACTGGCCACCAGACTGTAATCAAACACATGCATCAATAACAGCACTGGCCACCAGACTGTAATCAAACACATGCATCAATAACAGCACTGGCCACCAGACTGTAATCAAACAAAACACATGCATCAATAACAGCACTGGCCACCAGACTGTAATCAAACACATGCATCAATAACAGCACTGGCCACCAGACTGTAATCAAACACATGCATCAATAACAGCACTGGCCACCAGACTGTAATCAAACAAAACACATGCATCAATAACAGCACTGGCCACCAGACTGTAATCAAACACATGCATCAATAACAGCACTGGCCACCAGACTGTAATCAACAAAACACATGCATTAATAACAGCACTGGCCACCAGACTGTAATCAAACAAAACACATGCATCAATAACAGCACTGGCCATCAGACTGTAATCAAACAAAACACATGCATCAATAACAGCACTGGCCACCAGACTGTAATCAAACAAAACACATGTATCAATAACAGCACTGGCCACCAGACTGTAATCAAACAAAACACATGTATCAATAACAGCACTGGCCACCAGACTGTAATCAAACAAAACACATGCATCAATAACAGCACTGGCCACCAGACTGTAATCAAACAAAACACATGCATCAATAACACATGCATCAATAACAGCACTGACCACCAGACTGTAATCAAACACATGCATCAATAACAGCACTGACCACCAGACTGTAATCAAACACATGCATCAATAACAGCACTGACCACCAGACTGTAATCAAACACATGCATCAATAACAGCACTGGCCACCAGACTGTAATCAAACAAAACACATGCATCAATAACACATGCATCAATAACAGCACTGACCACCAGACTGTAATCAAACACATGCATCAATAACAGCACTGGCCACCAGACTGTAATCAAACAAAACACATGCATCAATAACAGCACTGGCCACCAGACTGTAATCAAACAAAACACATGCATCAATAACAGCACTGGCCACCAGACTGTAATCAAACAAAACACATGCATCAATAACAGCACTGGCCACCAGACTGTAATCAAACACATGCATCAATAACAGCACTGGCCACCAGACTGTAATCAAACACATGCATCAATAACAGCACTGGCCACCAGACTGTAATCAAACACATGCATCAATAACAGCACTGGCCACCAGACTGTAATCAAACACATGCATCAATAACAGCACTGGCCACCAGACTGTAATCAAACACATGCATCAATAACAGCACTGGCCACCAGACTGTAATCAAACACATGCATCAATAACAGCACTGGCCACCAGACTGTAATCAAACACATGCATCAATAACAGCACTGGCCACCAGACTGTAATTAAACACATGCATCAATAACAACACTGGCCACCAGACTGTAATCAAACAAATCACATACATCAATAGTAACCCAACTTTAGATTGGAAGAAACAGCCATGTATAACACTAACTACACCATCATTATTTATGTCTGTAGCCAGAGGAAAAAATAGAACCTAAGGTCTGAAGCACATATTAGTAAAGTAACCGTTTAGTGAATGTCTTAAAAAGCAAATAATAACATGTGTCAATCTATAGAGACAAGTCTTACCCTGACACAGTCCACATCTGTTGTGTTGAGTCCAGGCGTGAAGCAGTCACATGGCTGGCACACGCTAGAGCCATACAGGCTCTGACCAATGGGCCGGTAGTAATATTTTATACATGTCTCACAGAACTGACCAGAGGTGTAGTCTTGACAGTTGACACAAACCCCACCCCCTCCAAGGGTGTCACTGGCAGGAGATGGATCCAGTGTGACGTTGTAGGTGCAGCTTGTGGCGTGTCCGTAGCAGTTACATGCCTGACAAGGGTAATCCTGTAGGTTGTCTCCCTTTTTGAATGGCTTGTTGTTGAACAAAGGTTTGCAACGTTCACACTGAAATTATAATTATCTCATGTTTGTCAGCAAATTATATTCTCATATTATATTGAGCTTCATCAAATTAACAATATTTTCTATTAAATTATTATAGTTATATATGATTTACATTGTATTTTTCATCAATGTCTATATGAGATACACATTTTTAAAATCAGCATGTTATGAAGTGATCTGAAACACACCACCACAACAGTAAAGCAGCAACAAATATGATGTGATTTGATGTGACATATGCACATAACACCAATGTAAACACTTACTCTAGCACCTTCTGTGTTACTCTCAGGTGAGCAGCTACAGGTGTAAGGCAAGGTGCTCGTGTTACACACAGAGGCATGCCCATTACAGTCACACCTTACATAGAAAGAAAAATCTTCAATATCAGCTTGACAATATGGTAATCAAAATCTGGTTATTAAAGCATAATAAAACAGCCACTAAAGCTAAGTTTCTACTGGCCTATTCGGAATTTTAATATTAACTAATCTATGGTTTTATCAAAATGTAGAAATAAATCAGACCTTGAAAAGTAAAAATTACTTAATAAGAAAGACATGAATATATTTACTACTGCACCCTACCAGGCTGTGATGATGATTTCATATAGAGAAAAATACTGGTGGCGCAGGACATTGTCCACATAGTAGTGGTCCTCAAACTTTAGGCGCACCCTCCTCGCCCTGACAAAATCATGGAGCTCTGGGGTATTGTAAAAATCTGTGCTGCCTGGTCTAGCCACGGGGTCAGGGGCCAGAAGGTTAAAGGTTATATTTCCAAGGGAATATGGAATCACTGCTCCATTACTGAAATATAAGTTGAGTTTTAAGGTCATATTTTAAAAGGAATACGGAATTACTGCTAAATTACTGAAACCAAAGTTTATTTTATTCCCTTTATAAGTTCACAGCATGTAAAATATGAATAAAAACAGACAATTATTAGTTTATAACATTTTTTAAGGCTTGTAATAAAAAAATAGAGTGCTGGCCATTTGCCTAATTGACAGTGATCCAAGTTGAGGATTGTACAATGGCTTATTAGCTGTCCATGAACTAACAAATGATTGTGTTGGATGCTGGTCTAAAGTTTTAAACACTTGGCTTACAAGTGATTCGTATAGATTAAATTTTGTAAGTAATGAGAATGAGGCTGACTTACGTGCCAAACTGTAGACAGTTGATGCTTGTAGGTGAGGTGTAAGGCCCATTGTTGGCCAGATTAAACCTGGCACAGTTATCAGCATAATACTGCCACACCTGGTAGTCAGAGTTGGGCTCTGTTTGACGTGAGATGGTCACAGCTTTGGGAAAGGGGCTGTAAAACTGCATGACAACATAAAACACCTGCAAAAAAACAATAAATCTCATAAATGTGTTTTATTTCTATTGCATGTCAACATTAAAAAACAGGCAAATAAACATCACATTTTCATCTCTTTTGTATGACTACATCAACAGTTTTAATTTTAAAAAACATAAATCAAAGAATGTAACTACATTCAAATTCTTATGTTATTTGATAGGTTTTTTTTAAAAAGATGTTGGTTTACTTTACTGTTAGTTCAATAAAAATCAAACAGGCCAATCAATTTACCACTCACCTGAAACTGGTCCCCAAGATCAATATCAATTTCCACCTCACTCTGGAAACTGGAGATCCACATGCTGTTGCTGTCTCCATCATTAGCGTACTCCAGAGGGTGTGAGTTGGGGGAGATCCGCAGGGTGACATCAGTGGTGCTGGGCTGGGCTGTGTTCTTGATACAGTACTGGGTCTGCTTTGGCTTCACCCAGGGGTAAATACTCTGGCATCGACAGGCTGACTGGATCCTGACACTAGGGAACACCCCAGAGTATAACTGGGCTATTTCTCTGAGAACAGAATTACATTATTTCTTCAATGTCTAACAAACAAAATACAGATTATTTATTTTGAACTAAATAGCACACACACACACACACACACACACACATATATATATATATATATATATATATATATATATATATATATATATATATATATATATATATATATATATATATATATATATATATATATATATATATATATATATATATATATATTTATATTTATATATATATATATATATTCTATGACAAAGCCCTTACTGTAGAAATCTAATTGGAAACAAAAAATAAAATACAAAAGTAAAAAGCTTTATAATTTATTGTTATATTCCAACCAATATAGGAACTCATCTGTGCAGAGACTAACCTGTTTGATAAAGCATCTGTGTATATTAAAAAATCTTGAATACGACCAATAAATTGTGATGCTCCTGGACACAATATGAAAATATGTAGTTATATTTATATTTATCAAAGTAACAATACTTTTTTTTATCAATACTTGTACACATACACAAACAATTACACTCATACATACAAAAATAAACACAAACATACTACTACACACACAAATATGTTTATACACACGCAATGAAACTACACACAACCATACAATTACATCTTAAGGCAAGAGAACACTAATAAACTTAAAAGCTAGTACAAGAGATTTTTACTATAATATAACACATTATGTAGCATACTGCTAATTTGCATGTGATGTTTCTAGTCTTTCTACCCAGCATTTTAAAAAAGTGTTTGGTTATCAGTGTAAATCATGGGATAGAAATGACTTGAAAAGTTTTACTGCTCTATATGGACCACATAAGTGCATCAAATTCAGACTCATTTTACCCCAGATTATCCTCTTTATAAGTCCCATGGGATTGTGATGTCTGAACCTGTTTTTTAAAATGTGAGCAACTAATACTATTTCAACACAACCTTCCTTAAAGGCCAGAGCTTGCTACATCAAGGTTTCAACATGTTTTCATTAAAGTCTGGGCAACTCATACTATTTCAACACAACCCTTATTGGCAAAAGTAACCTACATCAAGTTTTCAACATGTTTTCATTAAAGTCTGGGCAACTCATACTATTTCAACACAACCCTTAAATGCAAAAGTAACCTACATCAAGGTAGATCTCTGTTTACCTGGGTACCTATGTGGATAATTGATCAGAAGATCAATACTAGGACAGGAGGGAGCCAAAGTTAATTACCTCCCTCATACTAATCTCTTTAATTATTTACCTGTCATTGATTCATCACACACTGACTGGGTCTACATTTGGTATTAATTATTCAAAAACCACCATCATTAAACCACATAACTAGGGGGAAACTGAGGTGAATAGATACAACTTTTTGACAAAATTCTATATAAAACCTAATGGATGGAAACAGATAAACATTAAAACAATTTTTACTTTGAATCAGAATCGTTTATAACCTAACCCAAATATATCAAATTTCTCACCATTTTTATTCTGCCCTATCCTGTATGTCCCGTCACTATCAGAGACTTGGGTTAGCAAGGTTCTAGTTAGGGTTGGAGCTAAGTTAGCTGCTGGACCATTGATAAACAGGCTGGCTGTCACATCATTTACCTTAGACATATTGATATTTTAAATTAAGTCATCATCTTAGTCTTTACCAGCTAACTTGAGGTAAGGATGTTCATACATAAACTTTAACCAAAATCTTTTGTTATTAAATCTATTGTCTAAAAAGTGTAACAAACTAAAATGAATGTATAAAGAGATTTATTTCAATAATTAAAAACATTATACCATCTAATCTGTTATAAATGCAATCTATGTATGTAACATAGTTAATTTATTATGGTTATTCATCTATTGAAATTTAATTATGCTTAATTGGATGTCGTCTAATGCATGTGTATCCAATGGTGAATTCATGTCGCAATGTACGTCCAATTTGCTAGGCTATGGAATTCAAGTTTGATGTAACATGGAGGTAAAAACTGACCTGTAAAGCAATGTGCGTCCACTTTTGATAAGCTATGGTCACATCAAAATAAGACTTGAGAGTATTTGTATCCACGATTCCATAAGAGAAGGATATCCCAGTGGCATTGACTTCAATAGCAAACAATGAGACCCCTGCTGTAGACACTTTCTCTAGCAAGGTACTAATGAAAATATTTGTAAAAACATTCATTGAATTACCTTGTGGGAAAAATGCATCATTGTAATTTAATGGATGTGTTAAAAAAAAGTCATTAAACATATTTGTCTTCAGGATATTTCTAATTGACTAATTTAGAAATAATTGTAAACAAGGGAACTCTACTTCACTTGCCCTATAGACCGTCAGGTTTGAAAAGGGAACTTTACTTTTAATTATTTGTGCAACATGGAGCTTAAAGCTTAGCAAAATAAAAAATATCATTATCATATAACATTGACTGACAATGATGAGCTAAAAAACTAGATTTCTAGTGACTAAGTAGTTTTTAAAGTTATATAGATCTAGATAGATCTATTTTATCATAGATCTACTAGATCTATATATATCTATATCTATATCTATATCTAGTATAATCACAGTTTCATAGTTTCATGGGACACTGGGCTGGTTTAAAAAAAATCCACCAAAAATGAATTGAAATGTACATTTTAGGCCAAGATCCAGATCTAGATCTAGATCTACTTTAAGAATGGGTGTTATTTTGCTTTGTATTGCGATAATCTAGCTAGACTAGAAATGTTTTGTATTGATTGAAATAGATAGATCAAGAGGTCGAGATCTAGAACTATCACTTTATTGTGACTTATCAATCAGTTCAGCAGACGACTTCCAAAATCATAAAAGTTGGATCTATGTAAGTATGCCAGATAATTTGCCGCTTCATGTAAACGCAATTATTTTTTTTTTTTAAGACCGGGTTAGTATTAGGCTGCATGTTAAATATTATTATCATATCTTACCATACATAATAAACATATTACATTGTTTTTTTTTAATGTGTCAAAATTGCAATTAAATGTAGGCTACCTCCCAAAAAAACAAAATATTGTCTTTTGCAAGTTGGTTTCAATAATTTGAATATTTAAACTTTGGTTAAATAAAATCTTAGAAAAAATTAATATAACTTAATATAAGCCCTAATTAAGTGCTCAAATTTAAAATGTGTGGTTTTTTAGTGGTGCTTTGACGCCGTGCACACACCTGGGAATATAGAGACCTGAAACGATGTGATACTGGGTCAAGAAATGTGACTGGATTTTTTTAAGAACAGTTTCTAAGTCATACTTAATTGAAATTTACTTTTCAAAATGACAAGTATACTTAATTGTGTAATATAATGTCTCAAAATTTTGATTTAGAAATTCACTATTGCGCCGTTGCATCTTTACCTAACAAATGTAATAATAGAAAACGCAAAGTGAACGTTTTCATAATTTACGTGCATTACTAAAATAAGAATTAGCTAAACATTAGCATTTAATGTTGGTTATGGGACCTTGGCAGTGGATAAGAAAAAGTTGATGCTCGAGTTCAGGCTAAATCTACGGTTGTTTACATTGCTGCCTTCAACTTCCATTGTATAGTACTAGAACGACAAAATAGACGAGGTACAGCTAGAAATAGGTTTACTTTAAGAAGTGAGTGAAACTTGGTGACAAAATCTTAACAGCGGGGTGGATGAACTTGACATGCACTACGATGAGGAAGAAATGGACAATATCAGATTTGAAGATGAAAACAATTTTTAGACCTTTAAAAAACAGACACAGTAAAGTGTACTGTGATTCCAAATGTCATGATTTCAATTTCACTGTGTATACACAGGAACACGAAAAAAAATCTGTCGCGACGCTTGAGTAAAGTAAATGTCAGTGTTTCTTTCAGACATTTTCTCCGGAAGAAACTCTGGTTGATGTAAATATTGAAATGTGCCTAGATCTAGATTTATCTGTGGTCAACATGAAATGTACGCAGTGTTTCTTCCAGACTTTTTTCTCCGGGGGGGGGGGGGGGGGGCACTTGAAATTTTCGGGGGGGGGGGGCGGTAGACTTTCTTCGGGGGGGGGCGGACACTGTTAAAAGTATATATTTTCTATATAAATTATATAAATTTCATTTCGTTCGGGGGGGGGGGGGGCGGTAAAAAAATTTCTGGGGGGCTTTGCCCCCCCCCCCTCCCGAAGAGATGCCTGGAAGAAACTCTGAATGTACGGTCAGTTAAAACTAAAACAAAACAAAAATCTCACCCGTCAATCCGGCATGTTAAACGTTTGGTCAGTCTCAAATTAAAATAACGTTTGGTCAGTCTCAAATTAAAACATTTCAAAAATCTCACCCGGGCTGCAGGGCATCAAGCCACACCCAGCAGGAAACGGTGAAGGAGACCACACCCTTAGCATCCACCCTGGGGGACATGGAGGGGGTGAGGAA
This sequence comes from Physella acuta, assembly GCF_028476545.2. Classification (NCBI taxonomy): domain Eukaryota; kingdom Metazoa; phylum Mollusca; class Gastropoda; family Physidae; genus Physella; species Physella acuta. Next base: position 337,979 of record NW_026731872.1, read on the forward strand.
ACAGTTGGAGCCGGCTTGCTTGAACTGTGTTGAATAGTTTCCCGCCATGGAGCCAGGTCGTGTGTTTATGACGTCTGCTTCGATACAGGTTCCGAACCCAGCGCTAGTGGCTATGAACACAAAATTTGAGGTTTCATTCAATCTTTAATTTGTAGAGTAAAAATAAATTAAATCAACCTTTGAGGGGGGGGGGGGGGGAGGGAAGTTGCCGCCTCACATTGGACCACTTTTCATGAGAGTAGCGCTTTTTTCTGCGATTAATTTGAATAAACTATAAAACAGGTTCAAACTGTGGAGTCTCTGATCGGTTTCTTCCTGTTTCAGTCTAGGGCGAAAAAATACAAGAAAGACAACAGCGACCTCACCATACTTCACTTTACATTCAAAGACGTTTGTAAAGCTTGTGACTTGCTGGGTCTACTATTGTGTAAGCTTTATTTAACCTGTTGTGTTTTAGTAGCTTACAAAAGCATGTGTCTAATTCTAGCCAACAAAATGTACACAAAATAATAGTCACACCGTTTCAAGTTTCAATAGTGTTTATACGCGCCAAGAAGGTCGGGAGGTGCAGAACACCGTACCATTTACAACATCACTGCCACTTCAATAAGTGTATTCAAACACTGATAAATCATGCTTAAATTACATTTTGTTAAAACAATTGAAAATATGTAAAAGATAGAAAACGTAAATCATCGAGGGAAAAATCTTATGTTTTTTTTCCTTCTTTTTAATCAGGGGCTATTTCATTGAAAAAAGATCTTGACTTCTGAAAATTATTCCTGTAGAAAGTTTAGATATGCTATTTTTTAAAAAGTTGTTTAAAAATGCGAAGTTCAGGTCAATATGTTGTAAAGCTAAAAAAAAAAAATTGAAGTAAGTATAAAGCTGTTGCCAATGTAAGTATGCTTATGATATTAAGGGCGAGGACAAGTTTAAAATGCAAACGTTTCAAGTACACAAACACACACACTATATATATATATATATAGGCCTATATATATATATGTATATATATATATATATATATATATATATATATATATATATATATATATATATATATATATATATATATATATATATATATATATATATATATATATATATGTTGTGTGTGTGCACTTGCCGTTCACCCTACCCCGAAAAACCGGATACGCCTTTGCCGGACATATTAACTTGCCACGACTAGATTGAAGTAGCTATCAAACGAGCCACACACACGGAGGGGCTACAAACTACGGCCCCAGTTGGTGTAAGAGAACCAACACAATCCAGTAGGCTCCCATTGAATGCGCCGTAACTCATCTGATAGAAGAAGATGGCGCTGGGTGGGCGTGGGATGAAATCAGCTGATTGCACTGAGTGGCGCTGAACTGGACGCCTCAAGGACAAAGTAAACAGGAAATGTCAAGGGAGACTTGGAAGCTTACAGCAGAAAAACAATCGGACGATTTTGGGGAAATGCCAAGAAAATTGCCAAAGACCACCAAAACAAGGAACTAAGTTTTCCACTTTTGTGGCGGCCAATGTGCCCTGAGCACTGAAGGGAATTGATGAAGCTCATCTATCAACTAGCTGGCAACGGATTCAACGTTTCTTCAGTTGTAGGTGTTGACTTGTGTGTGAATGAGTGGAGATATAAGTATAGATGTTTGGTTGAAATATGGACGTTGGGTTTTGTATAAATGTGTGGCTGTGTGGGTCAATGTGGGGGCGTATGAGATGACACATTGAAAACATCTCTCTCTCTCTCTCTCTCTCTCTCTCTCTCTCTCTCTCTCTCTCTCTCTCTCTCTCTCTCTCTCTCTTGATCTAGTGTTGGGGTGGGCAAGAAAAATAGTGGGACAGTTGTTTTTGTTTGTTTTGAGCGTTTCTTCTTGTGCCACTTGAGTGTGTGGTCGAGGGGTAGAGATCTCAAGACTCGCCCTGTAGACCATCACACAACAATGGCGGGCAACTGACCTGATTGAAGGCGGCTGGCCGTGGCACTGGCCACACAATTTTTCTTTGCACAAATGTACTTGTGGTTATATGTGTGTTTGTACTTGTGGGCGGATGCAGAAAAGTACGTCAATGTATTTGTATGTGTGTTTGTATAATTATAAATTCAACCCCTAGACCCATCCCTCGCCTCTTCGTACATACACGGTGTCTGAGGGTGTTGAAGTTGGGCACCCTGTGCGTGACGTATACCAACCCGGCTACCTTGTCACGTGACTAGCCATCAACTTACCTATCATCATGTTGACCGCTGAGGGCAGCAGTGTCCTGCCCGGGCACGTGTCGTCACAGTAGCCCAGCACACACTTGTTGATGGAGTCGACTTTCTCCGAGCTCAGGCAGTAGCCGCTCATAGTAGACGCCCCACACGTGCTCGACGTTGGATTGGTTACAATGGGCCGTTCCAAAGCCGCATTGAATAGAGGTGGAAACCTCGAAACAGTGAGTACTTCCACGTTGAGAAGAAAAAATGTAAATACCCGCAGTAACCATTGATAACCGAAAAACTGTACACAAGGACGGAGAAAGGTTTCCATGCTCAAGTTGGAAACAGCTGATAAATTTCAATATTTTTGGCTCATTTTCCCATGAATGTTTTCATTTCTTAATTCCAGTTTTTTGCTTTTTAGCTTCACATTTTCTTTGGTTACATTATATCAACATGTCGGATCACTTGCGAAACATACTGACTGCTGCAAGTACATCTACCATCACAGTGTGCCGTAAAGAACATGTACACAACTCTACTTGAGTGAGTACACAATAAAAGTACGCAGTCTGTTGCCCTCTAATGTCTCCAGTATTCTTGGTTCCTGTCGTAAAAAATAAATTAAAATTTCAAAGCGGTGATTTAAACACAACAAAGTAAATATAATTAGAATCAATGCCCATCAATAACTCCGTGACGTAGTGAGTAACCGCACACACAAGCTGTGCAGACGGTAAATCTCATAAACAAACATGTCAGCCTGCAGACAACATTCAGTCGGCTGTGACCTGACGCGAGATCTGACGAGAGTTCACATTGCATTGGCAACTGCTCGATTGTATAAATGGTCAGATTTGTAACTCGAACTAGACAAAGGGATTATTACACTAATTCAACAAGTGTCCAAAATTTAATCTTGGCACAATAGGTGTGTGAGTGTTAACACAGGGGGGGGGGGGGGGGGTCGTGGTGCGAGTGAAATCCGCTAGCCTAAAATATTTTGAACAGTCGACATAGTTGGTCTCTGTTCTCTTCCCTTCGTGGTGTCACACTCCCCCCCCCCCCTTAATTTTATCTGTAAATTTTGCAGTTGGTGTCATCCCCCACCCCAACGGTAAAAGCTTTAAAGTGTTCACATTTGAAATTAAAGATGTGTATCTATAGTCGGTTGTTAATACAGCTGGGTGTAGAATTGTTTTCTCTATAATTTGCATGTTTGTGTCATGGTGTCACCCCCCCCCCCCACCACCCTCCCTTGCGGGGGTCGTAATTATGTATTTAAAATACTTTTAACTATAATTAACCATTCATTGAACTGGCAAAAAACAACAACATTTATTCTCTAAATCTTGCCATTTTTTTTTCTTGGTGTCACCCCCCGAAATGGTGTTACCCGGTGCGGTGCGCATCCCCCGCCCCGCCCTCTCTACGGCTCTGGGCTTACTCTGCATTAAACTGCTTAGCTAATCAACCATTTTGTTGTTGTTGTAGGTGCTGGTTTGCCAAAAAGCAGAAGTGAAAGTGAAAGTTGCAAACCTCTTTAATTATATTCATATGATGACTGGTATAGAAATATGGACGTTATTGACGGTTCAAGTAGAGTTTTACTTAATTTACAAGGCTAAATCGTTGGAGGAATATATATATACTAGCCGTCCCGGCCAGGCCCTGCTCTGGCTTCTGTGAAAAACCTTCCTGTTCAAGACCATTACCTGTGTGTTTAGTAATCATCATAAACCCGGCATTGCCCACCCAAACCACAACCAACCAAAACCAAAACAACAAAACGCAAACATAACGCTAACACAATTACAAATACAAACGAAAACAAAAACCTAACAACAAACCCAACCACAACCACAAACACCAATACAAACACAAAGAAAAAACAAACAAAAAAGCAAACGAAAACAAAAACCTAACAACAAACCCAACCACAAACACCAATACCAACAAAAAAAAAAAAAAACAACGAAAAAGCAAACGAAAACAAACCAAATTCAAACGCAAAACCAACCAAAAACACAAATACAAACCCACAAAAAAAAAAAACACAAACAAAAACGAAAAAAGAAAGAACAAAAACGAACCAAATCAAAACGCAACCACTAACGCAAACCCACCTAAACACAAAGAAAACACTAACGCGAACATAAACGCCCGGGGCGGAATCACCTGTTTTAGCTTAATGAACGACTATAGTACCCCAACTTATTCATAGTCTTTTGCACTCACTTAAACGAACGCGCCTGTTTCAATTTGATGAGCAATTTTAATACTCCAAGCTTATCCGTAAAATACCTACAACATTTGCACTTGATCAATCCCCGCTAATTATGTAATTATTTTTTTTTCCCAACACCAAAACAAAGTAATTAAAAAGTAAATTATTTTCGACTAATGCAATCGTTTTATAAAGGGAAGTAATTTTGTTTTCCTAATTTATCAAAGGGAAGTAAGTGCTATAGGACTAAATAAAGACATAATTAGAATTTTTGTAAAAGATGATATTTTTTTTAAACTTGTGTTTAATGAACATGCCGACAATTATTACTGTAATTTGAAAAATGAAAATGATTTCCCAACACTTTCAACGGTAATTTTTTAGCTCATAAATTTAGACAAATGCGCACGCTAATTTTCTAACACTTAAATTCGTACACTTCCAACGACATACAAATGCATTACATACAGAACTGAGCTTTATATATTAGATATATATATATATATATATATATCTTTAATTTAATTTCGTGGAAGACAGATTAGACATTTTAGGACCAAAAGACATAATTCGAAACCGTTTAACCGCAGACAAACCACACGCCAACTCAATCAACAACATTAAAACATATTTCAATTTAGTCGACACATACAGAGCGCAATATCCACACACCATACAAACCACCCACGGAAGTAACACATCTGGGAATAGATTCCGTCTAGACAGAATTTACGCCCCATCGAACATGAAAATCAACAAAGTAGAACACCTATTCTCAACACTACAGTTTAGCGACCATACAGCAGTTCTGACAACTTTAAAAAACGAACAAACACAAAACAAATCAAAACACAACACATATTGGAAGTTCAATAATACACTCTTACTAGACGAGCGCTACATTAACACTATAAAAGACTTAATAAAATTTTACACGCAGTCATCACCAAAATTTAACAAAATCCAACATTGGGAAGATTTAAAACAAGACATTAAGCGGGTATCTATCCAATATGCATGTAGCATTAATAGCGTAAGGGCCCACATAGAAACTAAATTAGAAAAACAACTAAGTATACTGAAAGGAATCAATAATAACAAAGAACAAATAGATGCAACAGAAACAGAACTTTCCAAAATACAAGAGCACAAATATCGAGGCGCGCAAATTAGAAGTAGAATCGAACAAATAGGCTCGGAAAATCCCACACACCACACTTTAATTTTAGAACAAAGCTTTCAGAGGGCAAAACAAATCACACATCTCATAGACAACAATAACCAAGAGACGACTGACCCTGAAAAAATTCAATCAATATTTAGAGACTATTATACGCAACTGTATAAGTTCGAAGAGACAAACACAGACATACAAGACAAATACCTTAAGTTTATTAAACCATTACATGACAGCGACAAAATTAATATTGACACCCCCTTTCAGCCAGTCGACATAACCAAAGCCATACTGAAATTAAATTCAAATAAATCGCCAGGGCCGGACGGCCTGACAAGCGAATTTTTTAAAGCCTTTTCAACGGACCTAATTTCTCTCCTTTTAGCTACCTTTAGAGAAATGTTTCTGCTAGAACAATGCCACGAAAATTTCAACAGATCATACATAACATTAATACGCAAACCCAAAACCGATCCTAAACAAACCCAAAACTATAGACCTATTTCTCTCCTAAACACTGATTACAAAATCCTATCCAAAGCTCTAGTCTCCAAAATTGAACCGCACTTGCATAAAATTATAAATGTAGACCAACAATGCAACATCACAGGTAGGAACATACAAAATCACAATCACTTAATTAGAGACATCATCCACTACACACACGAGAAAAACACACAAGCATGCATACTCAGTTTAGATCAAGAAAAAGCCTTCGACCGGGTAGCTCACAAATACCTTCACAAAATCTTAGAAGCAAACAATTTAGGACAATACTTTACGACATGGATAAAAATAATCTATTTTAATGCACATAGTCACTTACTGATAAACCATAATATTTCAATATTTCCCAACCCTTTAGAATAAATAAATCAGTCAGACAAGGCTGTCCCCTATCTCCAATCCTTTATATACTAACACTCGAACCCCTTTTAGAATGCATTAGAAACACTAGAGACATTAGAGGAATCGACATCCCAAATCAATTAAACAAAAAAATTCTAGCGTACGCTGATGATACAGCTTTTACGCTCCAAACCGAAAAATCTATCATACTAATAACAGACATGTTCCTTGACTTTGGGCTGGGTAGCGGGTCAAAAATTAACCTAATGAAAACCAAAATTATGGGACTTGGACGGTGGATCAACAAACCCAATTACCCACTAAACATGCTAGGTACCAACAAACTAAAACTTTACGGCATAACCCACTATAGTAACCCACACACCAACAACGATGATGAATGGAAACAAGTCTTAAGCAAAATCCAAAACACCATAGCACTTTATAAATTTAGCTCAACAACAATTTTTGCTAGGTCATCCATAATTAATAGGTATGTCATCCCAAAAATCACCTATATAGCCACGGCTAAAACAATCCCAAAGCCAACAATTAAACATCTGAATAAAATCATTAGAGAGTACATATTTCAGACCACAATTTCAAACATTAGCCACAACACTTTAGTACAAAACAAACTTCATGGAGGAATAAACCTGCACGATATACAGACCAAAATCAATACATTCAGACTAACACACATTAGCAGAATAATTAGCCAACCAAACTTTCACCCTCTAGCTCACTACTATATAGGCATTCAGCTAAACAAACTTACAAAAATCAATAATACAACTCCACATTACATAGGAGGAAAACTCAGTCCCTTTTACACAGAATGTTTACAAATATTAAAAAACAAGGAAAAACTTGTCCACAAAAAGTCACAAAACATTTACAAAAAGTTAGTGCAAAAGCTCTCAACTCCACTATACAACAGAATCCAATGGTGTAGGAAATACGCTCTAACAGACACAATGGACACCTTCAGAAACCTACACCTCAAAACCATCACACCCAAAGCCAGGGAAATAACTTACAGACTCATCTACAATTCAACACCCCTAGCAAAACAACAGAAACCATTTTGCCCACTATGCAGACAAAACACACCCGAAACCGAAACGCACATCTATTTAGAATGCCCCACCATACAAAACATGAAAAAGACGCTAGAAAACAAAATAATAAAAAACGAGACCTACAATATCGATATAGTCATAACTCTAAACAAAATCCCAATACAAAGAGATAGGACGGACCTAGAGCAAAAAGCAAGGACGGTAGCTATATATAGACAGACTATTTGGAACAGCAGAATAAAAGCAAAACACGACAAGGTACAGTTTACGGGACACGTACTAGACTTGATTTATCGTAGACGACTCGACAATGACAGCACTCAAACACATATACCATAATTAACAACACCAAAACGTAAAGAACATATTATACTGCTTTTGCCACCTGGAACGCCTAATCGAACTGACACATCCCCCTTTCATCACACCCTCTCCGCCCCCACACCGCCTCTAAACCTCATGATCCCAAAAATCAAATTTCCCCTCAAAACTGCATCCCCTCGTCCCCATCACCACCACCCCTGTGATGAAGTACTATGTTAAACAGTGACAATGATGTATTATCCAAATACATTTCTAACAACATCAATGTAACTCCCACCCCTCAACCCCCATGTCCCCACTCTGTGTCGCTTCATTTATCATTTGGCATTTCATTTTCCTATTGTTGCTTTTTGTGTATTGTTTAATTTATAAAGCTTACAAACATTGTAAAGCTTTCATTTGTTACTATATTACTATTATCATATATGTAAGGTACTGTGGTTCACAACGTACAAATGACCCCAATGACCCGTACTCCTTTTGTATTCATTGTATTATCACCAAATTAACACTTACAGTTGTTTCGTTAACTTTACTAATCTAACTCTTTTATGTGAACACCAATTTTTTTGATCTATAAAACTCCACTGTGTCCCTACACGTGATAGCTACACGCCTACCCACCCCTAACCTGTCGGTACTTAACATTCATCTAAACATAAACACCGACTTGAACATACCAACCTTTCACCCTCCCACTAATTCGCTCACACAGCAATCTGTTCGTCAAACCCTCCCCCCCACCCACACACACTACAAATGGTAACACATCAGCAGTCAGATAACACAGCACAAAATTTGACGCTTGGCTTGCCCTAAAACACGCAGTCACCCTCTCCACGCCTCGTCAGACACAGCTACCCACTCCCCCCCCCCCTCCCCCTCTATCCACTTACCCTCAGACATGAAAACACCACTTTCCCTTTAACTGTTCCAACGACCCCACCACCCACCCCAACATCAATTTCGAATATCTATTCATTTACTTTTTAAAGTTCTAAATCTTGTTTCTTTCCCCTCATTTTTTACACAGCAACCTTTTGAAAACTCAATGCGACCAGTACATAAATAAACACTCTTTTAACTAGTCAACTTAATTTGCTTCCCTACATTGAAAATGCTGCACTGGCCCTTTGTCATTCTCCAAAAAAATACCCTTTCCACTCCCCACCCAGACTTCTGACACGTTTATTTGACCTTCACCCCTTTTACTGCCATCTTTTGTAATTTTTGTTATAATCATATACATGACATCACGCAAATATTCATTATGTACATGTTCAAAACCCTTCTTTTTCATTTGAAACTATGTAAAAAAAAATGTGATGTTGATGTACTTGTTTTAATTGCAAATAAAAGTAATAATTAAAAAAAAAATAAAAAAAAAAAAGCCATAAAAAAAAAAAAAAAAAAAAAAAAAAAAAAAAAAAAAAAAAAAAAAAAAATATATATATATTTATATATATATAAGTCAACTTTTTAACTTAACACTTTTGTAAATTTGCAAATTGATGTATCATACTCACCACCACACATCCCCACTCACACAACTCACACACACCAGGCACACACATCTGTTCCTCTTGTAGGTGAATGTCACACAAGTGACGCGGATGATTGGTGATAAAAAAAAACACATACATTTGAATAGTCCTAGATCTAGTGGATAACATACACACTCGTGAATAAATTTAGCTCAAAAATGACACAAATCCAGCATATTGAATTAGATCTAGATCTAATAACAATCATCCAAGAACAATTAAAGCACGAACCAAATTAAAAATTAAGAAAATACTGTTCCACACTTCTGCGATTTGAAGTCCAACACAATAGAACATACAATCGGCGTGAACACAGAAAGTGACACACAAACCAGCGATAAACTTGCCGTGCTTTACCTATAGGCGAGGTGAGCAGATGGCTATTGATCTAAGTCAGGGACGGTAACTACGTTTGACAAATTCGGGCATATCCCAGCGTCTCACAGGTGAAGAATTCCGCTGGTCGTAGCGCTGGTTCAATTATTTAAACTGGGAAATATTGGGGTGGGTACTAACTGGCCTGCCACAGATTTCTAGGGCGGTGTGGTTGAATTGTATCAGACTGTTCAGACAGTGGGCAGAAGAACATGTAGCAGATGACATCAGTAGACTACACACGTGGGATTTGAGTTGTCAATCTTCTCTCTTTTGGTTGTCATTTTTTAAAGCTAAAATGTTTGAAGAAAATAAAAAGCGAGAGTGCGCTCCCCTAAACTTTCTCGTATATTCTTATAGCTTAAAGGGTTGGTATGGTAGCCTACTTCTAGGAAAATTGTGACAAAATCGTTCGTTTTTAGCAAAAGTATCTTTGAATGTGCTTTTCTATGAAAATACGATATAAAATTATCACATTCGGGTTTTTTTTTTGTGAAATGGGAAGTTTATATACGTAAGTATAGGATCTACTACATTTCTTATGGTATGTCCAACTAACTAAAATGGTACTCAAGTTATCGGTATTTCAGAAACCGGAAATAAAGTTAAGAATCTCTTCCGGATACCGGGAAATCATAAATGTATAGGATCTTGTAATTACAATTGAAATTTCATATACCTAACTGAAACGGAGCTCAAGTTAACGTGTTATTATTCTATTTTTTAATTATTTTTTTTTTGAGAAACCGGAAATGCACAATTTCTGGTTAAAAGAAATCGTTCAAAAATTGAAAGAACCTAAGTCTATTACTTACATTTAAAATTTCGTCCACTTAGCTGAAACAGTACCCAACTTATCGTTTTCAAACACACACGCACAAACAGAAACACACGCACACCGAGCGATAGACAAGATAACAAAAGTAATATTTTCCGACTGAGGCATGTGTAAAACGATATTTTGAACGATTACAATACAGTCCCCCGATACTCCGCAGACGAGAAAGTAATATGGTGTATGTAAATATATTGACAGTATAACTAAGCAAATAACGAAACATATATAAAGAAACAAATAACAGAACAAATATGTGATGTACAAAATATAGACGGCGTAGCACTTGCTTTATATCGAGGAGTGCTATGACGTCATCCAGTGTGGGATGGTGTTGACAAAATGTTGACAAGATGTTGCATGGATGGGGTGGTTGAACCTTGTTTTATTAAGCAAACACACATCTGACAAATCCGGGGGAGGGGGGTGGGAGGGGAGGGACGGATCATGATAGTCAAACGTAAAATACTTTCGCACAAAGATTGTTGATACAAAGTTGTGTTTATAGCCGTGATATAAGCACAAAGATTGTTGATATAAAGTTGTGTTTATAGCCGTGATATAAGCACAAAGATTGTTGATACAAAGTTGTGTTTATAGCCGTGATATAAGCACAAAAATTGTTGATATAAAGTTGTGTATAGCCGGTATGGCCAGCCAAGCGAGACCGGCGTGTAGTGACACGCTCGATCAGTTATTGGCGCAGATTGATGCGTGCAGCTGGAGATCGATGGGGGAGTTGTGCCAGATGGTGGCTGAGTCAACAAGGGGGGGGGGGGTGGGGGGTGTCTAACAATTCATTATTTACTTACAGGGAGAAGCAGTGTCATGTAGGCGTGTCTTAGGAGAGATGGCCAAGTTGTGGTGAGACAAGTGGCCAAGTTGTGGTGAGACAAGTGGCCAAGTTGTGGTGATACAAGTGGTCAAGTTGTGGTGAGACAAGTGGCCAAGTTGTGGTGAGACAAGTGGCCAAGTTGTGGTGAGACAAGTGGCCAAGTTGTGGTGAGAAAAGTGGCCAAGTTGTGGCGAGACAAGTGGCCAAGTTGTGGTGAGACAAGTGGCCAAGTTGTGGTGAGACAAGTGGCCAAGTTGTGGTGAGACAAGTGGCCAAGTTGTGGTGAGACAAGTGGCCAAGTTGTGGTGAGACAAGTTGTGGTGAGACAAGTGGCCAAGTTGCGGTGAGACAAGTGGTCAAGTTGTGGTGAGACAAGTGGCCAAGTTGTGGTGAGACAAGTGGCCAAGTTGTGGTGAGACAAGTGGCCAAGTTGTGGTGAGACAAGTGGCCAAGTTGTGGTGAGACAAGTTGTGGTGAGACAAGTGGCCAAGTTGTGGTGAGACAAGTTGTGGTGAGACAAGTGGCCAAGTTGTGGTGAGACAAGTGGCCAAGTTGTGGTGAGACAAGTGGCCAAGTTGTGGTGAGACAAGTGGCCAAGTTGTGGTGAGACAAGTGGCCAAGTTGTGGTGAGACAAGTGGCCAAGTTGTGGTGAGACAAGTGGCCAAGTTGTGGTGAGACAAGTGGCCAAGTTGTGGTGAGACAAGTGGCCAAGTTGTGGTGAGACAAGTGGCCAAGTTGTGGTGAGACAAGTGGCCAAGTTGTGGTGAGACAAGTGGCCACGTTGTGGTGAGAGCAAGTTGTAATGTTAATAGTTATGAGTTATATTCTGCAATGATGTGGTTTGCCTATAAAAATCTCATTAAACATGAAGCTGTACGTTTGTCACGTGATGTCAAGCAACTTGTGAATGACTGCTCACACCTGGACATCACGTGGTACTCATGTTTTGGTCGTGTGAAAACCGACATCATGGTCTGACTCAGTGTGAGGTGGTTGATTTGATCACAAACACGTTTAAAACATGAAACTGTGGGCCGGCGTCAAAGTTTTGCAGTGAGTGAGTTAGGGGTGGGGTTGTCACCATAGGTAGGTTCTTCTACTCCGTGATGGGGTGGGGTTGTCACCATAGGTAGGTTCTACTCCGTGATGGGGTGGGGTTGTCACCATAGGTAGGTTCTACTCCGTGATGGGGTGGGGTTGTCACCATAGGTAGGTTCTTCTACTCCGTGATGGGGTGGGGTTGTCACCATAGGTAGGTTCTACTCCGTGATGGGGTGGGGTTGTCACCATAGGTAGGTTCTACTCCGTGATGGGGTGGGGTTGTCACCATAGGTAGGTTCTTCTACTCCGTGATGGGGTGGGGTTGTCACCATAGGTAGGTTCTACTCCGTGATGGGGTGGGGTTGTCACCATAGGTAGGTTCTTCTACTCCGTGATGGGGTGGGGTTGTCACCATAGGTTGGTTCTACTCCATGATGGGTGGGGTTGTCACCATAGATAGGTTCTACTCCGTGATGGGGTGGGGTTGTCACCATAGGTTGGTTCTACTCCATGATGGGTGGGGTTGTCACCATAGATAGGTTCTACTCCGTGATGGGGTGGGGTTGTCACCATAGGTAGGTTCTACTCCGTGATGGGGTGGGGTTGTCACCATAGATAGGTTCTACTCCGTGATGGGGTGGGGTTGTCACCATAGGTTGGTTCTACTCCATGATGGGTGGGGTTGTCACCATAGATAGGTTCTACTCCGTGATGGGGTGGGGTTGTCACCATAGGTAGGTTCTACTCCATGATGGGGTGGGGTTGTCACCATAGGTAGGTTCTACTCCATGATGGGGTGGGGTTGTCACCATAGGTAGGTTCTACTCAACGCCTGTGATACAGCCACAAGTGTAAATAACAGAGGCGAGATGAAAGAAAAAGTTTTATTTACATGCAAATAACAGAGGCAGGCTCACAACAACCTCCTGGTCTCTCCTCAACTAGCACATCCTTTCTTACCTCCCATTTGTTCAAACACACATCAACCAATCAAAATGCTGCTCAAATTACATATTAAAAATATCCAACCAATCAAAGAACAGTTGACATAAAATAACCAATCAAAACACAACATTTAACAACTAATCGCTATCACTCCCACCTCCTCCCCCAGCACCAGACACATTTTCCACCCCCTCGCCTCCTCCCTTTTCCTCTCCCCCCTCCTCCCCCTCGCTGTCACTGAGTAAAGCTTTGGCTTTCCTTTTCTTGGCACTCAGGTCACCCCCGCCTTCTTCTTCAGATTCCTGGAGACAAACAAATGGGTGGATACATTCACATTTCTCTAGTGGATACACTCACATTTCTCTAGTGGAGACAAACAAATGGGTGGATACATTCACATTTCTCTAGTGGAGACAAACAAATGGGTGGATACATTCACATTTCTCTAGTGGAGACAAACAAATGGGTGGATACATTCACATTTCTCTAGTGGATACATTCACATTTCTCTAGTGGAGACAAACAAATGGGTGGATACATTCACATTTCTCTAGTGGAGACAAACAAATGGGTGGATACATTCACATTAATCTAGTGGATACATTCAAATTTCTCTAGTGGAACAAACAAATGGGTGGATACATTCACATTTCTCTAGTGGATACATTCACATTTCTCTAGTGGAGACAAACAAATGGGTGGATACATTCACATTTCTCTAGTGGAGACAAACAAATGGGTGGATACATTCACATTAATCTAGTGGATACATTCACATTTCTCTAGTGGAGACAAACAAACAAATTGGTGGATACATTCACATTTCTCTAGTGGAGACAAACATATGGGTGGATACATTCACATTTCTCTAGTGGAGACAAACAAACAAATGGGTGGATACATTCACATTTCTCTAGTGGAGACAAACAAATGGGTGGATACATTCACATTTCTCTAGTGGATACATTCACATTTCTCTAGTGGAGACAAACAAACAAATTGGTGGATACATTCACATTTCTCTAGTGGAGACAAACATATGGGTGGATACATTCACATTTCTCTAGTGGAGACAAACAAACAAATGGGTGGATACATTCACATTTCTCTAGTGGATACATTCACATTTCTCTAGTGGAACAAACAAATGGGTGGATACATTCACATTTCTCTAGTGGAACAAACAAATGGGTGGATACATTCACATTTCTCTAGTGGAGACAAACAAATGGGTGGATACATTCACATTTCTCTAGTGGATACATTCACATTTCTCTAGTGGATACATTCACATTTCTCTAGTGGAGACAAACAAACAAATGGGTGGATACATTCACATTTCTCTAGTGGATACATTCACATTTCTCTAGTGGAGACAAACAAACAAATGGGTGGATACATTCACATTTCTCTAGTGGATACATTCACATTTCTCTAGTGGAGACAAACAAACAAATGGGTGGATACATTCACATTTCTCTAGTGGATACATTCACATTTCTCTAGTGGAGACAAACAAATGGGTGGATACATTCACATTTCTCTAGTGGAGACAAACAAATTGGTGGATACATTCACATTTCTCTAGTGGATACATTCACATTTCTCTAGTGGAGACAAACAAATGGGTGGATACATTCACATTTCTCTAGTGGGTACATTCACATTTCTCTAGTGGAGACAAACAATGGGTGGATACATTAACATTTCTCTAGTGGAGACAAACAAATGGGTGGATACATTCACATTTCTCTAGTGGAGACAAACAATGGGTGGATACATTCACATTTCTCTAGTGGAGACAAACAAATGGATGGATACATTCACATTAATCTAGTGGATACATTCACGTTTCTCTAGTGGAGACAAACAAATGGGTGGATACATTCACATTTCTCTAGTGGGTACATTCACATTTCTCTAGTGGAGACAAACAAATTGGTGGATACATTCACATTTCTCTAGTGGAGACAAACAAATGGGTGGATACATTCACATTTCTCTAGTGGAGACAAACAATGGGTGGATACATTCACATTTCTCTAGTGGAGACAAACAAATGGGTGGATACATTCACATTTCTCTAGTGGAGACAAACAATGGGTGGATACATTCACATTTCTCTAGTGGAGACAAACAAATGGATGGATACATTCACATTAATCTAGTGGATACATTCACATTTCTCTAGTGGAGACAAACAAATGGGTGGATACATTCACATTTCTCTAGTGGATACATTCACATTTCTCTAGTGGAGACATGCAATGGGTGGATACATTCACATTTCTCTAGTGGAGACAAACAAATGGGTGGATACATTCACATTTCTCTAGTGGAGACATACAAATTGATGGATACATTCACATTTCTCTAGTGGAGACAAACAAATGGGTGGATACATTCACATTTCTCTAGTGGATACATTCACATTTCTCTAGTGGAGACAAACAAATGGGTGGATACATTCACATTTCTCTAGTGGAGACATACAAATTGATGGATACATTCACATTTCTCTAGTGGAGACAAACAAATGGGTGGATACATTCACATTTCTCTAGTGGATACATTCACATTTCTCTAGTGGAGACAAACAATGGGTGGATACATTCACATTTCTCTAGAGGATACATTCACATTTCTCTAGTGGAGACAAACAAATGGGTGGATACATTCACATTTCTCTAGTGGATACATTCACATTTCTCTAGTGGAGACAAACAAATTGGTGGATACATTCACATTTCTCTAGTGGAGACAAACAAATTGGTGGATACATTTACATTTCTCTAGTGGAGACAAACAAAAGGGTAGATACATTCACATTTCTCTAGTGGATACATTCACATTTCTCTAGTGGATACATTCACATTTCTCTAGTGGAGACAAACAATGGGTGGATACATTCACATTTCTCTAGTGGAACAAACAAATGGGTGGATACATTCACATTTCTCTAGTGGAGACAAACAAATGGGTGGATACATTCACATTTCTCTAGTGGATACATTCACATTTCTCTAGTGGAGACAAACAATTGGGTGGATACATTCACATTTCTCTAGTGGAGACAAACAAATGGGTGGATACATTCACATTTCTCTAGTGGATACATTCACATTTCTCTAGTGGAGACAAACAATGGGTGGATACATTCACATTTCTCTAGTGGAACAAACAAATGGGTGGATACATTCACATTTCTCTAGTGGAGACAAACAAATGGGTGGATACATTCACATTTCTCTAGTGGATACATTCACATTTCTCTAGTGGAGACAAACAATTGGGTGGATACATTCACATTTCTCTAGTGGAGACAAACAATTGGGTGGATACATTCACATTTCTCTAGTGGATACATTCACATTTCTCTAGTGGAGACAAACAAATGGGTGGATACATTCACATTTCTCTAGTGGAGACAAACAATGGGTGGATACATTCACATTTCTCTAGTGGATACATTCACATTTCTCTAGTGGAGACAAACAAACAATGGGTGGATACATTCACATTTCTCTAGTGGAGACAAACAAATTGGTGGATACATTCACATTTCTCTAGTGGAGACAAACAAATGGGTGGATACATTGACATTTCTCTAGTGGATACATTCACATTTCTCTAGTGGAGACAAACAAATGGGTGGATACATTCACATTTCTCTAGTGGAACAAACAAATGGGTGGATACATTCACATTTCTCTAGTGGAGACAAACAAATGGGTGGATACATTCACATTTCTCTAGTGGATACATTCACATTTCTCTAGTGGAACAAACAAATGGGTGGATACATTCACATTTCTCTAGTGGAGACAAACAAATGGGTGGATACATTCACATTTCTCAAGTGGATACATTCACATTTCTCTGGTGGAGACAAACAAATGGGTGGATACATTCACATTTCTCTAGTGGATACATTCACATTTCTCTAGTGGAGACAAACAAATGGGTGGATACATTCACATTAATCTAGTGGATACATTCACATTTCTCTAGTGGAGACAAACAAATGGGTGGATACATTCACATTTCTCTAGTGGAGACAAACAAATGGGTGGATACATTCACATTTCTCTAGTGGAGACAAACAAATGGGTGGATACATTCACATTTCTCTAGTGGATACATTCACATTTCTCTAGTGGAACAAACAAATGGGTGGATACATTCACATTTCTCTAGTGGAGACAAACAAATGGGTGGATACATTCACATTTCTCTAGTGGAGACAAACAAATGGGTGGATACATTCACATTTCTCTAGTGGAGACAAACAAATGGGTGGATACATTCACATTTCTCTAGTGGATACATTCACATTTCTCTAGTGGAGACAAACAAATTGGTGGATACATTCACATTTCTCTAGTGGAGACAAACAAATGGGTGGATACATTCACATTTCTCTAGTGGATACATTCACATTTCTCTAGTGGATACATTCACATTTCTCTAGTGGAGACAAACAAATGGGTGGATACATTCACATTTCTCTAGTGGATACATTCACATTTCTCTAGTGGAGACAAACAATGGGTGGATACATTCACATTTCTCTAGTGGAACAAACAAATGGGTGGATACATTCACATTTCTCTAGTGGAGACAAACAAATGGGTGGATACATTCACATTTCTCTAGTGGATACATTCACATTTCTCTAGTGGAGACAAACAATTGGGTGGATACATTCACATTTCTCTAGTGGAGACAAACAATTGGGTGGATACATTCACATTTCTCTAGTGGATACATTCACATTTCTCTAGTGGAGACAAACAAATGGGTGGATACATTCACATTTCTCTAGTGGAGACAAACAAATGGGTGGATACATTCACATTTCTCTAGTGGATACATTCACATTTCTCTAGTGGAGACAAACAAACAATGGGTGGATACATTCACATTTCTCTAGTGGAGACAAACAAATGGGTGGATACATTCACATTTCTCTAGTGGAGACAAACAAATGGGTGGATACATTCACATTTCTCTAGTGGAGACATACAAATTGGTGGATACATTCACATTTCTCTAGTGGAGACAAACAAATGGGTGGTTACATTGACATTTCTCTAGTGGATACATTCACATTTCTCTAGTGGAGACAAACAATGGGTGGATACATTCACATTTCTCTAGTGGATACATTCACATTTCTCTATTGGAGACAAACAAATGGGTGGATACATTCACATTTCTCTAGTGGATACATTCACATTTCTCTAGTGGAACAAACAAATGGGTGGATACATTCACATTTCTCTAGTGGAGACAAACAAATGGGTGGATACATTCACATTTCTCTAGTGGATACATTCACATTTCTCTAGTGGAGACAAACAAATGGGTGGATACATTCACATTAATCTAGTGGATACATTCACATTTCTCTAGTGGAACAAACAAATGGGTGGATACATTCACATTTCTCTAGTGGAGACAAACAAATGGGTGGATACATTCACATTTCTCTAGTGGAGACAAACAAATGGGTGGATACATTCACATTTCTCTAGTGGAGACAAACAAATGGGTGGATACATTCACATTAATCTAGTGGATACATTCACATTTCTCTAGTGGAGACAAACAAATGGGTGGATACATTCACATTTCTCTAGTGGATACATTCACATTTCTCTAGTGGAGACAAACAAATTGGTGGATACATTCACATTTCTCTAGTGGGTACATTCACATTTCTCTAGTGGAACAAACAAATGGTGGATACATTCACATTTCTCTAGTGGGTACATTCACATTTCTCTAGTGGAGACAAACAAATGGGTGGATACATTCACATTTCTCTAGTGGAACAAACAAATGGGTGGATACATTCACATTTCTCTAGTGGAGACAAACAAATGGGTGGATACATTCACATTTCTCTAGTGGATACATTCACATTTCTCTAGTGGAACAAACAAATGGGTGGATACATTCACATTTCTCTAGTGGAGACAAACAAATGGGTGGATACATTCACATTTCTCTAGTGGATACATTCACATTTCTCTGGTGGAGACAAACAAATGGGTGGATACATTCACATTTCTCTAGTGGATACATTCACATTTCTCTAGTGGAGACAAACAAATGGGTGGATACATTCACATTAATCTAGTGGATACATTCACATTTCTCTAGTGGAGACAAACAAATGGGTGGATACATTCACATTTCTCTAGTGGAGACAAACAAATGGGTGGATACATTCACATTTCTCTAGTGGAGACAAACAAATGGGTGGATACATTCACATTTCTCTAGTGGATACATTCACATTTCTCTAGTGGAACAAACAAATGGGTGGATACATTCACATTTCTCTAGTGGAGACAAACAAATGGGTGGATACATTCACATTTCTCTAGTGGATACATTCACATTTCTCTAGTGGAGACAAACAAATGGGTGGATACATTCACATTTCTCTAGTGGAGACAAACAAATGGGTGGATACATTCACATTTCTCTAGTGGAGACAAACAAATGGATGGATACATTCACATTTCTCTAGTGGAGACAAACAAATGGGTGGATACATTCACATTTTTCTAGTGGATACATTCACATTTCTCTAGTGGAGACAAACAATGGGTGGATACATTCACATTTCTCTAGTGGATACATTCACATTTCTCTAGTGGAGACAAACAAATGGGTGGATACATTCACATTTCTCTAGTGGATACATTCACATTTCTCTAGTGGAGACAAACAAATTGGTGGATACATTCACATTTCTCTAGTGGAGACAAACAAATTGGTGGATACATTCACATTTCTCTAGTGGAGACAAACAAATGGGTGGATACATTCACATTTCTCTAGTGGATACATTCACATTTCTCTAGTGGATACATTCACATTTCTCTAGTGGAGACAAACAAATGGGTGGATACATTCACATTTCTCTAGTGGATACATTCACATTTCTCTAGTGGAGACAAACAATGGGTGGATACATTCACATTTCTCTAGTGGAACAAACAAATGGGTGGATACATTCACATTTCTCTAGTGGAGACAAACAAATGGGTGGATACATTCACATTTCTCTAGTGGATACATTCACATTTCTCTAGTGGAGACAAACAATTGGGTGGATACATTCACATTTCTCTAGTGGAGACAAACAATTGGGTGGATACATTCACATTTCTCTAGTGGATACATTCACATTTCTCTGGTGGAGACAAACAAATGGGTGGATACATTCACATTTCTCTAGTGGAGACAAACAATGGGTGGATACATTCACATTTCTCTAGTGGATACATTCACATTTCTCTAGTGGAGACAAACAAACAATTGGGTGGATACATTCACATTTCTCTAGTGGAGACATACAAATTGGTGGATACATTCACATTTCTCTAGTGGAGACAAACAAATGGGTGGATACATTGACATTTCTCTAGTGGATACATTCACATTTCTCTAGTGGAGACAAACAATGGGTGGATACATTCACATTTCTCTAGTGGATACATTCACATTTCTCTAGTGGAGACAAACAAATGGGTGGATACATTCACATTTCTCTAGTGGATACATTCACATTTCTCTAGTGGAGACAAACAAATGGGTGGATACATTCACATTTCTCTAGTGGAGACAAACAAATGGGTGGATACATTCACATTAATCTAGTGGATACATTCACATTTCTCTAGTGGAGACAAACAAATGGGTGGATACATTCACATTTCTCTAGTGGATACATTCACATTTCTCTAGTGGAGACAAACAAATGGGTGGATACATTCACATTTCTCTAGTGGAGACAAACAAATGGGTGGATACATTCACATTTCTCTAGTGGATACATTCACATTTCTCTAGTGGAGACAAACAATTGGGTGGATACATTCACATTTCTCTAGTGGAGACAAACAAATGGGTGGATACATTCACATTAATCTAGTGGATACATTCACATTTCTCTAGTGGAGACAAACAAATGGGTGGATACATTCACATTTCTCTAGTGGATACATTCACATTTCTCTAGTGGAGACAAACAAATTGGTGGATACATTCACATTTCTCTAGTGGAGACAAACAAATGGGTGGATACATTCACATTTCTCTAGTGGATACATTCACATTTCTCTAGTGGAGACAAACAATGGGTGGATACATTCACATTTCTCTAGTGGAGACAAACAAATGGGTGGATACATTCACATTTCTCTAGTGGAGACAAACAAATGGGTGGATACATTCACATTTCTCTAGTGGAGACAAACAAATGGGTGGATACATTCACATTTCTCTAGTGGAGACAAACAAATGGGTGGATACATTCACATTTCTCTAGTGGAGACAAACAAATGGGTGGATACATTCACATTTCTCTAGTGGATACATTCACATTTCTCTAGTGGATACATTCACATTTCTCTAGTGGAGACAAACAAATGGGTGGATACATTCACATTTCTCTAGTGGATACATTCACATTTCTCTAGTGGAGACAAACAATGGGTGGATACATTCACATTTCTCTAGTGGAACAAACAAATGGGTGGATACATTCACATTTCTCTAGTGGAGACAAACAAATGGGTGGATACATTCACATTTCTCTAGTGGATACATTCACATTTCTCTAGTGGAGACAAACAATTGGGTGGATACATTCACATTTCTCTAGTGGAGACAAACAATTGGGTGGATACATTCACATTTCTCTAGTGGATACATTCACATTTCTCTGGTGGAGACAAACAAATGGGTGGATACATTCACATTTCTCTAGTGGAGACAAACAATGGGTGGATACATTCACATTTCTCTAGTGGATACATTCACATTTCTCTAGTGGAGACAAACAAACAATTGGGTGGATACATTCACATTTCTCTAGTGGAGACATACAAATTGGTGGATACATTCACATTTCTCTAGTGGAGACAAACAAATGGGTGGATACATTGACATTTCTCTAGTGGATACATTCACATTTCTCTAGTGGAGACAAACAATGGGTGGATACATTCACATTTCTCTAGTGGATACATTCACATTTCTCTAGTGGAGACAAACAAATGGGTGGATACATTCACATTTCTCTAGTGGATACATTCACATTTCTCTAGTGGAGACAAACAAATGGGTGGATACATTCACATTTCTCTAGTGGAGACAAACAAATGGGTGGATACATTCACATTAATCTAGTGGATACATTCACATTTCTCTAGTGGAGACAAACAAATGGGTGGATACATTCACATTTCTCTAGTGGATACATTCACATTTCTCTAGTGGAGACAAACAAATGGGTGGATACATTCACATTTCTCTAGTGGAGACAAACAAATGGGTGGATACATTCACATTTCTCTAGTGGATACATTCACATTTCTCTAGTGGAGACAAACAATTGGGTGGATACATTCACATTTCTCTAGTGGAGACAAACAAATGGGTGGATACATTCACATTTCTCTAGTGGAGACAAACAAATGGGTGGATACATTCACATTTCTCTAGTGGATACATTCACATTTCTCTAGTGGAACAAACAAATGGGTGGATACATTCACATTTCTCTAGTGGAGACAAACAAATGGGTGGATACATTCACATTTCTCTAGTGGAGACAAACAAATGGGTGGATACATTCACATTAATCTAGTGGATACATTCACATTTCTCTAGTGGAGACAAACAAATGGGTGGATACATTCACATTTCTCTAGTGGAGACAAACAAATGGGTGGATACATTCACATTTCTCTAGTGGAGACAAACAAATGGGTGGATACATTCACATTTCTCTAGTGGATACATTCACATTTCTCTAGTGGAGACAAACAAATGGGTGGATACATTCACATTTCTCTAGTGGAGACAAACAAATGGGTGGATACATTCACATTTCTCTAGTGGAGACAAACAAATGGGTGGATACATTCACATTTCTCTAGTGGAGACAAACAAATGGGTGGATACATTCACATTTCTCTAGTGGAGACAAACAAATGGGTGGATACATTCACATTTCTCATCACTTAATATAAACCAGGCCAACTTACCTCATCACTTAATATAAACCTGGCCAACTTACTCATCACTGAATATAAACCTGGCCAACTTACCTCATCACTTAATATAAACCAGGCCAACTTACCTCATCACTTAATATAAACCAGGCCAACTTACCTCATCACTTAATATAAACCAGGCCAACTTACCTCATCACTTAATATAAACCTGGCCAACTTACCTCATCACTTAATATAAACCAGGCCAACTTACCTCATCACTTAATATAAACCTGACCAACTTACCTCATCACTAAATATAAACCAGGCCAACTTACCTCATCACTTAATATAAACCTGGCCAACTTACCTCATCACTTAATATAAACCAGGCCAACTTACCTCATCACTTAATATAAACCTGGCCAACTTACCTCATCACTTAATATAAACCAGGCCAACTTACCTCATCACTTAATATAAATCTGGCCAACTTACCTCATCACTTAATATAAACCAGGCCAACTTACCTCATCACTGAATATAAACCAGGCCAACTTACCTCATCACTGAATATAAATCTGGCCAACTTACCTCATCACTTAATATAAATCTGGCCAACTTACCTCATCACTGAATATAAACCAGGCCAACTTACCTCATCACTTAATATAAACCAGGCCAACTTACCTCATCACTTAATATAAACCTGGCCAACTTACCTCATCACTTAATATAAACCAGGCCAACTTACCTCATCACTTAATATAAATCTGGCCAACTTACCTCATCACTTAATATAAACCAGGCCAACTTACCTCATCACTGAATATAAACCAGGCCAACTTACCTCATCACTGAATATAAATCTGGCCAACTTACCTCATCACTTAATATAAATCTGGCCAACTTACCTCATCAATTAATATAAACCTGGCCAACTTACCTCATCACTTAAGATCCTCTTGACCTTCTTACGGCTCTCCTTCTCCTCCTCGCTCTCATCGCTTGAGTAGATGTTTGCCCTTTCTGTAATTATACATTTTTTTATGAATTCAAACCAGAAAACTCAATCAGTTAGCAATTGGGTCCATGTGACTTAAGGTACTGTGATTGTTGAATGTGAAGAACAGAACTCATTAGAAAATGTTTGTGTAGTGGTATGGTTGGTGTTGGGGATATCAACTTACACAACAACTTATAAGTAAAATAAAATGGCAAAAATTAAACCAGCAATTCATTTAGTTAAAAACTGATTGAATTGTTTCATTCTAAACATGAAATAAATTCTTGGTTTAGTCCACATTTTGAACTAACACAACTTCTTGTTATCCTAAGTTATTGCCCTTTACATAAGTGTAGCTTTAAACATGAAACAATTATTTTTAAGTTCAAAGAATTTATTTATTTGCAATTTGTTAGAGAACATGATGAAAGATTATCCACCTTCAATATTTAGGACTATTTATTTTTAAAAATTTGAATAGAGACTAGGACAAAATTTTTTTCTTTCCCACACTCAGTTCAAGCAAATGTAAGTCACACTGTGTAAGGACGGATTTAGTACTTTAGGTAGTGAACATTAGCAAATGTAAGTCACACTGTGTAAGGAAGGATTTAGTACTTTAGGTAGTGAACATTAGCAAATGTAAGTCACTTTGTGTAAGGAAGGATTTAGTACTTTAGGTAGTGAACATTAGCAAATGTAAGTCACTTTGTGTAAGGAAGGATTTAGTACTTTTGGTAGTGAACATTAGCAAATGTAAGTCACTTTGTGTAAGGAAGGATTTAGTACTTTTGGTAGTGAACATTAGCAAATGTAAGTCACACTGTGTAAGGAAGGATTTAGTACTTTTGGTAGTGAACATTAGCAAATGTAAATCACACTGTGTAAGGAAGGATTTAGTACTTTAGGTAGTGAACATTCATCTGAAAAGTGGGCTGGAATGGTCTGATGATAGAGCGTATGACTGCTAACTCAAAAGTCTGGGGTTTGGATCCTAGGGTTGATTCCGTAGGAGGTCCATGAGTCCACTCAGCTCTGATGAGTAGCTGACTCAAGTCATATGCAGAGGTCACAGTCACAGGTGAACTCTACTTCATCTGCCATATGGACAGCCAGATTCAAAAGGGTAAGTTCCCCCCTCCCCCCACTGCAGAAAAGACAAATATCTTACTGTTGTCCTTGTTCTGCTTGTATTTGTTCTTGATAGCGCTGATAGAGATTGCCTCTTCATCCTCATCATCATCCTCATCACGACCCTCTAAGTAGGATGATGTCAGCCCTCGTGTGTGTGACCTCTCTCTCACACGTTTCTGCTGACTCTCACGACGAATGGAAGCCCGCAGTTTCTCTTCCTCTTTCTGTTGAGTTCATCACATATGGTTTGTCTCATTAGTGCAATGTCAAGTATAAACAAAGTCAAAGACCACTAAAAGCTTCTATGCTCTCACACTGAGGAGAAATGTGTCCCACTTTAAGCCCTGCCCCACCCCCTCTGAACAAAACCTTTCTATTGGTAAAACCAAAGGCCCTGACCTTCATCATGTCAGATCTGTTGGCCTCAGGATCCAGTCCAGTGATGGGTAGAATCTTGACCTTTTGGGTCTTAGTTGTGCGGTCAGCTAAAGACATGGTCATCTTGCGATGGGTGAATGAATCTGTGGAATGTGGCCTGTAACAAACAAATCCATTGTGTCAGCACTAGAAACCCACACAGCATCAAGCAAATGATGATTGTAAGAGCTAGATAGACTGGCAGTTACCTGAAGACTAGTTTGGTCTTGAAGATGGACTGACCCTGCAGGCCAGTACCCTGCCTGACAAACAAGTGGTTGAAATCTCCTTGTAGTGGCATGGAGTACACGTCAAATATTTCATCTCCCAAGTGTAAGGACATGCTGGAATACATCAAGTACATGTAAGGACATGCTGAAATACATCAAGTACATGTAAGGACATGCTGGAATACATCAAGTACATGTAAGGACATGCTGAAATACATCAAGTACATGTAAGGACATGCTGGAATACATCAAGTACATGTAAGGACATGCTGAAATACATCAAGTACATGTAAGGACATGCTGGAATACATCAAGTACATGTAAGGACATGCTGAAATACATCAAGTACATGTAAGGACATGCTGGAATACATCAAGTACATGTAAGGACATGCTGGAATACATTAAGTACATGTAAGGACATGCTGGAATACATCAAGTACATGTAAGGACATGCTGGAATACATTAAGTACATGTAAGGACATGCTGGAATACAGCAAGTACATGTAAGGACATGCTGGAATACAGCAAGTACATGTAAGGACATGCTGGAATACATCAAGTACATGTAAGGACATGCTGGAATACAGCAAGTACATGTAAGGACATACTGGAATACATCAAGTACATGTAAGGACCACACCATCCACTCACCTGATCACACCATCCATACACCTGACCACACCATCCACTCACCTGACCACACCATCCACACACCTGACCACACCATCCACACACCTGACCACACCATCCACTCACCTGACCACATCATCCACACAACTGACCACACCATCCACACACCTGACCACACCATCCACACACCAGACTACATTATCCACTCACCTGCCATCTGACCACTTAACCATTCTTGCGTTGCTCTCCCTGAGAGTTTGCCCATTGTCGTCCTTCACCTCGTTACCCTCTTCGTCCACCTTCTTGCGCCACCTGATTGTGTTCTCAACACGAAGTTTTAACCTAGCTCTGCCTTCCTCGTCCAACACCTCATCTTCATCTACTTCATCTTCATATGTTTCAGCATCGTAAGGTCTGAGGACAAATTCAACACAGTGAACCAAACTAAGCCTGGCAAATATTTCTACAATACAAACACTGTCAAGTTTACAACTTGGTTTTGTATAGTCTTAAGAAATTAATGTTTATAATATAAACCCAGAAGGTAGGTTTGGACTGTGTTATTGAGGGCAGCACTGATGTAAGTACACAACAGACCTGGTCTCAACACTGAGAAAGTTGGGCAGTTTGACGTAATGCAGGGCTGACCCCAGATCTGTCACTATACGAGGGATCTCCACTTCTATACGGTTTTCTGGTGGTTCCTCCTCTTTATTCTCATCATCGTCATCAATAACACCCTAGACAAAATATTTTAGAACCATCATCAATAACACCCTAGACAAAATATTTTAGAACATCATCAATACGTAAAGTACTTAAATATTTGTATCAGCATAATCAATGCCTACTCTAGCACAGGCTACAGGACATGCAAGAAAAAGTTGATGCATTAGGAGCCATCTCGCAGCGCGTAGGTCTCAAGATCAACAAAGAAAAGACAGAAATGATGAGAATTAACAATAAACAGGAGGCTCCAGTGACAATAGACGGAAGACAGGTAAATGATGTGCAAGAGTTTGGCTACCTTGGCAGCAAGATCAGCAAAACGGGAGGCACAGATGAGGACATACGCGCAAGTAATAGAGCCCAATGCGCTTTCACAGTCCTGCGACCCATATGGAAAAGTTCGGCCATCTCCATTACCACAAAAATTAGGATATTTAAATCTAATGTCAAGGCAGTTCTGCTGTATGGAGCAGAGACATGGAGAGTCTCCAAGGCAAGCACAGCAAAGATACAGACCTTCATGAATAGATGCCTTAGACAGATACTGAAACTGAGATGGCAGGACAAAGTGCCGAACTTGGAACTATGGAGGAAAGCTAGGCAGGAGCCTATAGGTGTGCAAATAAGAAGGAGGAAGTGGCGCTGGGTGGGTCACACACTGCGAAAGGCTCACACAAATGTTACACGCCAAGCGCTTGAGTGGAACCTCCAAGGAAAGCGGAAGAGAGGGCGCCCAAGACAGACCTGGAGGCGGAGTCTTCTTGAAGAACTGAATCCAACAGGGATGTTTTGAGAGATGTCAAAATTAATAGCCGAGGATAGGAAGAAATGGAAGGAAATGGTGGAGGCCCTATGCTCCATAAGGAGCAAAGAGGACTAAGTCAAGTAAGTCATAATCAATGCCACCAGAATGGTAAAGGGCGTGTACCTACCCTTCTGACCACCTCATCCCCATCTTCCCTTCTCTTTTCTTTATCCTCCTCATCAGAGCTGATGTCTCCAGCATCTCCAAACAGCTCCATGGCATTCAGGTCAGTCAGATCCATGTCAGCTAAAACACACAAGTCAGTTCAATTTCAGGTCAGTCAGGTCCATGTCAGCTAAAACACACAAGTCAGTTCAATTTCAGGTCAGTCAGGTCCATGTCAGCTAAAACACACAAGTCAGTTCAATCCATGTCAGCTAAAACACACAGTTCAATCCATGTCAGCTGACACAAACAATACCCTAATCAAATCTGCTTACAACTATGTCATTAACATTAAGCAACTCCTGCTAAAAGCATACATCTAAACACAAAACAAAGTTTAAAATACATCTGAAAAGCTCTTAATGCAGAAAATTGTTTTTAAATGAAAAAAAAGTAAAGTGCAGCTTAACTATTTATATTAAAATAATGATTGTAAAAATAATTATTGTAACTTTTACTTTTTCCCAGTAAACAAAAGCCTGAACAAATAATTTTTACCTTCTTTGAGTAGCGCATCTCTTTCTGCTTGGTCTATCTCATCCAAACCATCATTATCATGTGCATCATCATCTTCATCATCGCTGCCAATTTGCCTGCGAGATTTCTTGTGTGGAACATCACTGCCAGAATCAGAATCAGAGCCAGAAGCTTTCCTTCGCCCTGAGACAAACCAATCAAGGTTTACCATGTACTTTACAGAAGTCGATGTGTCACAAAATAGTGTTCAAGCACATTTATAATACATTTAGGCTAATATATGCTCAACTCAAAGAATGTGAGACTTACTAGTTGATGAGGCCTGGCTGACAACACTACTGGCTCGGCTACCTACAAGTAATATAAGAATCATTTAGTGATAAATTAAAGCTTGTGTTTGCTTAGTGCTGAGTACTGATTAGTGCTGCTCCTACCTGCTCTACTGCTGTGGGCAGATCCACTTTTATGGCTTCCACTCTTCTGACTTCTGGCGGGACTAGCACTCCCACTTCTTGCACTACCTGCAGGGCTTGCACTCCTGTGGCTACCTGCAGGGCTTGCACTCCTGTGGCTACCTGCAGGGCTACCACTCCTGTGGCTACCTGCAGGGCTACCACTCCTGTGGCTACCTGCAGGGCTACCACTCCTGTGGCTACCTGCAGGGCTACCACTCCTGTGGCTACCCGCAGGGCTACCACTCCTGTGGCTACCCACAGGGCTACCACTCCTGTGGCTACCTGCAGGGCTTGCACTCCTGTGGCTACCTGCAGGGCTTGCACTCCTGTGGCTACCTGCAGGGCTTGCACTCCTGTGGCTACCTGCAGGGCTACCACTCCTGTGGCTACCTGCAGGGCTACCACTCCTGTGGCTACCTGCTGGGCTACCACTCCTGTGGCTACCTGCAGGGCTACCACTCCTGTGGCTACCTGCAGGGCTACCACTCCTGTGGCTACCTGCAGGGCTACCACTCCTGTGGCTACCTGCTGGACTTTCACTCCTAAATGAACAAAAATAAAACATTTAATCTAACAATCACTAGAAAAGCTTAAGAACAAGATTTTAATAAAAATTTTTTACTAATCCACATCTTTACTTTCACACTTAGCAATGTGTTCAACTATCCTCATTTAAAGTACCTATGGCTTTCAGCAGGACTTCCTGATCTGTGGCTACCTGCTGGACTGCCTGGTGCACTTCCTGCTGGACTGGCCGGTGCACTATCTGCTGGACTGGCTGGTGCACTATCCGCTGGACTACCAGGTGCACTACCTGCTGGACTACCAGGTGCACTACCTGCTGGACTGCCACTCCTACTTCTGTGACTACCTGCTGGACTGCCCGGTGCACTACCAGGTGCACTACCTGCTGGACTGCCACTCCTACTCCTGTGACTCCCCACTGGACTTCCTAAATATTAAACAAATAATTAATTAAAACTGAAATATAAACATGGCTGTAAATTTCTTGGCATGTAATTTTTTACTAATTAAAATAAAAATCGGTAAAATAAAAATCAACAGACACAATTTCATTATATTACACCAGTGAAGTAGAAGAGATAACAAAAAAGGAGCTTGCCTATTGGGCTTCTGTCACTGTCTGCTGGGCTTCCACTTCTCTGACTGCCTGCAGGACTGGCACTCCTGTGGCTCCCTGCAGGACTACCACTTCCCTGGCTGCCTGCAGGACTTGCGCTCCTATTGCTGCCTGCAGGGCTGACACTCCTGTGGCTCCCTGCAGGACTACCACTTCTGTTGCTGCCAGGACTTTGTGCTGGGCTTGATGCTCTACTGCTTGCTGCTTCATCATTGGAGTTCTAGGAAAAAAGATTTTCTTCATTAGATCTCTAAAAAAATCTCTACAACTAGACTACATCCCACATCTACTACTGAAGTCTATAAAAATGTAACCCCAAAATCGTGTTAATAAAGTGTAACTAGTTCCAAAAACAAACTATAGAATCTACTATTGAAAATTAGTTCACATAATTTATATTTCTATAAGAAAGATGATAGATTCTACTCACTTCGTTTTCAGAATCAGCCATTTTAAAACAGGAAAAACTAAAACGAAAGAAAGAAACGTTAGTCTAAACACCAAAAACAAAAAGAATCAAAATATAATAACGCAATACAAATTTCTGTTACACTGCTTCGTAATAAAAACGTAAAAAATAATAATTAAATAATTCACAACACAATATTACGAGGATTACTGAGGCGATGTGTGACGAAGAATAGTGGTGCTCAGAAAGTGTGACGACACTTTCTTTTTTAAAAGTTTGAAACTGAATTTTAACTGGTAGGCTATTTTAAATTTTAAAAACTTTTTTTTGCAAATTGCTAGAATCTAGATCTAAATAATGAGAGGGGGGGTGTATCAATCTTTTTTAAATGTGTGACGCCGTTTATGGACTATCCCCAACCATAATACCGACAACTTCTATTTATTTTATATTTGTGAATGTCATGTTTTCTTTGTTATTATTTTAAAATATTTTGGTTGTTAGCGTTTACTTTTTCATCGTGACCCATGACCTTTTCTCTAGTATACTCTAACTATCTATTTTAAAGTATTTAAAAGTAGCAGTAACTTGTAAGATTGATATTAATTTAGATTTCTACTAGTCTAGATCTAGAATTAATCAATTAAAGTAACACACAGTGAATTTTTTCATTACAACAAGTGGCGACTTTAGGTACGTAAAATTAAAATCGCCCGCGACTAGATCTACTAGTAAAAAAAAAAGTAATGTGAAAAACAGGTGACTGACACACTGCCTTAACTAAACTTAACTTCCTTCGACCTTCAGACTTAAATTTTAATAATTAATTAATTATTACACTTTTATAGGAGGATTTTAGTCTTGAAATTTACAAACCTGTTTCAAAGTTTCATTTATGTACCTGTTTTTAAACAATAGAATTAAAACTTTTCAGTAATAAATGAAGACTAGCGATGTTTCCAACCAGTGTTTCTTCCAGACTTTTTTCTCCGGGGGGGGGGGGGGGGGGGCACTTGAAATTTTCAGGGGGGCGGTAAACTTTCTTCGGGGGGGGGGGGGGCGGACACTGTTAAAAGTATATATTTTCTATATAAATTATATAAATTTCATTTCGTTCGGGGGGGGGGGGGGGGGGGGGGTGTAAAAAAATTTCGCCCCCCCCCCCCCGACGATATGCCTGGAAGAAACTCTGTTTCCAACAGATGCAACAATGCTCATTTACTATAGAATATAGATCTAGTAATTGTTAACTATAGTAGCCATCTTGTTTAAGTTTTTTTTTGTAAACTTATTTATAGCGATTCAGGGGAAGCCACTCTATTTTACAAATGGCTGTTGTTTATATAGCAAATCTTGCTCGCAAACACTGCTGTTTAAAGTTAATTTCTGGCCTATATTGATATATTTAGCCATTGAGTTAGGTTTATTATTCATTTATCTATAATATTTGACACAAATATATCACAATATACTTCTATTAAAGCCTTGACAATGAGTTAACTTTTTCGTACATTACTAGCCGCAGGCGATTTTACGTACCTAAAACGATAGATTACCTATAGGATAGCCCGACTTATAGACTAACTACTACTACTAGTACTTACTAAGTAGTACTATGACTACTGTCTATCTAGTCACAATCTAGTAATTTTACAATACCTAGAGTGACCTAGACTAGACCTATTAAACTAATATTCTGAAAGTAGGCCTACTAAGTAGTAGTGAGTAGGCCTATTTAGTATTTAATAAAAGTCACATACACTCACATACATTAAATTTAAAAAAAGACATTGGATTACAACAACAAAACAGTACAGTACATGAGAAATATTATTACTTTATTACAGTAGGTGAGTAGGATATGCCTACCCTACAGTCTTACATATTCACATAACATTTTAATAATGTTTGTAATATAAATAAGTTTAATTATTAAAAAACTTACTAGGTTTCTATGTCTAGTTAAAAAAAACAATTTTAAAATTTTTGGCATAGGGTCATCCAGCCATAAATTTTGACATGCTTTTTTAAATTTGGATTATTTTTACCTCCCATCGTCACAAACAGCCGTCCCCCTAAAATGATGTTATACAGTAACCACCAAGCTCTTTCGAAATTGCAGTTTTATTTTAAAACATCAACTTTTTTCTAAAATATATCCAAGCTTGTTGGTCAACATTAAGTGTATTAATCAATTTCTCAAAACCAGTCTTTAATAAAATACTTAAAAAAAACTTTTTTAAAAACCACGTTTTTCTTGTGGACTAAAAAGAAGAAAATAACTATTTACATACATTTGATGACAAAAAACGTGGGTCGGGCAGATGGGTCGGGAAATTTGATGGTGAACGTACCCACGTTTTTTGTCATCAAATGTATGTAAATAGTTATTTTCTACTTTTTAGTCCACAAGAAAAACGTGGTTTTTAAAAAAGTTTTTTTTAAGTATTTTATTTTCTCCTTTTTAGTCCGTTGCTACACATGAAAAACGTGGTTTTTAAAAAGTTTTTTATATAGTTTATTTTCTACTTTATCTAATCACTTGATTAAGTATGACTTGACTAAGTGTTTTTAAATACACGGACTAAAAAAATCTTGAGCGACCGATACGCTTTAAACAGAGAAAGGGTGTAATTTACGTTGCTGGCGTGGAGATCTACTCACGAATCACGTGATCAAATCTCCCATAAACAAACAAATAAACGCGAAGCTGAGTTAAGGAAAAACGTGTTTATGTGTATTTTAGCATGCCCAGCGTACCAACCATGTCACCGTTAACAATGTGTTACCGTGTCCGTTCTCCTTTTTAGTCCGTTGCTACACATAAAAAACGTGGTTTTTTAAAAAGTTTTTTTTAAGTATTTTATTTTCTCCTTTTTAGTCCGTTGCTACACATGAAAAACGTGGTTTTTAAAAAAGTGTTTATAAATACACGGACTAAAAATCTTGAGCGACCAGGATTCGAACCTGGGTTGTCGCGGCCACAACGCGAAGTACTAACCACTATACGATCACGGCCAGCGCGCTCACATCGATTGGGGCCGAAGTAACTGTGTCAATAGGCCTCGAGTCTTGTCGGTATCTTTAGAAATCATGTCCTCAATTTTATGGTCCTTGGGGCGTAATTAAATTAAGCTAATTACGGTCACTAATTGCTAGTTTTTATGATTGCATCTGAAATTGTTAGGCGAAAGTAGCATGCATGCCAAATTTCAGGTCTCTAGAGCAATCAGAAGTGGGCTAATTTTCGATGTCAATTTTAACAACAAACATCCAAACAACCAAACAAACAAACAAACGCGAAGCTGAGTTAAGAAAAAGTTTTAAAAACAGGAAATAATGTCTAAAATTAAGTTACTAACATTATTTTTTTTAATGCAAAAGTGTTTCGTCACTCTTTTCTGAATTCTCAACCAACCCCCACCCCACTCATCACAAAATATTTTTATTTATAATATAAACATAGCACACCCTAATTGTCCTGAATGATGAAATGTATAATATATTTTTTATTAAACAATTATAATTATAGTAACATTGCACTTGGGGGTGGGAAAGGCTAATAGTGTTTTTCTAAGAATCAAAATATTTCTAAATTTTATTCCAGAATGAAGCGTGTATTACCATCTTCCAATTCTAAATCCTGGACTAATGTAAAATTAGGCGTTAAAATTCTAATTTTGTTGGAAGCTGGTTGTTTTGTAGGCTCTTATCTGGTGTGGCGCAAGATGAACAGAGATCAAGGTGAGTCTAAGATTATCATGTACCGCAAAATTATTGGGTTTTTAAACCACTTTAGAACTTATCATGTTAAATATATATAACAGACGACTACCCCTCATATTTACTTTTTAAGGCACCCCACACTGCTCTAAAAGATGACAAAAATGTTGAGATTTTAATACAAATCACATTCACGTATAAATAGCTCTTCACATCTTCATTAGAATCTGTTATCTAAACATTATATATGGTCAAAAGGAAAAAAATGTAAGCCAGTTATGTCATGTTGTCCATTCAACTTCTTGTATGGTGTCAAGTGTGTGTGCACCGAGACTAATTTGTCAAAGTGTGTACACTCTACTCCACCTAGACCATTTTGTTTATATTAACCAGTGAATTTTCCCTCCAGTTCTGGCATGTAAAATGTTGTGATCTGTCTTTAAATTTACCTTTCTCCAGATTTTAGGTTTAAAATCTACCAGAGGTCGCCAGCTGCTCTTGACTGTAAGTACACATGTACGGTCTAGCTTTAGCTACTGTATTTTCTTTTTACCTTAATTGGTGTCTTGGGATATTTTATCTAGCCATAATATTTTTTTCTGTGGTATTTTGTTCTAATTACAGTTGCTTTTCTTGTTATATTTTGTTCTAGCCTCAATCATTCAATGGGGTTTTTTGTGTGTGCTATTTTTACTGTGCTAATTTTCAAGAATGATTCAACTTTCAAGCCAGTTTTTCTTATATTTTTTTTTATGATTGTGTTATGGGTGATGTTTTTAAACTTGGTGGCTTTAAAATAAACCATGTTTAACATGTCGGTACTGGTAACTTACAAGAGCATTTTTGTTTTTTATTTAAGGATTCTTGCAGTAACAAGTTTTTAATATTTAGCCATATAAACACTAGAGTTTAATATTTAGCCACATGTACACTAGAGTTTAATATTTAGCCACTTGTACACTAGAGTTTAATATTTAGCCACATGTGGAGCTTAATATTTAGCCACATGTACACTAGAGTTTAATATTTAGCCACATGTGGAGCTTAATAGTTAGCCACATGTACACTAGAGTTTAATATTTAGCCACATGTACACTAGAGTTAAATATTTAGCCACATGTACACTAGAGTTAAATATTTAGCCACATGTACACTAGAGTTTAATATTTAGCCACATGTACACTAGAGTTAAATATTTAGCCACATGTACACTAGAGTTAAATATTTAGCCACATGTACACTAGAGTTTAATATTTAGCCACATGTACACTAGAGTTAAATATTTAGCCACATGTACACTAGAGTTTAATATTTAGCCACATGTACACTAGAGTTTAATATTTAGCCACATGTACACTAGAGTTAAATATTTAGCCACATGTACACTAGAGTTTAATATTTAGCCACATGAACACTAGAGTTAAATATTTAGCCACATGTACACTAGAGTTAAATATTTAGCCACATGAACACTAGAGTTTAATATTTAGCCACATGTACACTAGAGTTTAATATTTAGCCACATGTACACTAGAGTTTGTCCAAGGATTGTCATGGGATAATTTCCTGGGTAATTAACTTAATTAAGAACAAATCCACTGTTGGCTTAATGTTTTTGTTGTTGCCAGATTTCTACAAGTTTGGGGAGACTTTAGGCAACACATCCTCCAGAATGTCTGACTACCAAGCTTGGGGCGTCCAGAAGGAGTAGGGGTCAGAGGTCATCACCATGGTGTTGTGTGTATATCTTTTTGTAAATAAGTTCTAATTGTAAATAAACATTAGTGGGAAAAAAAAAGTGTTTTGTAAAGTTGAAATGGTGCAGTGGTGGAGTGTGTGTGGGTGGGGGGGGAGACTGACTGAAGATGGCAACATCATTTTATTTACCCAAACTAAATCACAGGGGATTGTCCAGTATTGGTGCTAGTGCTACACATTATTTTATTTACCCAGACTAAACGACAGGGGATTGTGCAGTATTGGTGCTAGTGCTACACATTATTTTATTTACCCAGTATTGGTGCTAGTGCTACACATTATTTTATTTACCCAGTATTGGTGCTAGTGCTACACTTTATTTACCCAGACTAAATGACAGGGGATTGTGCAGTATTGGTGCCAGTGCTACACATTATTTTATTTACCCAGACTAAATGACAGGGGATTGTGCAGTATTGGTGCTAGTGCTACACATTATTTTATTTACCCAGTATTGGTGCTAGTGCTACATCAATCAACTGTTTCTGTTCTAACGGAAAAAAACAAAGGAAGTGAAATACAAGAGCTTCAGTCTTAAGAGAAATTTAAATACTTTCTTACTAGTTATAAATTAATGTTCACTGGTGGAAAAGCATTTTTTTCATCTTCTAACCTTGTGACTTTAGTCAAATGTCAGTTGTCATTTGGTGAAATAGTTGTCATTGTAAACATGTCATGATGCTTTCCCACCAGTGGACGTCTTTAACTGTTCCCAATGGTCAGGAGGAGCTGGGCGGTGTAATAGGTGGCCATAATGACCCCCTCAGCCAGACTAAACTCGTACACCCATTTACTGAAGGCGATGGTGAAGTCTGAAGATATGAACACGAAAGCCCCGAGCATGGCACAAAAAGACGAGGGTGAGGGGCGGCTCTCATAGCCCGAGATGGCGTAGTAGAGCATGGCGTGGATGAGGCAGGTGTAGAGCAGGACGATCAGACGCATCGACGTCTCCTCCATCCCCGGGAACAATATCACGTACACGCATGCGCCGAGCAGTGGGGCGATCCAGGCGCGGGTCTGACGCGTGCAGCCTCGCCTGAAGTGGAGCAAGTAGCAGAGCTGGGCCATCCCGAACACCCCTACCCCCGGCTTGAAAAGATTCTGGTAGACCAAGCAGACGTCGCCCAGGCTTGAGATCATCAGGCCGTACAGGAAGTAGTTCCGGCCGGCAGGCGGCGCGCCGGTTGTTTCTTGTCTTTGGTAGGTGTAGTATACCAAGAACCAAATAGGAAGAATTTTCAAGATGGCTGCCGTGATGCACTCATCCGGACGTGCCACGTGGGGCTTGTACGTGACCAGATAGACCAACAGCAGCACATAGAAGGGGAAAATGGCGGGCTGCAGAAAGCGGGAAACTATCTGAAAGTGGACAAAATATTCCAACTGTTATTCTTATCTTAATGATTATAGTAATTAGTCCTCGTTACAGAGGCGTAGCGGGGGGGGGGGGGGGGGCACTTGTCCCCGGGCGCCGACCTTGGCGCCAAAATGGGTTGGAAAAACAAATTGAAGGTTTGAGGGGGGGGGGTGCAAATCGAAAGTTTGTCCCCGGGCGCCGGGAAGGGTCGCTACGCCTCTGCCTCGTTAGACTTAGCAATCCATTGGGCAGATGAAGTAGAGTTTATATGTTTCTTGACCTAGCATTTGAAGAGAAGGTGTGGTTAGCACTTTACCCGGCCACCTTTACTTTCCCTAACATGAGTTAGTTACCCGTCAGAGCTGGGTGCACTCATGGGTCGTTCTACTCGAGACCATCGGGTTGTCAACCTAACAGCTGGGTGGACTCATGGACGTTTCTACTCGAGACCATCGGGTTGGCAACCTAGCACTCACCCACTTAGGTCACGGCCGTCCATTATAAAGCAACTTTTTTTTTCAAAACTTTCCCAAGAGTGCAAAAAAATTCGACCACACGATTCAGGTTTTTTCAGGTTTTTTAGAACGGCTCAGGAAAATCTCAAAGGTAAAATCTGGGTTATTCTAATGTGGAGGGAGTGGTAAATACTGACTAAACTTTGTACATACCGCTTCTTGTGCCATCATACATTGACTTTACTACTTCCCCTGCACTAAAGAAGACTCGTAAAACCAGGTTACTCGACATTCACTAAACATTACGTGTATTTAGATCGCACACTCGTTTGTTAGGGTGATTGAACAGGTGCACAATTTATGCATATTCGAAGTACCGAGTTCGGATCATAGTCGGTAGAACCACCCTGACCAGCAAGCGACGTAAAGGTTCGTGTCTTAAGGTGGGTCAATATAAGGGATCGTCCATAAATCATGTTACACGCTCAAGGGATCGTCCATAAATCATGTTACACAATTATAAACTATTTACCCCCCCCCCCCCCCCCCCCTTTATCATTACAAACAACCCTTCACGATCCCACTAAATGACGCAACAGGGGTCTAACCGTATCCACCCCCCCCCCCCCCCCCCATCCCAAATACAACACAATTTTAAGACAACTTTATTTCATAATTTTTCTCCAATATAACAAAGAATAGTCGTGTCCCCCCCCCCCCCCCCCCCCCCCACACACACACATAAGTCAGAACACCTCATCCCTTCTGATACAGATGGGAATATCTTATTTTATCTTTTATTAGCGTGACTTTTAATGCGCACGTGTTCGGGGAAAATCCAATCGCGACAAATCAATGTCGCCCAATCAAACGGAACTGAGTAGAGCTACCGAAATATACTGGATATGGCCGTCGGCTGCTACTGTCATTTGGTCTAGCTGTCTTTTGGTAAATTAAAACAATTAATGTCATTTGGTCGAATTGTCTTTTGTAATTTAATAATGTCTTTTGGTTAAATGTCTTTTGGCAAGTTAATGTCATTTGGTCTAATTGTCTGTTGGTCAATGACTTTCACTTTACGTGAACTGGTGTTTTTGAGTAGACTAATTATTTTCACCTGTTTGTGTAAAATGGCTCACCTGTATGTATTTAAAAACTCATCTGTCTGTAGATAAAAACTCACCTGTATGTAGATAAAAACTCACCTGTTTGTGTAAAATGGCTCACCTGTATGTATTTAAAAACTCATCTGTCTGTAGATAAAAACTCACCTGTCTGTAGATAAAAAACTCACCTGTATGTAGATAAAAACTCACCTGTTTGAATGAGCCCATGATTCTTGTCTTGCCAGTTGCCTCTGGAAACAGCCGACGCGCCTCGCCGACCGATCTTACAGTGCCAGCCACGCACCTGTAGAGGAGAACATACCTTGAGATTTGGTGCCAACACAGCCTTAAGTTTTAGTGGTGGGGAGGAAACGCGGTTTTAAGTTCAAATTTTCGCAACAATTTAAAGAATACTCGGCCGTAAGAAATCTACGAGCCCTTCATGGTGAGCTGAAGACCAGAGTCAGCCGTTGGGGGGTGGCCAGCCCCAGACAGACGCCACATGCAGCGTTGAGGATGAGCTCCGAACAGGCCGGCGTGGATCTGGAGATCGACGTGGCTGACCTCAGCACCAGTTCCGCCGACATCATCCTGCACGTGTCCAAGAGCCAGCAGGACTCAAAGAGCGAGCTGGCCGCGACAGACGTGGCCAGTAACGCAGCAGACGTGGTCAGTAACGCAGCAGACGTCAATCTAGGCGGCGGCGACCACACCAATGACCTTGAGGCGATCACATTGTTTTACCAGGACGCCATTGTTGTGAGTTATTTTTAGATTCAATGTAACTAGCAGCATGGCTGGAGAAAAGGACTAATTTTTCGACGGGGGGGGGGGGGGGGGGGGGGGGGCGCACACTGGTAAAGGTATATAGTTTCTATATACATTCTATTTCGTTGGGGGGGGGGGGGGGGGCGATTCAATGTTTCTTTCAGGCATATCTTCGGATGGGGGGGGGGGGGTATAATTAACATCACAGGTAGAATTGTACAACTCGACATTACAAAACTTGTACCAAAGAACATACGAACATACAACTATATGAATAGAATAAATTACTTGACCTCTACTGTTAAGTTCTTCTATACTTATGTTATGGTGTTTCCTACGAGAAACTGAAGAGTACTGTCGATGTTCCTTTATAGTACCACAACTTACAATGGTAGCCAGAGTATTACAATAGTACTATCAAAAAATTACAATGGTACTGTAAAAATAATACAATGGCAGTGAAAAAGTTCTATAATGGTACTGTAAAAATACTACAATGGCAGTGAAAAGTTCTATAATGGTACTGTACTAATGAATGATGGTTTCCTACTTTTTTTTAGAACACCACGCGACGTTTACTTTGAGAAACTGTAGCCACTCTGTAAATAGTGCTACTCTAGTCCTACTACAGTCCTTCTATCGTCTTTTTGTAGTCCTACGCTAGCCCTACGAGTAACTCATCCCTTTCTTTCTCCAGAAGATTTCAATATTTATCGACTACACAAGAAAAGTTGTGCCTTCGGTAGGTCTGTTTTTTTCATTTTATTTTATTGTAGGTCAAGGTGCTTGGCCAGGCTTATCCAGTGGATACTTAGCAGATATTATCTTGTGGATATCTAGCAGATATTATCTGGTGGATATCTAGCAGATGTTATCATCTGCCTACTTGGTTTTTAACTTCTCGAGGTGTTTGGCCTACAACTTACACACAATGACAAAAATTAATAATTAAGTTATTGGAAAATTATTTCTTTTAGAAATTTTTTATTTTATCCACAACACATGCCTAACTTAATCTTAGCTAAAGTTAACCTTAACTAAACTGAACTTTGCCTGAACTTAATCATTCCTAAACCTAGCCTTGCCTAAACTTAAACGTGCATGTACTTGTCCAAATTTGGGTTCACTAAAGTCATGCCTAGTCCATACAATTCGTCCAGTCCGTTCTAGTCCATATAATTCGACCAAAGTTCAACGATTAAGTTGTACATATACTTGATCTGTCTAATAATACGGGTCGCTATACTGGGGTCACTGTACATTCCCTCAACACGGGTTGTTAAACACACGTACGTCGATGTAGATGGGTCACCCAACACAGGTCACCATACATAGGTCAAAATACACGGGTCACTATAAACAGGTCATTATACACGGGTCACTATAAACAGGTCATTATACACGGGTCATTATACAAATGTGAAAATACACGGGTCACTATAAACTCACGTCAGACGAGAAGCAACATTATCACGTGTGAATATTCAGAAAAAACGAAACATTTCACTCAACAGTAACCAGAGCCCGAATACCCGGTCACGACACGGTCATACCTGATCTATGTATCGATCGTTAATGTCGGCGCGCGGTAAGTGGAATCACCAGCAGGAAATACGCCCAGTCCATTACCCGCGAGAATGACATGGTGATCAAGCGAATAACCCTTCAAATCATCGATCCCATTTGACGCACATGTGTACATTAGACAATGTTGATTAGCGTCAGCTGGACTAGCATACCCGTGTCAGCTGGACTAGAATACCGGTGTATCTGAAACGTATCCAGTGGGTGGGCACCTGAGGTAGAATAGAGCTAGGAACTTGCCTGTTACCTCCTGAGGTAGAATAGAGCTAGGAACTTGCCTGTTACCTCCTGAGGTAGAAAACAATAACTAGATCTAGATCAAGGAAAGGCTACTCCGATCAAAACTGGCAGGCGATAACCTCGTTCAAGTCAAATAAAGCGTGTGATTAAAGTAGGGCCAGGATGTTATATCACAGCTTCATGACTGGGCCGTCTGCTGTGTCGTCTCTAGGACTGTGTCGTCTCTAGGACTGTGTCGTCTGGGTCTCGTCCTGATTGTGTCGTTATTGGGGTTTGAGTAGCCAATGGGGGTGTGTCGTTCTGGGGGTGTGTCATTATGGGGGTGTGTGGCCACTGGGGGTGTGTCATTATGGGGGTGTGTGGCCAC
This sequence comes from Physella acuta, assembly GCF_028476545.2. Classification (NCBI taxonomy): domain Eukaryota; kingdom Metazoa; phylum Mollusca; class Gastropoda; family Physidae; genus Physella; species Physella acuta. Next base: position 380,404 of record NW_026731872.1, read on the forward strand.
TGGGGGTGTGTCATTATGGGGGTGTGTGGCCACTGGGGGTGTGTCTATATGGGGATGTGTCATTATGGGGGTGTGTGGCCACTGGGGGTGTGTCATTATGGGGGTGTGTGGCCACTGGGGGTGTGTCATTATGGGGGTGTGTGGCCACTGGGGGTGTGTCTATATGGGGATGTGTCATTATGGGTGTGTGTGGCCACTGGGGGTGTGTCTATATGGGGATGTGTCGTTCTGGGGGTGTGTCTATATGGGGGTGTGTCGTTCTAGGGGTGTGTCATTATGGGTGTGTGTGGCCACTGGGGTGTGTCATTATGGGTGTGTGTGGCCACTGGGGGTGTGTCGTTCTGGGGGTGTGTCTATATGGGGGTGTGTCGTTCTGGGGATGTGTCATTATGGGTGTGTGTGGCCACTGGGGTGTGTCATTATGGGTGTGTGTGGCCACTGGGGGTGTGTCTATATGGGGGTGTGTCATTATGGGGGTGTGTGGCCACTGGGGTGTGTCGTTCTGGGGGTGTATGGTCACTGGGGGTGTGTCGTTCTGGGGGTGTATGGTCACTGGGGGTGTGTCGTTCTGGGGGTGTATGGTCACTGGGGGTGTGTCGTTCTGGGGGTGTATGGTCACTGGGGGTGTGTCGTTCTGGGGGTGTATGGTCACTGGGGGTGTGTCTATATGGGGATGTGTCATTATGGGTGTGTGTGGCCACTGGGGGTGTGTCTATATGGGGATGTGTCGTTCTGGGGGTGTGTCTATATGGGGGTGTGTCGTTCTCGGGGTGTGTCATTATGGGTGTGTGTGGCCACTGGGGTGTGTCATTATGGGTGTGTGTGGCCACTGGGGGTGTGTCGTTCTGGGGGTGTGTCTATATGGGGGTGTGTCGTTCTGGGGATGTGTCATTATGGGTGTGTGTGGCCACTGGGGTGTGTCATTATGGGTGTGTGTGGCCACTGGGGGTGTGTCTATATGGGGGTGTGTCATTATGGGGGTGTGTGGCCACTGGGGTGTGTCGTTCTGGGGGTGTATGGTCACTGGGGGTGTGTCGTTCTGGGGGTGTATGGTCACTGGGGGTGTGTCGTTCTGGGGGTGTATGGTCACTGGGGGTGTGTCGTTCTGGGGGTGTATGGTCACTGGGGGTGTGTCGTTCTGGGGGTGTATGGTCACTGGGGGTGTGTCTATATGGGGGTGTGTCGTTATGGGGGTGTGTGGCCACTGGGGTGTGTCGTTCTGGGGGTGTATGGTCACTGGGGGTGTGTCTTTTGGATGGGGGGGGGATGATTTCGTTCTGGGATGTGCCGTCCTTATGGGTCCTTATTGGGGGTGTGTGTTTAGGTCTAGCCTATCACAAGTAGACGTAGGGTATTTGAGGTACTGACTACAACTGTAGATAGGTTGGACGATAAGTTGCACCCATCTACTTTGAGTATGATTGTTGAGGTAATGACTACAGCTGTGGGTTGGAGGACAGGTTGGACGATAGGTTGGAGGACAGGTTGCACCCATCTACCCTGAGCACGCCCCAACCTACCCATGCAGCACTACACACCGCCAGTCATGGCTGGCTATTGATTGCTGTACCACGGCCTCGTTCATGTCCGGCAACACACTGGGCTCGAGGCTTTGTTGTCATTTGATGTCAGCACCTAGCGGCGCTGTTGTCATTCGATGTCAGCAGCTAGCGGCGCTGTTGTCATTAGATGTCAGCACCTAGCGGCTTTGTTGTCATTAGATGTCAGCACCTAGCGGCGCTGTTGTCATTAGATGTCAGCACCTAGCGGCTTTGTTGTCATTAGATGCCAGCACCTAGCGGCTTTGTTGTCATTCAATGTCAGCAACTAGTGGCGTTGCTGTCATTCAATGTCAGCACCTAGTGGAAATGTTGACAATAAAACAGTATATTGATAGTTTTGGTTTGTTGAGAGAGGGTTAGAAGAGGAGTTAGTTAGGTTTAATCCAAGCCCCCAATTCCCAGTTGTACAAACCTTTATTTGATGTGGCCAGAACAATTTGTCTGAGACTGGCCAGAACAATTTGTCTGAGACTGGCCAGAACAATTCGCCTCTCGTAGACCAAACAGTCATCTCTCCCCAGGCGTGCCGGCGCCTGTGCCGCCTGAGCTGCCGCTACGGCTACTTCCTGTTCCCCTTCTGGTACTGCTACTGGTACCTGCTGGAGCCCACTGAGATGCCCAGCAAGCTGGAGTACACCATCGTCCGCCTGCTGCCCTGGATCTTCCTCATAGAGACGGCCAGACACGTCCTGCAGATCTCGCCCCGTCACTACAGGTACTTCTGGCTGGGGGGGGGGGGGGGGATGTGGGATCTCGCCCCGTCACTACAGGTACTTCTGGCTGGAGGGGGGATGTGGGATCTCGCCCCGTCACTACAGGTACTTCTGGCTGGGGGGGGGGGGGGTGTGGGATCTCACCCCGTCACTACAGGTACCCCTGGCTGGGGGGGGGATGTGGGATCTCACCCCGTCACTACAGGTACCCCTGGCTGGGGGGGGGGGGGCGTGTACGTGTGTACGTGCTGATTGTGTATGTGTGAGTATATTGTGTGCCAATGCTTTTGAGTACCCAGGAGATCTCGAAATAGGAAATAAAAATTACATCCTGTAAATAACAGCAACAAGAGTAATTTTTAAAACTTGTTCTATTAGACGAACTTATGTGGGCGAATCAAGAAATAGCTGCGGTTGTTTGTTTTTTTTTTGTCAGTACATGCTTTTGATTTATGTCAGACCTTAAAGAAGTAACTGACCTCTGTTGACCTCTTGACCTGTGCTGACTTGCAGGTATGTGCAAGTTGGTCTGCTGCTGTGTGCGTCAGGTGACGTGGTCATCATCTGGTTCAAGAGCCGCATGCTGCTCAGTGTCTTCTTGATGTGTGTCGGCCATCTCAGCTACACCATCGGCTTGTTTCAACACTATAAGGTGGGTGGGTGGGGGATGGTGGGGAGGTGGTGTGGTGATGTGGTGGTGGGTGGATGGTATGTAGGTTGTGTGTCATTGGTGTGTGAATGGTGTTTAGGTTTTGGGTGGTTGGTGTGTAAGTGTAGGTGTGCAGTCGGTTTAGGTGCCAGGTAGGTGGTGTTTGATTGGTACCTCTACGAGTCAGGTGTAGGGGTCAGGTCAGGTGTAGGGGTCAGGTCAGGTGTAAGGGTCAGGTGTAGGGGTCAGGTCAGGTGTAGGTGTCAGGTCAGGTGTAGGTGTCAGGTCAGGTGTAGGGGTCAGGTCAGGTGTAGGGGTCAGGTCAGGTGTAGGGGTCAGGTCAGGTGTAGGGGTCAGGTCAGGTGTAAGGGTCAGGTCAGGTGTAGGGGTCAGGTCAGGTGTAGGGGTCAGGTCAGGTGTAGGGGTCAGGTCAGGTGTAGGGGTCAGGTCAGGTGTAGGGGTCAGGTCAGGTGTAGGGGTCAGGTCAGGTGTAGGGGTCAGGTCAGGTGTAGGGGTCAGGTCAGGTGTAGGGGTCAGGTGTAGGGGTCAGGTCAGGTGTAGGGGTCAGGTCAGGTGTAGGGGTCAGGTCAAGTGTAGGGGGTCAGGTCAGGTGTAAGGGTCAGGTCAGGTGTAGGGGTCAGGTCAGGTGTAGGGGTCAGGTCAGGTGTAGGGGTCAGGTCAGGTGTAGGGGTCAGGTCAGGTGTAGGGGTCAGGTGTAGGGGTCAGGTCAGGTGTAGGGGTCAGGTCAGGTGTAGGTGTCAGGTCAGGTGTAGGGGTCAGGTCAGGTGTAGGGGTCAGGTCAGGTGTAGGGGTCAGGTGTAGGGGTCAGGTCAGGTGTAGGGGTCAGGTCAGGTGTAGGGGTCAGGTGTAGGGGTCAGGTCAGGTGTAGGGGTCAGGTCAGGTGTAGGGGGTCAGGTCAGGTGTAGGGGTCAGGTCAGGTGTAGGGGTCAGGTCAAGTGTAGGGGGTCAGGTCAGGTGTAGGGGTCAGGTCAGGTGTAGGGGTCAGGTCAAGTGTAGGGGGTCAGGTCAAGTGTAGGGGTCAGGTCAGGTGTAGGGGTCAGGTCAGGTGTAGGGGTCAGGTCAGGTGTAGGGGTCAGGTCAAGTGTAGGGGGTCAGGTCAAGTGTAGGGGGTCAGGTCAGGTGTAGGGGTCAGGTCAGGTGTAGGGGTCAGGTCAGGTGTAGGGGTCAGGTCAGGTGTAGGGGTCAGGTCAGGTGTAGGGGTCAGGTCAGGTGTAGGGGTCAGGTCAGGTGTAGGGGTCAGGTCAGGTGTAGGGGTCAGGTCAGGTGTAGGGGTCAGGTCAGGTGTAGGGGGTCAGGTCAGGTGTAGGGGTCAGGTCAGGTGTAGGGGTCAGGTCAGGTGTAGGGGTCAGGTCAGGTGTAGGGGTCAGGTCAGGTGTAGGGGTCAGGTCAGGTGTAGGGGTCAGGTCAGGTGTAGGGGTCAGGTCAGGTGTAGGGGTCAGGTCAGGTGTAGGGGTCAGGTCAGGTGTAGGGGTAAGGTCAGGTGTAGGGGTCAGGTCCGCTGGAAGCGTGGTCAAACGGTAGAGAGCAGAATTGCTAGCCGGATGGTCTCGAATTAACTTCCAGGCCTGAGTCCGTAACAAGTCCACCCAGCTCAGATGGGTACCTGACTGCTGCACGTCATTGAGTCCACCCAGCTCAGATGGGTACCCAATTCGAGTCAAGTAATGCGGCTAACATTTCTGACTACACTGTCCTTTCATTGTATCTGCCCGTGTTTAAAATAAGTCCTTCTCTAACAACCAGTGAAGACTCCATAACGGAAGGCATTTTGTTGTTTGCTTAGAATAATTTCCCTTCTCTCTATTGGTGTTAACTGTCACGTGACTTGCCCCGTTTGTTCCAGGCGTCCCTGTACATCAGGATTGTTTACCCTTTCAACTTTATGACCTTTGTTCCAGGCCTCCCTGTACATCCGGATTGTTTACCCTTTCAACTTTATGACCTTTGTTCCAGGCCTCCCTGTACATCCGGATTGTTTACCCTTTCAACTTTATGACCTTTGTTCCAGGCGTCCCTGTACATCCGGATTGTTTACCCTTTCAACTTTATGACCTTTGTTCCAGGCGTCCCTGTACATCCGGATTGTTTACCCTTTCAACTTTATGACCTTTGCCGCCCTCATCTACGTGGCAGGGGCCACGGTGGTCACCATGTCGGTCATCGCTGTCACGTTGTTTGTCACCGTCGTCAGCTACTTCGTGGTGTCAGGGTAAGTGTCACGTCTGCTGGGGGTGTCAGGGTAAGTGTCACGTCTACTGGGGGTGTCAGGGTAAGTGTCACGTCTGCTGGGGGTGTCACATCTGTTGGGGTGTCAGGGTAAGTGTCACGTCTGCTGGGGTGTCAGGGTAAGTGTCACGTCTGCTGGGGGTGTCACGTCTGGTGGGGGTGTCAAGTCTGCTGGGGGTGTCACGTCTGCTGGGGGTGTCAGGGTAAGTGTCATGTCTGCTTGGGGTGTCACGTCTGCTGTGGGTGTCAGGGTAAGTGTCACGTCTACTGGGGTTGTCAGGGTAAGTGTCACGTCTACTGGGGTTGTCAGGGTAAGTGTCACGTCTGTTGGGGGTGTCAGGGTAAGTGTCAGGTCTGCTGGGGGTGTCAGGGTAAGTGTCACGTCTGTTAGGGGTGTCAGGGTGAGTGTCACGTCTGTTAGGGGTGTCAGGGTGAGTGTCACGTCTTCTGGGGGTGTCAGGATAAGTGTCACGTCGGCTAGGGGTGTCAGGGTAAGTGTCACGTCGGCTAGGGGTGTCAGGGTAAGTGTCACGTCTGCTAGGGGTGTCATGGTAAGTGTCACGTCTGCTGGGGGTGTCAGGGTAAGTGTCACGTCTGTTGGGGGTGTCAGGGTAAGTGTCACGTCTGCTAGGGGTGTCACGTCTGCTGTGGGTGTCAGGGTAAGTGTCACGTCTGTTGGGGTGTCAGGGTAAGTGTCACGTCTACTGGGGGTGTCATGGTAAGTGTCACGTCTGCCGGGGGTGTCAGGGTAAGTGTCACGTCTACTGGGGGTGTCATGGTAAGTGTCACGTCTGCCGGGGGTGTCAGGGTAAGTGTCACGTCTGCCGGGGGTGTCAGGGTGTTACGTCTACAACTCGCTTCCACGTGATGTCATTACGTTTACCATTAAAAACATACCGACATATTAACTCAATATGATTTAACACTCTCAACTCTGGCTGTACGAAACGTCACAATTTTAACCCCCAGGGAAAGAAACTTCCAGAAGCGCTCCTGTTTCCTGGGCTTGGCCGGCGTGAACCTGTTCCTGCTGAGTGACATGCTCTTGTTGATGAGGGAGCCGACGCCCCAGCCCGAGAGACCGGCTCCCGCCCCCGTGCCCGCCCCCGTGGGCTGGACTCACTACGTGAACTGGCTGATGGACGATGACCTGCTCAACAAGTTGATGACTTTAAAGTTTGGCCCACCGGACCTGGTCAACAAATGACCTCGGTCTAGTTAACACCCAGTTTCAATGACCTAAGACCTATTTGCTGTACCCATCAGGGCGGAACGTGACCTAAGCTGTGAGATCCGAGTTGTACAAATGACCTTAACCTGAAGACCTTGCTAGAGAGTAGCTTAAAGGTCCTGTGTCCTAAAGAGCTTGCTAGGGGCAGTAGTGTGTACCCAAATGTTGAATGTAGCACATCGCCCTGACATCATGAGCCCTTGTGTACGGCCTGCGCTCAATGTTTTGATCTCATCTTCCAGTGGCGGCAACACGCCAGTGGTCATCAATATTTCATTTCAATAAATCGCTTCAAAATTGGCTTTCTTTCGTTTATTTCTTTTAATAAACCGGGAGTGATCTCCCCTAAATTTTCTCAAATATTCTTATTTAACACAACGGGGAATGGCAACTCGGGATATAGACATGATTTTAAATTCATTTTAAACACTTAAAAAAAAAAAGAATCTCGTAGAAAAAAAAAGTGCGCACCAAGTAAAAACAATGTGTGTATAACTATAATATTGCGGAATGTTAGTACTTAATAAATGAATTTTAGTTTTTTGAAAAATCGGAAATAGCGTGCATTACTACTTCCGGTCAGCGGAAATTACTCAAAATTTGAAAGTAGGCAGAGAATTAGATCTTTTAGCTATATGTGAAATTTCGTTTATCTATCTGAAACAGTACTTGAGATATAGGCTTTTGAAAAACCAGAAGTATAAAAGTTCCATTTCTGGTTACATGAAATCGCTGAAAAGTTGAAACAGAACTAATAATTTGATATAATACTTATATATGAAATTTCATCAACCTAGCTGTACCGGTACTCAAGTGATTGTGTTCACAGACATACACACACACAGACATACGGATAGAATTGCAAAACTAAGTTTTTCCGACTCATGGAGGTGTAAAACGTCGAGATACTTCCTATATACTTTGTATACGAGAAAGCAAAAAACTAATGTTTATTTATATTTTAATGTTAACAAATATAGAACTAATTGTATTATCCAGCTCAATAATTTAAAATTTGACTCAAATAATTACATTTTTCTCTATTTCGGCCGGGATAAACAAATCCTTACCTGGCAACAACCAAAACTGACCAGCAGAAAGTTTCCTGCGTTGTGGGTTGGTGGGCTGGGTCATCATGGGACATGTTTTTTGTGGGGGTGTCCAATTTTTTGACCAGAAATATTTTTGTGGACGAGCGTATTGTTAAAATAATAGATACAAAAATGCAGGCGTGAATTGAATGCGATGACGGCCACATGTACCAAAATACCATATGGTTATGGGTGATAATAATAGTAGAAGTTGTCGGCTACTGTAACTTGGGTCTTTAGAAAAAGTTAACCAAGGGAGGCAACCTTAGCTTCTCTCGCGGCACAACTAAAACACAGTTATCTAACCTGAATCTAAAAATACACTTGACCCAGATGTATTGTAAACATTTATTAGTGCTCTTAACAACTTGATGGTGAGACATGTTTTTTTTTTATCTTGTTATTTATTTTTTTAACACTGACTAATCTTTCTTTTGTTCTCCTAATTGACTTTAGGAAACATTTCTCAATTTCTTTGTACTCTTATAGCATGTTTTTTGTGTTTAAAATGTTTCGACACTTCTAGATTTAAAAAAAAACCACATTGATTTAGACACACAAGTCCTGAAATAACGGGAGGACTACTGTGACAACAACAGACCATTGGGTAGGATTTTCTAGCCAACCATCAAGTGGGTTGTGGTCTACGAAGGATTTTCTAGCCAACCGATCAAGTGGGTTGTGGTCTACGAACGTCGGTTTACTCTACCCGATGATCTTCCACGGATCATCCCCCCCCCCCCCCCCCCCCCAAAAAAAAAAGATCGGCCGCAACCTATTGACTCACTAAACCCTGCGACGCCCCCCCCCCCCCCAAAAAAAAAACAACAACGATCGGCCACCATCTATAGACCCCCTAACTCTTACCACTCACTAAACCCTGCGACCCCCCCCCCCCCAAAACGATCGGCCGCCACCTATTGACGCCCTAAGTCTTACCACTCGCTAAACCCTGCGACCCCCCCCCCCCCCCTACTGGCTGCATGATAAACTCTAATGCAACAAGCACCAACGCTATGTGACGACCTCGCTTGAAGTAGTTTATCGCACGTGTGATAAGCTCTTGTTGTTTGAAGGTTTCTTTACAAACATGTTGTCTTGCTCGAGCTATCACGCTGTCACATTCTGACGTGGTGATATCAAATAGTGCCACATCCTACGTCACGTCACAATAGTCGTTTCTGTGACGTAATTAAAGACGCAATTTCCATCAGGTGACGACACAGCTTTGTGTGACGTCACCTTTGAACTCGCCCTTGATATTACCATTTTATAACTTCACCGTGACGCCACCAGTACCCTACTCACTCCCCCCAACCCGTGACGCCACCAACAACCCAGTCCCCCCCCCCCCCATGTAGCATCCCCCCCCCCCCTGTGACGTGACTAGCGCCACGCCTCCCCATGACCTATGGCGGAGCAAACAAATGTACGGCTCTAATCCCCCAGCTAGCTGTGACTTGGTCCACCGCTGACCTTTGACATTTGGTCACGTGCCTGTCTGGGCTACATTCTGTCACTGTCGTCAGTGAGCCAAGTCCTGTGGGTAATCACAAGCCACTGGATGGTGGATTCTCGCCCTGGATAAGCTGCTGGATAGGTCATTAATCGGTCAATGAAGGGTGGATTAGTGACAGCTCATAGGTCGATCAGTAAAAGGTCATCATAGGTCGATCAGTAAACAAAAAGGTCATCATCTTCTGGAAGGTCAGTCATACTTCTATGCTAGTTGTAAGCTAGTGTTAGGTCACTGTCTCAATGGTCACCTTTTAGGGTAACCACTAAAGACCCAGTCTACATCCCCGCTAAGGTCCCTGTGTTAACCCCCCCCCCACGAGGTACATGTATTAAATCCCCTCTAAGGTCCCTGTGTTAACCCCCACTAAGGTCCCTGTGTTAAACGCCACAACCCCCCCCCCCCCGCGAAAATGTGCGTTTCGATCAACCTTTGACTTGTACTTGTAACTAGTAGCGAGCTATAAAACTGAACCAAAATTAGATTGTGAAATCAATACAAACAATTTGACACCACCTGTAGACTTGGGCCAAATCTAGTTAATGAGATGTTAGGGACTGGTCAACTTGTTGACCTATGGTTGATGAGATGTTAGAGACTGGTCAACTTGTTGACCTATGGTTGATTGATGAGATGTTAGGGACTGGTCAACTTGTTGACCTATGGTTGATGAGATGTTAGGGACTGGTCAACTTGTTGACTTATGGTTGATGAGATGTTAGGGACTGGTCAACTTGTTGACCTATGGTTGGTTGATGAGATGTTAGGGACTGGTCAACTTGTTGACCTATGGTTGATGAGATGCTAGGGACTGGTCAACTTGTTGACCTATGGTTGATGAGATGTTAGGGACTGGTCAACTTGTTGACCTATGGTCGATGAGATGCTAGGGACTGGTCAACTTGTTGACCTATGGTTGGTTGACGAGATGTTAGACACTGGTCAACTTGTTGACCTATGGTTGGTTGATGAGATGTTAGAGACTGGTCAACTTGTTGACCTATGGTTGAATGATGAGATGTTAGGGACTGGTCAACTTGTTGACCTATGGTTGATGAGATGTTAAGGACTGGTCAACTTGTTGAACAATGGTTGATTGATGAGATGTTAGGGACTGGTCAACTTGTTGACCTCTCGTTGATGAGATGTTAGAGACCGGTCAACTTGTTGACCTATGGTTGGTTGATGAGATGTTAGGGACAGGTCAACTTGTTGACCTATGGTTGATGAGATGTTAGGGACAGGTCAACTTGTTGACCTATGGTTGATGAGATGTAGTCTCACCTAGGCTACCTTGTCTATCCTGATACCTTGTCTCACCTAAAGTGACCTGACTTAAGGTTGGGGGAGTAAAATTGACCTGATTAGGATGGGGGGGGGAATGACTGGGTGCTGATAATATAAAGTCCCCCCCCCCCCCCGTTTCCTTAACCACGGCATCAGAAGGGACGGTGTGTCCAGCCGCCTACACCTTCTTTAACGTCAGTCAGGTACCCATCAGAGCTGGGCTGTTTATACTATTTATAGACTGGAGGCAGAAATCAAAACTCGAGACTTTCGGACGGACGCTCTATCCGCCAGGCCACGCTGCCCCATGGTGGTAACTGAGGGGGGGGGGGGCGTAATGTCCGGTTTCCGGTAAGATTGTGTCCCTTATGAAGTAATAATTCGTACACTGTTTGAAGAAATTGACGTTTGGTATATGCAAGTGTAAGAGAGAACTGGATGTTTGTGGTTCTAGATCTAGTACGATGAGGTACAAACGAAACGAGGCCAGAATAAACACCAACACCGGTGTTCCTGCACGCTGTAATCTCCCAACACGCGAGAGCTATCCAGCCCTACCCGGTGCAGAATCATCTATTGATCCCATTGGTTTTTTTTTTCTATCCGTAAAGAAATGTTTTCCTCACAATTGCAATACTTTCCCCGACGGGTGCCCTGGAGGCGCCTTGTGTTTTCTGTCGGAAGATTTTCTCTCCTGCTAGACTTTCATGTAAGTAACCACTGTCACCGTATGTAGAGATTCGCGCCCTTTCTCCCCGAGTTTCCCGCCTCAAGCTGGCTAGACACCCGCGCGTGCACTGTCTGGGTCAGTTAGAGAGTCATGTTCGATAACTCTTCATTTCTAGGTAGACAATATGTTATCTCCCTTTGTTGATTATACGTCGGCTATCGCATTTTTATTGTGTTTTTTTTCGATCCCGGTTTGTTTGTTAGAGAACGAGTGAGTGGGTTTGGGTGGATTTAATACAGACCGAAATCTAATGCAGCGATCCCAAACTTTTCAGTTGAATTCATTTCTTAAGTGAGTTCAAGAAAGTTTAATTTTCATTCTAATGACATATTAAATTATGTTTTGAAATTATTTTTAAAAAATTACTATATTAATTTAAGATTTTAACAACCGAAGGAGAAATAACGGCACCCTCACTGGTTATAGATTCCGACGGGGCATTATGTTCATTGTAGTGGGGTCATCTCTAGTTGACTGTATGGGGTCATCTCTAGTTGACTGTATGGGGTCATCTCTAGTTGACTGTATGGGGTCATCTCTAGTTGACTGTATGGGGTCATCTCTAGTTGACTGTATGGGGTCATCTCTAGTTGACTGTATGGGGTCATCTCTAGTTGACTGTATGGGGTCATCTCTAGTTGACTGTATGGGGTCATCTCTAGTTGACTGTATGGGGTCATCTCTAGTTGACTGTATGGGGTCATCTCTAGTTGACTGTATGGGGTCATCTCTAGTTGACTGTATGGGGTCATCTCTAGTTGACTGTATGGGGTCATCTCTAGTTGACTGTAATGGGGTCATCTCTAGTTGACTGTAATGGGGTCATCTCTAGTTGACTGTAGTGGGGTCATCTCTAGTTGACTGTAATGGGGTCATCTCTAGTTGACTGTAATGGGGTCATCTCTAGTTGACTGTAGTGGGGTCATCTCTAGTTGACTGTAATGGGGTCATCTCTAGTTGACTGTAATGGGGTCATCTCTAGTTGACTGTAGTGGGGTCATCTCTAGTTGACTGTAATGGGTTCATCTCTAGTTGACTGTATGGGGTCATCTCTAGTTGACTGTATGGGGTCATCTCTAGTTGACTGTATGGGGTCATCTCTAGTTGACTGTAATGGGGTCATCTCTAGTTGACTGTATGTATGGGGTCATCTCTAGTTGACTGTATGGGGTCATCTCTAGTTGACTGTATGGGGGTCAACTCTAGTTGACTGTATGTATGGGGTCATCTCTCAGATTGATCCCCAGATAAATTGACGAATATTTTGAAACTGAATTAGAATTTAGCAGAAATTCTAGGCTGTAAAAACAGTATAGTTTTCATTTAAACTTAGAACAATCTTCTTCCGCATAAATTATTGTGTATTATAAATTAACAGGTTTTTTTTAAATTTCATATTCTACACCACCTCCCCCCCCCCCCACATTTTTGGCTGTATCAGAGTGTTGTGAAACGTGTTTTGACGTAATAGACGGGCTACTATAAACAGCGTTGTTTCCGTCCTGGCGTTATGGCCAGGTTTCTCACAATTTCCATGCTAATTCCATGCTGCCTCATTTAATCAATACGCGCCAGACATAAAAAAAAAACTTAAAAGAAAAAAAACAACAGCAGTCGAACAGAAGGTTGCTTCCTGGTGCTTTTAGCTGATACATGGGGGGGGGGGGGGGGGGGGGGTCGTTGGGGATGAATCGATACAAGTTTATCAAGGTGTAAAATCAATACTTGGACTTTTCGACGTGGGGTTTTCTTGGAAATATATGACGTCATTTTTTTCATTTAATCTAGACGTAGACATAGCTGCTAGCCATAGTTTAATTGGGTAGCCAATATACTATCAATATAGACGTAGACATAGCTGCTAGCCATGGTTATATTAGGCAGCCACAATTTCTTGTAGAGTAGCTAAAACATGTAACCACATTTTTGTGGCATAGCCACAGCTGCAACTTGGGGTAGCCACAGCTAACAGAATGGCAACTTGGGGTAGCCACAGCTGCAACTTGGGGTAGCCACAGCTGCAACTTGGGGTAGCCACAGCTAACAGAGTGACAACTTGGGGTAGCCACAGCTAACAGAGTGGCAACTTGGGGTAGCCACAGCTAACAGAGTGGCAACTTGGGGTAGCCACAGCTAACAGAGTGACAACTTGGGGTAGCCACAGCTAACAGAGTGGCAACTTGGGGTAGCCACAGCTAACAGAGTGACAACTTGGGGTAGCCACAGCTAACAGAGTGGCAACTTGGGGTAGCCACAGCTAACAGAGTGGCAACTTGGGGTAGCCACAGCTAACAGAGTGGCAACTTGGGGTAGCCACAGCTAACAGAGTGGCAACTTGGGGTAGCCACAGCTAACAGAGTGACAACTTGGGGTAGCCACAGCTAACAGAATGGCAACTTGGGGTAGCCACAGCTGCAACTTGGGGTAGCCACAGCTGCAACTTGGGGTAGCCACAGCTAACAGTGTAGCAACTTGGGGTAGCCACAGCTAACAGAGTGGCAACTTGGGGTAGCCACAGCTAACAGAGTGGCAACTTGGGGTAGCCACAGCTAACAGTGTAGCAACTTGGGGTAGCCACAGCTAACAGTGTAGCAACTTGGGGTAGCCACAGCTAACAGTGTAGCAACTTGGGGTAGCCACAGCTAACAGTGTAGCAACTTGGGGTAGCCACAGCTAACAGTGTAGCAACTTGGGGTAGCCACAGCTAACAGTGTAGCAACTTGGGGTAGCCACAGCTAACAGAGTGGCAACTTGGGGTAGCCACAGCTAACAGAGTGGCAACTTGGGGTAGCCACAGCTAACAGAGTGGCAACTTAGGGTAGCCACAGCTAACACAGTGGCAACTTGGGGTAGCCACAGCTAACAGAGTGGCAACTTGGGGTAGCCACAGCTAACAGAGTGGCAACTTGGGGTAGCCACAGCTAACAGAGTGGCAACTTGGGGTAGCCACAGCTAACACAGTGGCAACTTGGGGTAGCCACATCTAACAGTGTAGCAACTTGGGGTAGCCACAGCTGCAACTTGGGGTAGCCACAGCTAACAGAGTGGCAACTTGGGGTAGCCACAGCTAACAGAGTGGCAACTTGGGGTAGCCACAGCTAATAGAGTGGCAACTTGGGGTAGCCACAGCTAACAGAGTGGCAACTTGGGGTAGCCACAGCTAACAGAGTGGCAACTTGGGGTAGCCACAGCTGCAACTTGGGGTAGCCACAGCTGCAACTTGGGGTAGCCACAGCTAACAGAGTGACAACTTGGGGTAGCCACAGCTAACAGAGTGGCAACTTGGGGTAGCCACAGCTAACAGAGTGGCAACTTGGGGTAGCCACAGCTAACAGAGTGGCAACTTGGGGTAGCCACAGCTAACAGAGTGACAACTTGGGGTAGCCACAGCTAACAGAGTGGCAACTTGGGGTAGCCACAGCTAACAGAGTGGCAACTTGGGGTAGCCACAGCTAACAGAGTGGCAACTTGGGGTAGCCACAGCTAACAGAGTGGCAACTTGGGGTAGCCACATCTAACAGTGTAGCAACTTGGGGTAGCCACAGCTGCAACTTGGGGTAGCCACAGCTGCAACTTGGGGTAGCCACAGCTAACAGTGTAGCAACTTGGGGTAGCCACAGCTAACAGAGTGGCAACTTGGGGTAGCCACAGCTAACAGAGTGGCAACTTGGGGTAGCCACAGCTAACAGTGTAGCAACTTGGGGTAGCCACAGCTAACAGAGTGGCAACTTGGGGTAGCCACAGCTAACAGAGTGGCAACTTGGGGTAGCCACAGCTAACAGAGTGGCAACTTGGGGTAGCCACAGCTGCAACTTGGGGTAGCCACAGCTGCAACCCGGGGTAGCCACAGCTAACAGAGTGGCAACTTGGGGTAGCCACAGCTAATAGAGTGGCAACTTGGGGTAGCCACAGCTAACAGTGTAGCAACTTGGGGTAGCCACAGCTAACAGAGTGGCAACTTGGGGTAGCCACAGCTAACAGAGTGGCAACTTGGGGTAGCCACAGCTAACAGAGTGGCAACTTGGGGTAGACACAGCTAACAGTGTAGCAACTTGGGGTAGCCACAGCTAACAGAGTGGCAATTTGGGGTAGCCACATCTAACAGAGTGGCAACTAAGGGTAGCCACAGCTAACATCCACCTTACATCCACTAGACAACCATCATGCATCCACCTGACATCCACTAGATCCATTTCGCGGATCAATCTAACGTTTTATCGAAGACATCACGTGACAGAAGACCGTGAGTTGATTGGCCGAGAGATTCTCTTCCATTTGTTCATTAGACACACGATACAGGACAGTTTAAAATCTGGGGCAGGGTAGGACATTTAAGGACAATACACAAGCTTTTTAAATCTAGTGCAGGGTAGGACATATTAGGACAATACACCAGCTTTTTAAAACTAGGACAGGGTAGGACATTTTAGGACAATACCCAGACTTTTAAAATCTAGGACAGGGTAGGACATAAGGACAATACACAAGCTTTTTAAATCTAGTGCAGGGTAGGACATTTTAGGACAATACACCAGCTTTTTAAAACTAGGACAGGGTAGGACATTTTAGGACAATACCCAGACTTTTAAAATCTAGGACAGGGTAGGACATTTAAGGACAATACACAGGCTTTTTAAATATAGTGCAGGGTAGGACATTTTAGGACAATACACAGGCTTTTTAAATCTAGTGCAGGGTAGGACATTTTAGTACAATACACCAGCTTTTTAAAACTAGGACAGGGTAGGACATTTTAGGACAATACCCAGACTTTTAAAATCTAGGACAGGGTAGGACATTTAAGGACAATACACGAGAGTATGCGGCGAGACGACTGAAACCGACCTTATAAATGTTAGGTAAAGTCAAAGTAAGCCTTTGAAGATGTGAGGACTTGGGTGATTTGTAACAAAAGGACATTTGAGGACCTAGGGTGATTTGATACAACGTCTTTAGGATATTCTAGCTCACCGATAATTATATGTCCTATGGTCTACGTCCCATGTCATATTCTGTATGTCCAATGCTTTATGTCCTATGCTCTATGTCATATGCTCTATGTCCTATGCTGTATGTCCTATACTGTAAGTCCAATGCTCTATGTCCTATGCTCTATGTCCTATGCTCTATGTCCTATGCTGTATGTCCTATGCTTTATGTCATACACTCTATGTCCTATGCTGTATGTCCTATGCTCTATGTCCTATGCCTTATGTCCTATGCTCAATGTACTATGCTGTATGTCCTATGCTGTATGTCCTATGCTTTATGTCATACACTCTATGCCCTATGCTGTATGTCCTATGTCCTAGCCTGTATGTCCTATGATGTTTGTTCAATGCTCTATATCCATGTCCAATGCTGTATGTCCTATGCTTTATGTCATACACTATGTCCTATACTGTATATCCTATGCTCTATGTCCTATGCTGTATGTCCTATGTCCTATGCTCTATGTCCTATGCTCTATGTCCTATGCTGTATGTCATATGCCTTATGTCCTATTCTGTATGTCCTATGCCCTATGCTGTATGTCCTATGCTGATTGTCCAAGTCCAATTCTGTATGTCCTATGCTGTATATCCTATACTCTATGTCCAATGCTCTATGTCCTAAGCCCCATAAATGCAGTCAGCCACAGCAGACGGCCCTTCATTAGCTCGTGTCCAACTGTCGCCAGCAGATGCTACGTCACAAGGCCACTCACGCGCTCATTTAAATAGACCACGTGACCAGACCCCGAACTAATTTTAGATCTGACCTCGCATTAGTTTTGGTAGTGACATACTGAGGAGATTGTGGTGAGTGGTGAGTGGTAATTAACCTCGTTAACGGGATATTGTGATGACACTGTATGTGGTGTGGTGACACCGTGTGTGATGACACTGTATGTGGTGTGGTGATGCTTCTGTGTGGTGTGGTGACACCGTGTGGTGTGGTGACACTGTGTGTGGTGTGGTGACATTGTGTGTGGTGTGGTGACATTGTGTGTGGTGTGGTGACACTATGTGTGTGGTGTGGTGACACTGTGGTGTGGTGAAATGTTTGTGGTGTGGTGACATTGTGTATGGTGTGGTGACACTATGTGGTGTGGTGACACTGTGTGTGGTGTGGTGACACTGTGTGTGGTGTGATGACACTATGTGTGGTGTGGTGATACTGGTGTGTAGTGTGGTGACACTGTGTGTGGTGTGGTGACACTGTGTGGTGTGGTGACATTGTTTGTGGTGTGGTGACTGTGTGGTGAGGTGATGTTCGTGCGATGGCGGGGGGGGGGGGGGGGTAAGGGTATTTGATTTGATGAGGGGGGGGTTGCTGATGTGATATATATGACGAGATGAGGCAGCCAATCAATGTCCGCCGCTGCTGACACGTGACGGCGTAACCCGCGTGGAAGAGCCGGGTCCGGTTGAGTGGTGATTGTCCGGGTCCGGTTGAGTGGTGATTGTCCGGGTCCGGCTGAGTGGTGATTGTCCGGGTCCGGTTGAGTGGTGATTGCCGCACGAGATAAAACCCGCCATTAGCCAAACCGTTTCAACAACTTCCGGTCTCCAGCAAGGCGGCGTGGTTTTATGGGACGGTGGGGTGGGGAAAGTCTGGTGGGGTGAGGGTGTAGGTCGTCGGGTGGAGAAGAGGTTGGTGGAGAATCTATTTTAGCAAACAGAATTTGGACATTTTTAAAAATCCGGATAGGGACAGCGGGAGTTTGACTGACCACCATTACATGCAGTTTTAATGAGTGGAGGGGGGAGGTGGTCGTCAGTGACTGTGACGTCATTGGTCAACGTAAACATTGAACCAATCAGCATGCGTGTATATTATAGGATCGTGAGTTCTAAAGACTTGAACGTGGTCAGAGACTTTTCTTGATAGCAAATGAATAGGGTGAGAAAGGTAGGCTACTATCTGTGTAAAAACATTAGACGTGTTTTTGTTCTCGTTAAATACAATTTAGTTCAATGTGAGAACTGGAACCTTTAAAAAATGGAAAGCTAATTTTACTCGAAAAATGCCAATGAACCTTTTAAATTGTTTTTTTTTACTAAAAAACTCCATCGCGGATTCTTGCCTAGCCCCACTCTAGAGCTCTAGGCCAGCCATCCGTAAGTTAAGGGTTAATCTTATTTTGGACAAATACCCCGAGTGTCGGGTTTGGGAACCGTCATCACGTGGACGATGGCGCTAATGAGCAGACGATATGAGCAAACATTAACCAAGCACAGATAAGCAGCCGCCACAAATCACGTCTGCAATCACAATGGCGTAACAGCTGTCTGCGCATGCGTTGTTTACATTGTCCACGCATGACCAGAGGGCAGTGCTAGAAGCTTGCTGGAGATTTGTTGCGTGGTGTGAGCACTTGAAAAACGTCATAGCCGGGTTGGAGGTAGGTTGTTTCAAAACTTGGATTCTACTTTTTCTAAAGTAAACAAACATTGTTGTTGACATTTTTTAAAATTAATTTTTTTTATATTGCAAGATTTGAGTAATTTAATTTAAAAAAAAATACTTTTATATTGAACTAGGCCGTGTTTGTTGCTGTTAAGTGGTATAACGTGTCCCAAAGTTTAGGTTAGCCTTGTTGATTTGTTTAGCTTGCGGTTTGTTTAGTCTATGATTATGGTTTGTTTAGCTATGCAGCCATTGATATGATGCGGCAGGGTTGAGTTATGATTAATGTAGCTAAAAGTGTTGTGTAAGAACTACTACATGATGTGGGGACAGTGTGGTTAGAAAGACTTTTCTTCCCGTCTTGTGACGCTGACATTTTTTTTTAAAAATATATAAATTAGGAAATTTCACAATTTTACGTTTTGAGGATTATATATTTACCCTCTGTATATATATATATATATATATATATATATATATATATATATATATATATATATATATATATATATGTGTGTGTGTGTGTGTGTGAGAGAGAGAGAGTAAACCTAAGCCGTCACAGACGAATGACCACCAGACGTATGACCACCAGACGTATGACCACCAGACGAATGACCACCAGACGAATGACCACCAGACGTATGACCACCAGACGTATGACCACTAGACGTATGACCACCAGACGAACGAGTCCTACTCCTGCCCTATTCTAGCCCATCATTGAGCCAATATTTTCCCCGATTGCCTTTAATTCATCTAACCAGTTGCCCCACTCCTTCAGTGCTAGATGACGTAGTCAATGGTTTCCTTCCCAGCCCTGACAATGCCAGCTGGTCCAAGAGTCGAGGGGTGCCCGGGGGTGGGGTTAGCCTTCTTTTGTCCCCCTCTGTTACATAGGTCTCGGTCTGAGCGTTATGTCGCTGCTCCCCATGTAAACCTAGCGCCGCCCTGTGATTGTACTCATCAGAAAAATAAGCGCCCTAAGATTGTAATTTGTACTCATTAGAAAAATAAGCGCCCTGTGATTGTACTCATCAGAAAAATAAGCGCCCTGTGAATGTACTCATTAGAAAAATAAGCGCCCTGTGATTGTACTCATCAGAAAAATAAGCGCCCTGCGATTGTACTCATCAGAAAAATAAGCGCCCTGTGATTGTACTCATCAGAAAAATAAGCGCCCTATGATTGTACTCATCAGAAAAATAAGCGCCCTGTGATTGTACTCATCAGAAAAATAAGCGCCCTGTGATTGTACTCATCAGAAAAATAAGCGCCCTATGATTTTACTCATCAGAAAAATAAGCGCCCTATGATTTTACTCATCAGAAAAATAAGCGCCCTATGATTTTACTCATCAGAAAAATAAGCGCCCTATGATTGTATTAGTCAGGAGAAAATAGGCGCCCGCGATTCTATTTATTAATAGACAAAAATACCACCCGATAAATGTATCAATCGGAAGTAAAAAAAAAAAATTCGGTACCTCCACCACGCTACATCACTGGAAGCTCGCCCTATAAAAAACCAACCACATTTTAATGACACAAATCAGCAACTATAATTGGTCCACTTAGAAACAAATCCGAATAATTTGCTTCATTAATTCCTTGTAAAGATAGCGGACAGCGAAGTTTAAATTCTCTGATCGACTGGATCTTGTCTCATCCCTAACCAACTTGCCTCCAACCTGACGATAAACTGTCGTCTGTTTGGGCCAACCTGCCCCTAACCAACTTGCCTCCAACCTGACGATAAACTGTCGTCTGTGTGGGCCAACCTGCCCCTAACCAACTTGCCTCCAACCTGACGATAAACTCTCGTCTGTTTGGGCCAACCTGCCCCCAACCAACTTCCCACCAACCTGACGATTAACTCTCGTCTGTTTGGGCCAACCTGCCCCCAACCAACTTGCCTTCAACCTGACGATAAACTCTCGTCTGTTTGGGCCAACCTGCCCCCAACCAACTTGGGTTCAGAAGTTTTGTTACAAACTTACGCTTTGGTTCAGAAGTTGTGTTACAAACTTACGCTTTGGTTCAGAAGTTGTGTTACAAACTTGACACTTGGGTTCAGAAGTTGTGTTACAAACTTGACATTTGGGTTCAGAAATTGTGTTACAAACTTGACACTTGGGTTCAGAAGGTGTGTTACAAACTTGACACTTGGGTTCAGAAGTTGTGTTACAAACTTGACACTTGGGTTCAGAAATTGTGTTACAAACTTGACACTTGGGTTCAGAAGTTGTGTTACAAACTTGACACTTGGGTTCAGAAGTTTTGTTACAAACTTACGCTTTGGTTCAGAAGTTTTGTTACAAACTTACGCTTTGGTTCAGAAGTTGTGTTACAAACTTGACACTTGGGTTCAGAAGTTGTGTTACAAACTTGACACTTGGGTTCAGAAGTTGTGCTACAAACTTGACACTTGGGTTCAGAAGTTGTGCTACAAACTTGACACTTGGGTTCAGAAATTGTGTTACAAACTTACGCTTTGGTTCAGAAGTTGTGTTACAAACTTGACACTTGGGTTCAGAAGTTGTGTTACAAACTTGACACTTGGGTTCAGAAGTTGTGTTACAAACTTGACACTTGGGTTCAGAAGTTGTGCTACAAACTTGACACTTGGGTTCAGAAGTTGTGCTACAAACTTGACACTTGGGTTCAGAAATTGTGTTACAAACTTACGCTTTGGTTCAGAAGTTGTGTTACAAACTTGACACTTGGGTTCAGAAGTTGTGTTACAAACTTGACACTTGGGTTCAGAAGTTGTGTTACAAACTTGACACTTGGGTTCAGAAGTTGTGTTACAAACTTGACACTTGGGTTCAGAAGTTGTGTTACAAACTTGACACTTGGGTTCAGAAGTTGTGCTACAAACTTACGCTTTGGTTCAGAAGTTGTGTTACAAACTTACGCTTTGGTTCAGAAGTTGTGTTACAAACTTGACACTTGGGTTCAGAAATTGTGTTACAAACTTGACACTTGGGTTCAGAAGTTGTGTTACAAACTTGACACTTGGGTTCAGAAGTTGTGTTACAAACTTGACACTTGGGTTCAGAAGTTGTGTTACAAACTTGACACTTGGGTTCAGAAGTTGTGTTACAAACTTGACACTTGGGTTCAGAAGTTGTGTTACAAACTTGACACTTGGGTTCAGAAATTGTGTTACAAACTTGACACTTGGGTTCAGAAGTTGTGTTACAAACTTGACACTTGGGTTCAGAAGTTGTGTTACAAACTTGACACTTGGGTTCAGAAGTTTTGTTACAAACTTACGCTTTGGTTCAGAAGTTTTGTTACAAACTTACGCTTTGGTTCAGAAGTTGTGTTACAAACTTGACACTTGGGTTCAGAAGTTGTGTTACAAACTTGACACTTGGGTTCAGAAGTTGTGCTACAAACTTGACACTTGGGTTCAGAAGTTGTGCTACAAACTTGACACTTGGGTTCAGAAATTGTGTTACAAACTTACGCTTTGGTTCAGAAGTTGTGTTACAAACTTGACACTTGGGTTCAGAAGTTGTGTTACAAACTTGACACTTGGGTTCAGAAGTTGTGTTACAAACTTGACACTTGGGTTCAGAAGTTGTGCTACAAACTTACGCTTTGGTTCAGAAGTTGTGTTACAAACTTACGCTTTGGTTCAGAAGTTGTGCTACAAACTTACGCTTTGGTTCAGAAGTTGTGTTACAAACTTACGCTTTGGTTCAGAAGTTGTGTTACAAACTTACGCTTTGGTTCAGAAGTTGTGTTACAAACTTGACACTTGGGTTCAGAAGTTGTGTTACAAACTTGACACTTGGGTTCAGAAGTTGTGCTACAAACTTACGCTTTGGTTCAGAAGTTGTGTTACAAACTTGACACTTGGGTTCAGAAGTTGTGTTACAAACTTGACACTTGGGTTCAGAAGTTGTGTTACAAACTTGACACTTGGGTTCAGAAGTTGTGTTACAAACTTGACACTTGGGTTCAGAAATTGTGTTACAAACTTGACACTTGGGTTCAGAAGTTGTGCTACAAACTTGACACTTGGGTTCAGAAGTTGTGCTACAAACTTGACACTTGGGTTCAGAAATTGTGTTACAAACTTGACACTTGGGTTCAGAAATTGTGTTACAAACTTGACACTTGGGTTCAGAAGTTGTGTTACAAACTTGACACTTGGGTTCAGAAGTTGTGTTACAAACTTGACACTTGGGTTCAGAAGTTGTGTTACAAACTTGACACTTGGGTTCAGAAGTTGTGTTACAAACTTGACACTTGGGTTCAGAAGTTGTGTTACAAACTTGACACTTGGGTTCAGAAGTTGTGTTACAAACTTGACACTTGGGTTCAGAAGTTGTGTTACAAACTTGACACTTGGGTTCAGAAGTTGTGTTACAAACTTGACACTTGTGTTCAGAAGTTGTGTTACAAACTTGACACTTGGGTTCAGAAGTTGTGTTACAAACTTGACACTTGGGTTCAGAAGTTGTGTTACAAACTTGACACTTGGGTTCAGAAGTTGTGTTACAAACTTGACACTTGGGTTCAGAAGTTGTGTTACAAACTTGACACTTGTGTTCAGAAGTTGTGTTACAAACTTGACACTTGGGTTCAGAAGTTGTGTTACAAACTTGACACTTGGGTTCAGAAGTTGTGTTACAAACTTGACACTTGGGTTCAGAAGTTGTGTTACAAACTTGACACTTTGGTTCAGAAGTTGTGTTACAAACTTGACACTTGGGTTCAGAAGTTGTGTTACAAACTTGACACTTGGGTTCAGAAATTGTGTTACAAACTTGACACTTGGGTTCAGAAGTTGTGTTACAAACTTGACACTTGGGTTCAGAAGTTTTGTTACAAACTTACGCTTTGGTTCAGAAGTTTTGTTACAAACTTACGCTTTGGTTCAGAAGTTGTGTTACAAACTTGACACTTGGGTTCAGAAGTTGTGTTACAAACTTGACACTTGGGTTCAGAAGTTGTGCTACAAACTTGACACTTGGGTTCAGAAGTTGTGCTACAAACTTGACACTTGGGTTCAGAAGTTGTGTTACAAACTTGACACTTGGGTTCAGAAGTTGTGTTACAAACTTGACACTTGGGTTCAGAAGTTGTGTTACAAACTTGACACTTTGGTTCAGAAGTTGTGTTACAAACTTGACACTTGGGTTCAGAAGTTGTGTTACAAACTTGACACTTGGGTTCAGAAGTTGTGTTACAAACTTGACACTTGGGTTCAGAAGTTGTGTTACAAACTTGACACTTGGGTTCAGAAGTTGTGTTACAAACTTGACACTTGGGTTCAGAAGTTGTGCTACAAACTTACGCTTTGGTTCAGAAGTTGTGTTACAAACTTACGCTTTGGTTCAGAAGTTGTGCTACAAACTTACGCTTTGGTTCAGAAGTTGTGTTACAAACTTACGCTTTGGTTCAGAAGTTGTGTTACAAACTTGACACTTGGGTTCAGAAATTGTGTTACAAACTTACGCTTTGGTTCAGAAGTTGTGTTACAAACTTACGCTTTGGTTCAGAAGTTGTGTTACAAACTTGACACTTGGGTTCAGAAGTTGTGTTACAAACTTGACACTTGGGTTCAGAAGTTGTGTTACAAACTTGACACTTGGGTTCAGAAGTTGTGTTACAAACTTGACACTTGGGTTCAGAAGTTGTGTTACAAACTTGACACTTGTGTTCAGAAGGTGTGTTACAAACTTGACACTTGGGTTCAGAAGTTGTGTTACAAACTTGACACTTGGGTTCAGAAGTTGTGTTACAAACTTGACACTTGGGTTCAGAAGTTGTGTTACAAACTTGACACTTGGGTTCAGAAGTTGTGTTACAAACTTGACACTTGGGTTCAGAAGTTGTGTTACAAACTTGACACTTGGGTTCAGAAGTTGTGTTACAAACTTGACACTTGGGTTCAGAAGTTGTGCTACAAACTTGACACTTGGGTTCAGAAGTTGTGCTACAAACTTGACACTTGGGTTCAGAAGTTGTGTTACAAACTTGACATTTGGGTTCAGAAGTTGTGTTACAAACTTGACACTTGGGTTCAGAAATTGTGTTACAAACTTGACACTTGGGTTCAGAAGTTGTGCTACAAACTTGACACTTGGGTTCAGAAGTTGTGTTACAAACTTGACATTTGGGTTCAGAAGTTGTGTTACAAACTTGACACTTTGGTCGCTAGGGTCTGGTTGTATCCGGGGTACTTATGACTTATTCCTGACACCTCGAACCCATAAGTCGGTCAAAAGTATTTAAACAAGGAAGTTTGATATGTGTTATGGTTTCCCGTGTTTGTTTTAGTTTTTTTTTTTTTGCATCTATATTAGTAGTTGTGAATACATTTCTTTATAAAGTTGCGTTATTCTTTAGTATTATTTATTCTAATAATCAAGAGAAGAAATTGCTTTTTAATTTGCTTTATTTTTTAGTAAAAAAAAACTATTTAAATGGGCTTTATGGAAGCCCCTTTTAGACTATTTAAAGTGGAGCAATAAGTCGTGGAAGTTTGCCTAACTTTCATACTACATTCTCTAGTCGCTATCTTTAAAGCAAGGGTTGTCGTTATGGTTGGCGTAGAGTCACTGGCCAACCATTTTCTTGTACCAATATCTGGGTATGGCCAACCATTTTCTTGTACCAATATCTGGGTACGGCCAACCATTTTCTTGTACCAATATGTGGGTACGGCTAACCATTTTCTTGTACCAATATCTGGTTACGGCTAACCATTTTCTTGTACCAATATCTGGGTACGGCTAACCATTTTCTTGTACCAATGTGGCCACGGCCAACCATTTTCTTGTACCAATATCTGGGTACGGCCAACCATTTTCTTGTACCAATATGTGGGTACGGCTAACCATTTGTGTGTGCTTCCAGTTGCCGTGGGCGAGCGACCTTGAGATGCGAGCTGACCTTGAAGCATGAGCTGCTGTGGCGTGTTCAAGCTCCAGTTCTCCCTGCGGCGGTCAGAGGACGACGGCCCGGTCTTCAAGAAACAAGATGGCGACCGTTTTGAGAGCGCCATCACCGTCAAGCTCAACGCCAACACCAAGTACACCGTCTTCCTCACCAGCCGCCCCGCCCGCAGTATCAAGTGAGTACCACCTCACGGCGACCTTTTGTCGGAACCATTTTTTTTCTTGGCTTTTTTTTTTCTAAACTTGTTTCTGTTGACTTTTAAAAATTAAAATGAATTAACTTTAAATGTTACGTTTCTCCGATGTTAATACAACCATCTTAAGAGTTCAAGTGTGTTGCGTGTTGTGAACAAATCAAGTTCCGGTTGTCCACAGAAAGGTTTTTCTAAAAGCCGAGAAGCTGGAGATCAACCAACAAAGACCAGAGAGAGCAGACGACAACTGTAACGTGTACCACGCTGATTGGTCCACCATCGGCTTTGACGTCAACAAGAGTAACGTCAGGACGTATCTGCCCATAGTCATAGAGGTGTGTCGTGTTATAGGTGTGTCGTCTAGTGTTGGAGGTGTGTCGTGTTATAGGTGTGTCATGTTATAGGTGTGTCGTCTAGTGTTGGAGGTGTGTCGTGTTATAGGTGTGTCGTCTAGTGTTGGAGGTGTGTCGTGTTATAGGTGTGTCGTGTTATAGGTGTGTCGTCTAGTGTTATAGGTGTGTCGTCTAGTGTTGGAGGTGTGTCGTGTTATAGGTGTGTCGTGTTATAGGTGTGTCGTCTAGTGTTATAGGTGTGTCGTCTAGTGTTGGAGGTGTGTCATGTTATAGGTGTGTCGTCTGGCGTTGGAGGTGTGTTGTGTTATAGGTGTGTCGTGTTGTGTTATAGGTGTGTCGTGTAGTGTTGAAGGTGTGTCGTGTAATGTTATAGGTGTGTCGTCTGGTGTTATAGGTGTGTCGTGTTATAGGTGTGTCGTCTGGTGTTATAGGTGTGTCGTGTTATAGGTGTGTCGTCTGGTGTTATAGGTGTGTCGTGTTATAGGTGTGTCGTCTGGTGTTGGAGGTGTGTCGTCCGGTGTTGGGGGTTTTGTCGTCCGGTGTTGGGGGTGTGTCGTGTAATGTTATAGATGTGTCGTCTGGTGTTGGGGTTGTGTTGTCTAATGGGCTGGGGATGTTATGTGAAGATTTTCTCTACATATAGACCACATTGTTTACTTGTTTGATGTAGCGATATTGTCACATGCTTTAAGCATTTCACTCACAGCGGCCCTATCCGCCCCCCCCCCCCCCTAAGTAAAGGCCAGACACAATCCACTACACTAACCATTACCTTAACCAACTCACCCTAAACCTTACCCCCCCCCCTAAGTAAAGGCCAGACACAATCCACTACACTAACCATT
Source organism: Physella acuta (assembly GCF_028476545.2). Lineage (NCBI taxonomy): Eukaryota > Metazoa > Mollusca > Gastropoda > Physidae > Physella > Physella acuta. The sequence continues at coordinate 407,130 of NW_026731872.1, forward strand.
ACCTTAACCAGCTCACCCTAAACTTTACCCCCTCCCTAGATCGCGATGTTTGTCTACCAGTAGCTTTGGGTCAAGAGGGTGGGAGGGGTGAGGGGGCTGGTCACGTGTCTCCCGGGACGAAATCCGGCTCCTAACAGGAAATTAAAAAAAGATGGGAGATACTGGACCGAGCCTTCAACACCCCCCCCCCCCCCCCCGACAGCTTCCCAACGCATGGATATTGTATTTCTTTCTTACATCGGGTTTGTTAGTAAGAACAAAGGGAAACAACTTCAGAAAGAAAAACGTTTTATCTAATCCACACATTTTTTTTTATTGTTGTGAGTTGTTCCCCTTTCTACCCTGTCGTTACCCCCTTTTTTCCAAGAAGTTGCCATCTCTGCCCATTTGTTGCCCTATAAAAATGTGTTACCCTTTCTGCCCAGTTGTTAACCTCTCTGTCCAGTAGCTGCCCTTTCTGCCCAGTAGCTGCCCTTTCTGCCCAGTAGTCGCTGAAACCTGGCCAGCATTGATCGATTCCAAATTAACTTGTAATTTTCCCTCGTCTTGACCAGCTTTTGAGCAGACGTACACATTAATCGATGGCTGCCATCGATTTGTTCAAGAGAATCGTTAATTGATGACGTCATGGGCACTAGGGCCTAGGACGGTTTTTTAAACTCAGGATACTTGAAAGAAAAATCAAGCAAACCTAGTGTTTGCCACTCGATACCGTGTCGCGATACCTGGGGCATACTGTATCGATACTTTTTTGTAATCAAATCCGATTCCTGCTTTATTCGGTTGTTAATGTCAGATTGATTCATTGGCTTCGTTTTAAAGCTGGCGTGTGTGTGCGTGTGATGGAGGGAGGGGGGGCAATTATTTTTTATAATGTCAGTAACATTGGCGATGCAATCAACAGTATTATATTTAAAATAACCAAGACATGTTAATACCAAAGTAAAAAATAATTGACTAACTCCGCCTACCATTGAAAGTATGTGCCTACCATTGAGAGCATCTACGCCTACCATTGAGAGTATGGGCCTACCATTGAGAGTATATGGCGACCATTTCGGCCTATGTATTCCTATCTTTTATCCTGCTACATAGCGTCCTAACATCACACTGTGTGTATGTGTGCGCTGAGTGCGTTAAGATTAAGCTCAGGATGACAGTGAGCTCAACACAAGGGCCCTGTACTCCCACTTGTCCGGGCGGGCCAACAGATATTCTGTCCGTCAAGGGGAGGCGACTCACGGGGAGGTAACGGTGAGAGGGGAGACAATAGAACAAATTAGATTCGATCAACGCTACTGGAAAAGGACATTATTCCTCGTCATCCCCTTCCCCCCTCAACAGTACCACCAAGTATATTCCCACCCCCACCCATTTCACAAAAACTAAAGTAGGACACCCCCTCGCCCCCCCCCCCCCAAAAAAAAAAAATCACTGTCTCCGTGTCTAGTCATGGACAAGAATCCCATTGATCATTCGGATTCTGGTGGATGTTTTTTTTTTAAATATTTAATATACATTATTTAGACGGGGTCGTTACCGCGGGAAGGGGGGGTGGGAAGTGTTACTGAGTTAATGAATCTTTCGGTAATGGTGGGGGAAGGGACTGGTCAGGTGTAATGTCCTTGTCCCCCACATCACTTGGTCAACATTTGTACACTGTCAGTCGTGTCAGTCCTCCTTTGGTGTCTGCAGGGGAAAAACCAAAACTGATGACGCCGCTATGACAGTCCTATATTGCTGACTCCACTCATGACAGTCCTATATTGCTGACTCCACTCATGACAGTCCTATATTGCTGACTCCACTCATGACAGTCCTATATTGCTGACTCCACTCATGACAGTCCTATATTGCTGACTCCACTCATGACAGTCATATATTGCTGACTCCACTCATGACAGTCCTATATTGCTGACTCCACTTATGACAGTCCTATATTGCTGACTCCACTCATGACAGTCCTATATTGCTGACTCCACTCATGACAGTCCCATATTGCTGACTCCACTCATGACAGTCCCATATTGCTGACTCCACTCATGACAGTCCTATATTGCTGACTCCACTTATGACAGTCCTATAGTGCTGACTCGACTATGACTCCACTAGCCGGACGAGCCCTACATCACATATCGTCCAGATTTTGGCAAAATTAATTACATCCAGTATGTAATTAACATTCTTTATTCTGTCCGCCCACTGATTAATTTTACAAACACGTGCGAAGCTAATGAATAATTGTTGCACGTGAAGTTGACGCTGCCGGTTAAAATAACTCATCATCCCTCACATCCCGATTCTATCCCTAACATCCTTGACTCATGATGCCGCTATCCTTATTGAGCTATCCTTAATTTTTTCTTCTTCAATATCACCGTTCATTTTTTTTATTCCCAACACTATCCCTATAACCCTCCCCTATCCTAAAAAAAACCCCTCTATCCTTAGCGCCACACCCCTCTATATCTCTAACCCTACGAACTTCATTTCCGCTGCTCCCCCCCGCCCCCTCCCCATTGATTTTTCATTGAGCGAGATTGACGTCACGGCGGGAGAAGGGAGATAACGTGGCTTGTAACTGGACAAGGGAGATAAAAGAATTATGATGCTATGGGCTAGGAATGCAAATCACTTGGACTCAGTTTTTGGCAAGAGCTCACTTTTTTCCCAACAACGGTAGCGATGCTCTGGCCGTCCCAGGGATGCTGGTACAGTGAGTTTCATCCCTGCTGCCTGCACGTGGGACAGTCTTGACCCCCCTGCTATGCTGTCATGAGACAGTGTTGACCCCTCCTACTATGCTGTCATGAGACAGTCTTGACCCCTCCTGCTATGTTGTCATGAGACAGTGTTGACCCCTCCTGCTATGCTGTCATGAGACAGTCTTGACCCCCCTGCTATGCTGTCATGAGACAGTCTTGACCCCCCTGCTATGCTGTCATGAGACAGTCTTGACCCCCCTGCTATGCTGTCATGAGACAGTGTTGACCCCTCCTGCTATGTTGTCATGAGACAGTGTTGACCGATGACAGGAGTTATCTACAAATGGTCACCTTCCTCTGGCCAACCACACTTAAAATGGCCACCTCTCTCTGGCCAACCACACTTAAAATGGCCACCTTCCTTAGACAAACCAAATTGTTTTACCTGGGTCCATTGGGTCAGCTACCCTGATTGGGTTGACCCCCTAAAAGAGTGGGGTCATCCCACTTACCCCCCCCCCCCCCCGGGTCACCTAACCAAGCCGGACAATGCAATGTGTTATGCCGGATGAGCGTCACTGTTCGCTTGTGGTGAATCGATAGACTAGGGCTGAGGACACCTTTTTGTTGGCTAGTGCTGGAGCTAGATCTAGTACAAGCACGCAGACTTTCTTTACAATCTATACTTAGTTCAGAATTTGTTTACAGTTGGTTGTCCAATCTATACTTAGCTCAGAATTTGTTTACAGTTTGTTGTCCAATCTATAATTAGCTCAGAATTTGCATCTACATACACTATTAAGTAATTACCGTTAACAGGTTAATTTTTTTTTACTAGATGGACAGTGGCCTACGAGTGGAAACGAAACTGCAAGTGAAAGTATATCCGGAAACGGAAACGACGCACTGCAAGTGGGGTGATGAACTTCACATGCTCGACCTTGAATGCGCGGTGAAGGCCGACAAGACGGCGGTCGAGATCAGGAAAGTGCAGTACATCTAGCTGTTCAGCTGCTCGGAGTGCAGTACATCTAGCTGTTCAGCTGCTCGGAGTGCAGTACATCTAGCTGTTCAGCTGCTCGGAGTGCAGTACATCTAGCTGTTCAGCTACTCGGAGTGCAGTACATCTAGCTGTTCAGCTGCTCGGAGTGCTGTACATCTAGCTGTTCAGCTGCTCGGAGTGCAGTACATCTAGTTGTTCAGCTACTCGGAGTGCAGTACATCTAGCTGTTCAGCTGTTCGGAGTGCTGTACATCTAAGCTGTTCAGCTGCTCGGAGTGCCGTACATCTAGCTGTTCAGCTGCTCGGAGATCTTGAAAACTTTTTGTAGTATTTCAGTTTAGCCATACCCTCCCTATTCTAGAACTATACCGCTGGTGGCGATACTTCAATACTAAACCCTAGTCATGCAACAGTATAAATCTGATCCAAATGATCTCAACGCCACCGGCCACAACACCTTAATACGCTACATTACATGGCCGGCTAATACCGCAGTACAAAATATGAGGGTATGGCTAATCGATGAGAACATTCCCATCAACATATAAATTGCTTGCTTGTGTGGAGTGACAAAAGACGATATGATTGGCTCACCACTGAGGCGGCTCAAGCTTCCAACTGTCACGGATGGCGCATGGGGCTACTGGTGCAAGGTGGGCAGACGACAGGCCTAATGCATTCGTGACGTCAGCATAGTGGGGGCTCTCAGCCCCACACATACCATGGGCAGTGTGGGGGCTCTCAGCCCCACACATACCATGGGCAGAGTGGAGGGCATACCATGGGCATTGTGGGGGCTCTCAGCCCCACACATACCATGGGCAGTGTGGGGGCTCTCAGCGCCACACATACCATGGGCAGTGTGGGGGCTCTCAGCCCCACACATACCATGGGCAGAGTGGGGGCTCTCAGCCCCACACATACCATGGGCAGTGTGGGGGCTCTCAGCCCCACACATACCATGGGCAGAGTGGGGGCTCTCAGCCCCACACATACCATGGGCAGTGTGGGGGCTCTCAGCCCCACACATACCATGGGCAGTGTGGGGGCTCTCAGCCCCACACATACCATGGGCAGAGTGGGGGCTCTCAGCCCCACACATACCATGGGCAGTGTGGGGGCTCTCAGCCCCACACATACCATGGGCAGTGTGGGGGCTCTCAGCCCCACACATATCATAGTTTTGTAGCAGTTATTTCCACACAATATGGGTTGTGTGTGTGGAGGGGGGAGGTAACTAGTCTCAGATAAAAAAAGGTTTGTGTTACTAGAAATACTAGAAAACGTGTGTAATAAAACTGAAATAGATAATTGTGATGTTATGAGAGAATTTTAAAACAAAAATTATTTTGGCTCAATTATGAAACAGGCGAAATTAAGGTATTTGTCCAACAATTTGCGAAGAATAGAACACAAAATCCTCCCCCCCCCCCCTCTTTGCCCCCACACACACTTGCATTCTTTTTGAAGTAAATAATTTGAAATTTTAAAAATCCATTATGTTTATATTTTACAAGTGTATATTTTATAAATGCCAAAAGATGACCCAACCAAAAGATGTCATAAATGTCATAGCTCAAACTGTGATGCCACGGGGAATTACTCTACATATATTCTATTTATATCTTGTAATAAGGGAAATTACTGGTGGCGTGAGAATGAAAGGGTGGGGATGACGTCATGTGCTGTGAGTTGTTTTATCTATAAGTATTAAGTGTGATCTGATAGTGAAGGGTTTTTTGTTTACTTTGGTGAGCACTAACTAGTTCTTTTTTTTTTAGCAATTAGCATAATATATGTGTCCGTGTTCTTAGTGGTCAATAAGAAATGTTTGATGTACCAAGCTAAATTTAGATGATGGTAGATTTTAACAATGTCTGTGTGTTGTTGTAATTACACTTTTGGGAAATGAAACAGAAACCATGTATTAATGTTGTAGTGTTAGATTGCGTGTGTATGTATTCTACCCATTAATATGCTAGATTTTTTTAAATTTTAAAGTAAAATGTATACAACTTTGCTGATGTATGTTATTTATAATTTAACTATTTTATTTTGATCATTTTAAAATATGAGATACATATGAATTATTCTTGATATTTTGGCAATATTTTTCCATATATTTCCCCCCTCTTTAGCATTGATGGACTTATACATTCAATGATTCTTGGTGTCTTCGGTGTAAATATGCAGCATTTTATTTTAACCTGATATTTTATGCAAAATCTGGCCACTATCGGGCTAGACAATGCCGGCTTGCACTATGTAAATGTGTTGCAATATTGGATAGCAATAAAGCTTAAAACTGTTTCTGCTATTGGTCTGGTGTTCATGTTATACATTTGTTGATCTATTTTTAAATTGTCAACTCAAGATTGAATTGTACTGAAGAAAGAGATAAGGACAAAGAAAAACAAACTGGGTAGAAAAAGGAACAGTGGCCCTGTCTTAAAGTAGCCCTGTCCTAGAGTGGCCCTGTCCTAGAGTAGCCCTGTCCTACAGTAGCCCTGTCCTACAGCTACAGTAGCCCTGTCCTACAGTAGCCCTGTCCTACAGTGGCCCTGTCCTACAGTGGCCCTGTCCTACAGTAGCCCTGTCCTACAGTAGCCCTGTCCTAGAGTGGCCCTGTCCTACAGTAGCCCTGTCCTACAGCTACAGTAGCCCTGTCCTAGAGTGGCCCTGTCCTACAGTGGCCCTGTCCTACAGTAGCCCTGTCCTACAGTAGCCCTGTCCTACAGTAGTCCTGTCCTACAGTAGCCCTGTCCTACAGCTACAGTAGCCCTGTCCTACAGTAGCCCTGTCCTACAGTAGCCCTGTCCTACAGTAGCCCTGTCCTACAGTAGCCCTGTCCTACAGTAGCCCTGTCCTACAGTAGCCCTGTCCTACAGTAGCCCTGTCCTACAGTAGCCCTGTCCTACAGCTACAGTAGCCCTGTCCTAGAGTGGCCCTGTCCTACAGTGGCCCTGTCCTACAGTAGCCCTGTCCTACAGTAGCCCTGTCCTACAGTAGTCCTGTCCTACAGTAGCCCTGTCCTACAGCTACAGTAGCCCTGTCCTACAGTAGCCCTGTCCTACAGTAGCCCTGTCCTACAGTGGCCCTGTCCTACAGCTACAGTAGCCCTGTCCTACAGTAGCCCTGTCCTACAGTAGCCCTGTCCTACAGTAGCCCTGTCCTACAGTAGTCCTGTCCTACAGTAGCCCTGTCCTACAGCTACAGTAGCCCTGTCCTACAGTAGCCCTGTCCTACAGTAGCCCTGTCCTACAGTGGCCCTGTCCTACAGCTACAGTAGCCCTGTCCTACAGTAGCCCTGTCCTACAGTAGCCCTGTCCTACAGTAGCCCTGTCCTACAGTAGCCCTGTCCTACAGTAGCCCTGTCCTACAGTAGCCCTGTCCTACAGTAGCCCTGTCCTACAGTAGCCCTGTCCTACAGCTACAGTAGCCCTGTCCTACAGTAGCCCTGTCCTACAGTAGCCCTGTCCTACAGTAGCCCTGTCCTACAGTAGCCCTGTCCTACAGCTACAGTAGCCCTGTCCTACAGTAGCCCTGTCCTACAGTAGCCCTGTCCTACAGTGGCCCTGTCCTACAGTAGCCCTGTCCAACAGTAGCCCTGTCCTACAGTGGCCCTGTCCTACAGCTACAGTAGCCCTGTCCTACAGTAGCCCTGTCCTACAGTAGCCCTGTCCTACAGTAGCCCTGTCCTACAGTAGTCCTGTCCTACAGTAGCCCTGTCCTACAGCTACAGTAGCCCTGTCCTACAGTAGCCCTGTCCTACAGTAGCCCTGTCCTACAGTGGCCCTGTCCTACAGCTACAGTAGCCCTGTCCTACAGTAGCCCTGTCCTACAGTAGCCCTGTCCTACAGTAGCCCTGTCCTACAGTAGCCCTGTCCTACAGTAGCCCTGTCCTACAGTAGCCCTGTCCTACAGTAGCCCTGTCCTACAGTAGCCCTGTCCTACAGCTACAGTAGCCCTGTCCTACAGTAGCCCTGTCCTACAGTAGCCCTGTCCTACAGTGGCCCTGTCCTACAGTAGCCCTGTCCAACAGTAGCCCTGTCCTACAGTAGCCCTGTCCTAGAGTGGCCCTGTCCTACAGTAGCCCTGTCCTACAGCTACAGTGGCCCTGTCCTACAGTAGCCCTGTCCTACAGTAGCCCTGTCCTACAGTAGCCCTGTCCTACAGTAGCCCTGTCCTACAGTAGCCCTGTCCTACAGTGGCCCTGTCCTACAGTAGCCCTGTCCTACAGTAGTCCTGTCCTACAGTGGCCCTGTCCTACAGTAGCCCTGTCCAACAGTAGCCCTGTCCTACAGTAGCCCTGTCCTACAGTAGCCCTGTCCTAGAGTAGCCCTGTCCAACAGTAGCCCTGTCTTAAGTAGCCCTGTCCTACAGTGGCCCTGTCCTACAGTAGCCCTGTCCTACAGTAGCCCTGTCCTACAGTAGCCCTGTCCTACAGTAGCCCTGTCCTACAGTAGCCCTGTCCTACAGTGGCCCTGTCCTACAGTGGCCCTGTCCTACAGTAGCCCTGTCCTACAGTAGCCCTGTCCTAGAGTGGCCCTGTCCTACAATGGCCCTGTCCTACAGTAGCCCTGTCCTACAGTAGCCCTGTCCTAGAGTGGCCCTGTCCTACAGTGGCCCTGTCCTACAGTAGCCCTGTCCTACAGTAGCCCTGTCCTAGAGTGGCCCTGTCCTACAGTAGCCCTGTCCTACAGTAGCCCTGTCCTACAGTAGCCCTGTCCTACAGTAGCCCTGTCCTAGAGTGGCCCTGTCCTACAGTGGCCCTGTCCTACAGTAGCCCTGTCCTACAGTAGCCCTGTCCTACAGTAGCCCTGTCCTACAGTAGTCCTGTCCTACATTGGCCCTGTCCTACAGTGGCCCTGCCCTACAGTAGCCCTGTCCTAGAGTGGCCCTGTCCTACAGTGGCCCTGTCCTACAGTAGCCCTGTCCTACAGTAGCCCTGTCCTAGAGTGGCCCTGTCCTACAGTAGCCCTGTCCTACAGTAGCCCTGTCCTACAGTAGCCCTGTCCTACAGTAGCCCTGTCCTACAGTAGCCCTGTCCTACAGTAGCCCTGTCCTACAGTGGCCCTGTCCTACAGTAGCCCTGTCCTAGAGTGGCCCTGTCCTACAGTGGCCCTGTCCTACAGTAGCCCTGTCCTACAGTAGCCCTGTCCTACAGTAGCCCTGTCCTACAGTAGCCCTGTCCTACAGTAGCCCTGTCCTACAGTAGCCCTGTCCTACAGTGGCCCTGTCCTACAGTAGCCCTGTCCTAGAGTGGCCCTGTCCTACAGTGGCCCTGTCCTACAGTAGCCCTGTCCTACAGTAGCCCTGTCCTACAGTAGCCCTGTCCTACAGTAGCCCTGTCCTACATTGGCCCTGTCCTACAGTGGCCCTGCCCTACAGTAGCCCTGTCCTACAGTAGCCCTGTCTTACAGTAGTCCTGTCCTACAGTGGCCCTGTCCTACAGTAGCCCTGTCCTACAGTAGCCCTGTCCTACAGTAGCCCTGTCCTACAGTAGCCCTGTCCTACAGTAGCCCTGTCCTACAGTAGCCCTGTCTTAAAGTAGCCCTGTCCTAGAGTGGCCCTGTCCTACAGTAGCCCTGTCCTACAGTAGCCCTGTCCTAGAGTGGCCCTGTCCTACAGTAGCCCTGTCCTACAGTAGCCCTGTCCTACAGCTACAGTAGCCCTGTCCTACAGTAGCCCTGTCCTACAGTAGCCCTGTCCTACAGTAGCCCTGTCCTACAGTAGCCCTGTCCTACAGTAGCCCTGTCATAGTCGCCCTGTCCTACAGTAGCCCTGTCTTACAGTAGCCCTGTCCTAGAGTGGCCCTGTCCTACAGTAGCCCTGTCCTACAGTAGCCCTGTCCTACAGTAGCCCTGTCCTACAGTAGCCCTGTCCTACAGTAGCCCTGTCTTAAAGTAGCCCTGTCCTAGAGTGGCCCTGTCCTACAGTAGCCCTGTCCTAGAGTGGCCCTGTCCTACAGTAGCCCTGTCCTACAGTAGCCCTGTCCTACAGTAGCCCTGTCCTACAGTAGCCCTGTCCTAGAGTGGCCCTGTCCTACAGTAGCCCTGTCCTACAGTGGCCCTGTCCTACAGTAGCCCTGTCCTACAGTAGCCCTGTCCTACAGTAGCCCTGTCCTACAGTAGCCCTGTCCTAGAGTGGCCCTGTCCTACAGTAGCTCTGTCCTTCCCATAAAACAGTTGCCATCTGGAGAAATGTTCACCCTCTCTAGTGCCTTACACTTTCGCATGTCACTTGGGACATGTCATATAGGACATTTCTGAATTAAGTCTAAATAAAGACTAATGCAAATAAGTATAGATGATACATTTGAAATACAACTGTTTATAACAAATTAAATGGACCCATATGTAATAGGACTGTCAAAACAAATCAAATTTTATTTTTCTTTATAGTCAGGGTTCTCTGGACACAAAAATAGAGCTACTTGAACAAGGTACATAGAAATACATTATTTCTTCACAATCACATGCATTATTATATGTTATTTGTGCACAATAAATACGCTGACATCAGACAACCAAACCCCTCTAACACCACACACATAAACCCCACACACCCAAGCCTCTCTAACACTAACACACCCAAGCCCTACACACCCAAACCCCACTGACACCACGCACCCAAGCCCACCAATACCACACACCCAAGCTCCACTAACACCACACACCCAAACCACACTGACACCACACACCCAAACCCCACTGACACCACACACCAAAGCCCACCTGACACCACACACCCAAGCCCACCAATACCACACACCCAAGCCCCTCTAACACCACACACCCAAGCCCACCCAACACCACACACCCAAGCCCACCCAACACCACACACCCAAGCCCCACTAACACCACACACCCAAGCCCACCCAACACCACACACCCAAGCCCACCCAACACCACACACCCAAGCCCCACTAACACCACACACCCAAGCCCCTCTAACACCACACACCCAAGCCCACCCAAAACCACACACAACCAAACCCCACTGACACCACACACACAAACCCCACTGACACCACACACCCAAACCCCACTGACACCACACACCCAAGCCCCACTAACACCACACACCCAAGCCCCACTAACACCACACACCCAAACCCCACTGACACCACACACCCAAGCCCCTCTAACACCACACACCAAAACCACACACAACCAAACCCCACTAACCCCACACACCCAAACCCCACTGACACCACACACCCAAGCCCACCCAACACCACACACCCAAACCCCACTGACACCACACAACCAAGCCCACCCAACACCACACACCCAAGCCCCACTAACACCACACACCCAAACCCCACTGACACCACACACCCAAGCCCACCCAACACCACACACCCAAGCCCCACTAACACCACACAACCAAGCCCACCCAACACCACACACCCAAACCCCACTGACACCACACAACCAAGCCCACCCAACACCACACACCCAAGCCCCACTAACACCACACACCCAAGCCCACCCAACACCACACACCCAAGCCCCTCTAACACCACACACCCAAACCCCACACAACCAAGCCCCACTAACACCACACACCCAAACCCCACTGACACCACACACCCAAGCCCCACTAACACCACACAACCAAGCCCACCTGACACCACACACCCAAGCCCATTGACATGTTAGAGCCCCCACTACATCTCACACCTACAACCCACACCTAAAGCATCACCGCAATCAATTAAAGAAGGCTGACCATAAAATAACACAAGGCACATTTGGTTCATTGACACGCCTACATCTCCCACATTTGACCACCTAGTTTTGATTTACTGCTTGCTACAGCACTATGGTGCTGTTTTCTTTAGTCAAGAGCAGAACAAGTACAAATAGAAAACAATTCTTGAAAAACAAAATGTGGTTAGTATAGTCATGTATATGTTTGATCATGTGCTCATTTTGTTTTTGATTCGATGCTGAACATTCAAATAAAATGCTCAAGTTAAAACATGGCAAATAAATTTTAAAAATTCTAAAGGAAGCTCTTTTTAACCCTTTTACGGACACCATACCTTGCACAGAATTTTGAACCAGTAGCTGAGCAAAATGTGCCACAACAAAGGTCCCACTCCTAAAAGCACAATGTCTAAACAAAAATCAACTAGCTCTTCATTTTTTTCTGAGAAATAAAAAGTGCAAACTACATGGCTCCTCTCATCCCCCTCCCTACTGGCAAAGGTCAAAGCAGTCAAATAAGGACAGCATGTGTTCTACCATCTTAGGTACAATAACAGATTAGGGTTGATAGTGACACATTTGGAGACACCTGCAGATCTCATTAAATAATTCTGGCCAGTTGGTAACACAAGGTACGTTTGTATACTTGACACAAACTTCCTCTACTCAAATAACATCATCACTTAACTCTGACTTACTGCTAAAAAATATAATTGGTTGGGGTCCTTTTTTAACAGTCAAATGCTGAATACGCACAATTTTGAAAATTCTTAGCCACATTTTTATAAAACTGAGTTTGTGTGATGATATATTAAATGAATGGATGAATGAATACATTTTACAATTGCTTCTTTACAGACATAATAATTAGGATGATTGGGCCCCTATAAAATATATCACAAGTTCCATAAATACAAATAATTTAATTAATGTTTATCTCCCTTAAAATTGTCTCCCCTGTGGCCTGATAAGTTTCTCTTGAGCAGCTTTATAAACTGGTTTTAAGTCACCAAGTGGTGGCCAGGATCTCTGAAACAATAAAGTCATTTCAAACATCCCATCTCAACTCCTGGTGAGGCAGCCAATAACACATTGGCTAGGCTAAAACATGATAAAACAAAATAAGAAACAGGAACTTACAGAAAACAATGGATGGAGTGCTTGGCCTTGATCTTGTTTTAATAACACCAGGAGGTAGTGTAGGATGGAGTGCTGGGGGTAAAATAATAACATGAGGTAGTGTAGGATGGAGTGCTGGGGGTAAAATAATAACATGAGGTAGTGTAGGATGGAGTGCTGGGGGTAAAATAATAACATGAGGTAGTGTAGGATGGAGTGCTGGGGGTAAAATAATAACATGAGGTCCCTGACAGCAACACAAGACTGCATTTAAAGCCTAATTTCAACACTTAATAAGAAGCAACTACTGAAAACTACTACACCAGTTTCAAAACTTGTGAAATAAGCTGTACATTAGATTAATTTTAATGATCTAAAAATCTAATGTATTTAAAAGAATTTCAACAGCTGTATTTAAAAACTTTAACTCCAAAAGATTAAACTATTCAGTTTTATAAAAAAGCAATTGAATGTTTGCGTGAGAAGTCACAATATATAAATTACCTACCATTGATATAGCTTCATTGATGACAACATCCTTGATATGAGAAACATGAAAAAAGTTGGTTTCCCTGTGACCCAGATAATACAGGGTCTCTACCTGCAGGCCTAGTGATGGGAGGATCACAACATTTTCTGGGGGGAAATACATTACATAGTAGTTAGTAGGTAGGATACAATTTTATACTCATTTGCTACACAACAATCTGCTAGGATTGACACAATTATTTAGTTATCAATTCATTGTGCCACTACTATAAAGGCTAATTTGAACTAACATATCCTCACACTACAGCACATACATACCAGAATGTATTTTTGAATACAATTTGAGAACCAGTGTTGTTGCCAGAGCCAAACACAGAGAGGCTAAAATATTTCTATCCTAGAAGAAAAAAAAAGGCTTAAGAATTTCTATCCATGTAAAAATACAGATATACATCTCTAAGTAGGTGTCTTAGATAAATAATGACTCACAAAAGTTTAAAAATAGCCAGATCACTGATTTAAAAAACTAAAATTTTAAAAACAAATAAAATTGAAATTCTAAAATAAAGACAAAAATACTTGTCAAACACTGAAAAAGTTTTCCTCATAAAAACTTACAAGCATGTGTAATCTAAATGAGAAGGCTAGGATGAGAGTGATGACCAAGAGAATGGTAAAGAGAATTCTGCTCTTCAGTGGAGGGTGAACAACTGTAAACTCACTGCCCATATCACCATGGTCGCGATGGTACATCCTCAACACCATCTTCTGATACACTCTATACAAGATTACATCAAAACATCCTCAACACCATCTTCTGTTACACTCTATACAAGATGACATCAAAACATCATCAACACCATCTTCTGTTACACTCTATACAAGATGACATCAAAACATCCTCAACACCATCTTCTGATACACTCTATACAAGATGACATCAAAACATCATCAACACCATCTTCTGTTACACTCTATACAAGATGACATCAAAACATCCTCAACACCATCTTCTGATACACTCTATACAAGATTACATCAAAACATCCTCAACACCATCTTCTGATACACTCTATACAAGATGACATCAAAACATCCTCAACACCATCTTCTGTTACACTCTATACAAGATTACATCAAAACATCCTCAACACCATCTTCTGTTACACTCTATACAAGATGACATCAAAACATCCTCAACACCATCTTCTGTTACACTCTATACAAGATGACATCAAAACATCCTCAACACCATCTTCTGATACACTCTATACAAGATTACATCAAAACATCCTCAACACCATCTTCTGATACACTCTATACAAGATTACATCAAAACATCCTCAACACCATCTTCTGTTACACTCTATACAAGATGACATCAAAACATCCTCAACACCATCTTCTGTTACACTCTATACAAGATGACATCAAAACATCCTCAACACCATCTTCTGATACACTCTATACAAGATTACATCAAAACATCCTCAACACCATCTTCTGTTACACTCTATACAAGATGACATCAAAACATCCTCAACACCATCTTCTGTTACAATCTATACAAGATGACATCAAAAAATCTCGCGCTATAAGTTTATAAAAATAAAACTTAAACAAGATGGCTGCAATAGTAAATGAGCATGGTTGCATCTGTTGGAAACATCGCTAGTCTTCATTTATTACTGAAAAGTTTTAATTCAATTGTTTAAAAACAGGTAGATCTAGATCTCTACTTAAACTTAAATGAAACAAGGGCTAGGGTATTTTAAAAAACATAAATCCTCCTCAAAATGTGAAATAATTTTTAAAATTTAAGGAGCCACCTGTTTTTCACATTACAAGTCGCGGGCGATTTTACGTACCTAAAACGATAGATTACCTAAATAAATTACAAATTACTTTGAAATTACCGGAGTCTTATTCCAAGTGATCAGTAGCTCAGTAGTACTAAAAATAGTTTAATCATGATCTTAATGGGGGAAAAAAGCAATACCTTTCTCAGTAAACTTTAGTAGTTAGATCTAGATCTCTAGTTAAGTTAGTGCTAGATCTAGTTAGTATTTCACTGTCAACTTGAAACTTTCAAGACTTTCATTCAAATTCAATCAAGCAAGTTGAACAGTGAACTTTTCACTCACTCTCTCACTCACTATGATAGATCTAGTATTCATATTTTAAAGAAGATGGGCTCATTTTTACTTTAATTAAATTTTAAATTACAGTGTAGAAGTTGGAGTCTAGAAGCAGACATTGCCAAAATAATAGATCGCAGCTCTAAATTTAGTTTTAGATCTAGACTAGATCTAGATTTCTACATCTGGATTCTAGGTCCTAGTTTACTAAGTCTGCTAGCCTTGCTTTGAACTCCAACGAGTAAATGTTTTAGTGCTGTCCCTTGGTTCTAGTTTCATAAAAATTGTTCTATCTGCTGTAAAAGGCTTAAAAAACGAAACAAATAAATTAAATGCTGTGTTTATTTTAAATATAAAAATGTTGATAGCTGAGTGATAGTGATTGGGTGTTAGCAGTTGTACTGGCAGGTTGCTATCTTTAGATCTTCTCAATGATTTTTTGCACAGCCACCTTTACTCTCCCCTATCAGAGTTGGGTCAACTCAGGGATGTGCTGTAACTCTTTAACGTACGGGTTAACGGTATTTTTAGTTATTTAAATAGTTCTCGTACTACTATAGTTCATTGTTATACTTTAAATTGAAATAATCTATTTTCTCACTTTTTTGCATCATTACATAAAAGCCTGTTATTAAAACGTTTTTATGCATTTTTTTTTTTAAAATTGAAGTTCTTTACAGTTTACAGTGCTTTGGGGGCCATCCGTAAATGACGCAACGCTTTTTTTCCTCCCCCCCCCCCGTCACAAAAAGCCAGATCCCCCCCCCCTCTAAAATGATGTCACACATCAGCCTACTCTCTCAACAGAGTATTTTAATCAATTCCTATTACAATTTATTAAAACAGTTTTCTAAAACGCGAAATAACGGCTAAAATTCGTTTATTTTCTAGCACTGCTTTTTTATTATGCAAAAGTGTGACGTCACACCATCTGAACACCCCCCCCCTCCCTAACCACACAGTCACTAACTTACGACCCCCCCCCCCCGCTACGAGTGTGACGTCATTTATGGACGACCCCTTAGTCTTTGTAGGCCTACTTACCTCATCCGTCATGTGGACACCTGTCAATGAAAATTAAATATGACCTGGGAGAGGGGGGGGGGGGAACTAACATAGCGCCAGACCCCCCATGAAATTTAGCATTAATTTTAATGGTATTACACCATAACAAATTTGGAAGATTCAAAAAAATATTTCTAGAGTGTTTTCTGTAACAAAAGCTAGCCAGCTGACTGTAAGAGTTAGTAAAAGAAGGATCAATGATTGTATGATCACTGTATTGGTTGAGACCTCCAGACGTTTTTTCAAGGTGGCCAACACTGCCTTGGTAACAGTATTTTCAGAAGTCCCTGATGCATGCAATTATTTTCCCTTAAGTACCATAACTTACACACAAATAAATAGATTAACCGGGCGTGATCTCCCCTAAACTTTTTCGAATATTCTTGTATAAAACAACGGGGGATGGCAACTTGGGATATAGAAATGATTTTTAATTACTTAAACTTTTAAAAATAGAGTAGAATCTAGTAGAAAAAAAAGAAATGCGAACAAAGTGAATGGCAAACAATGAGTATAATAGTGCGGAATATTATTAGTACTTGATAAATTCATAAACGTTTTTTGAGAAACGGAAATAGCGAAGAAAAGTACTACTTCCGGTCAACAGAAATTACTCAGAATTTGAAAGAAGGCAGAGAATTAGATCTTTTACTTACATGTGAAATTTCATTTATCTGAAATTATACTTAAGTTTTAGGTTTTTGAAAAATTATTTGAAAGTTGAATAAGTTAAACTTCCGTGTACCAGAAATCGCTGAAACGTTGATACCGAACTACAAATTTGATATAATACTTATATATGAAATTTCATCAACCTAGCCATAAATGTACTCAAGTTAACGTGTGACAGACATATACACACAGACAAAACTGCCAAACTGTTTTTCAGAATCTGTGAGGTGTAAAACGTATATGAGAAAGTAAAAAGGCTCAGTTCAGTTTTTTTTTTGAACTGCCTGAATAAATAAAATATAAGAAAACTGATATATAATAAAACATTTTTTAAAAAAGAGGTTCTAACCCCCCCCCCCCCTGGTGTCATGACTATGCAATAAGGGTTTTATCTGGTAAAAAAAAATGTACATATTAACAATGACACCACATATCCAATTAAGTGAATGTAATATCTTTATTCATCAATGCTCAAATGCATGGAATACAAAAAGAAGGCTTTTATTCAGTCAATGTCCAGCACACAATAATCTTAA
The DNA here is from genome assembly GCF_028476545.2 of Physella acuta. Taxonomy (NCBI): domain Eukaryota; kingdom Metazoa; phylum Mollusca; class Gastropoda; family Physidae; genus Physella; species Physella acuta. The sequence goes on from NW_026731872.1 coordinate 424,574, forward strand.
CCTATCATCCAAAACATTTAACAAACTTAGTCCAGCAATCTTCACCTATTGTCCATAACATATAAAAAACTAACTAGATTGTTTTTCTTAGTCTCCTCAATTTTACATGTTACATGCTAACATTTTTCTGTTAGTAGATGATAGGCATCTAGCATAGTAATCCATACTATATTTTTATCTAATAAAATATAACAATTGCCCTAGTTGTATTGTAAGAGTTTAGACTATATTGTCACCAGTTGCTTATTGATAACGTGTCTTGTCATGCAAGTATAACTCACGCACAGACACATCTATCCACATGCAAACAGCCACATCTATCCACATGCAAACAGACACATCTATCCACATGCAAACAGCCACATCTATCCACATGCAAACAGCCACATCTATCCACATGCAAACAGCCACATCTATCCACATGCAAACATTCGCAGACTGTTATTTTCAACCTGACATGACCAACCAATACTAGCATTATTCAAATCACTAAATAAAATAAAAAAATCATTGCTCCACCTACCACTTAGTAAAGTAAAAACAAAAAAACAAAAAAAAAAACAAACAAAAAACACCACAACTTAGCAAAAGGCCAGCTCTCACTTTCTTTCCCATGTACCCCCAGACATTACATCCCCCCCCCCCCCCCGTACCCCCAGACACAACAGTTCATGTTGAGCACACCCCCCATACACCAAGTTACCAGGCTGTAATATATAGTAATAACAAAAAAAAAGGTCACAGCTTTATATCACAACACCCCTGCATTCAACCACTCATGGTTGACCCTGACCATGCTCCACACATACACAACATTTCTAGCAATCATGGTCAGCCTAAAATTAGACCCCTCCCCCTAAAACTAAGGGGAGAAGCATGAAACTAGAGAGAAGAAATCAGGCCAGGATGAGAGCAAGCTGTGGTTGGGGTGGAGCAAGTTATTGCTAATAAATCAATTCTACTCCATACAAAAATATTTCTCTCTCTCTCTCTTTGGTTCCAACTAGTCTTGGCATGGTTCCTAATGCTGACATGTTTACATTAGCAACCCATCTGTGGGTATCACCAAGTAGAAAACATTGCTCATAGAATGGATGACAAAATCATTTCATATACAGGTACAAAACCACAATGTCTTTCTTCAAGTATTACCTGTGATGTATGATTACGTATAAATATGTTCAATGGTACAAAAATTACTTTAAAATAATTGGAAGTTTTTCATCTATGGCTTGTCTCAACTGCAATAGAATAATTCTATTTACTTTTTTTTATACATATATTAGATGATACATGAGCTTTTGGAGTGCCTATTACATGTAAGAGAAATAACTCTTGATTACAATAATAATAGGGACCTACAAATAGAAGAATCAGTTCAGATCAAACTAGTGTACAGTGTCAGAAACTATTTACACAGCACCTCTGGTGCCCAACTGTACACAATCATACAAAATATCATGTCTTCAACCGCTGCTCAGCAAGTCTAGGAAAAGTGACCAAATATTTATAATGCCATTATTGTTGGTGTATCATTTTGTGTAAACATTTTTCATAATTTTTAAACTTATGATAGAACATACACTAGAATTTTAAAAAATGTCAAAAGGAAAATAAATAAATGTACAAAAGAAAAATGAATTGCTTTTCTCTTCGACAACACATTTACTACAAGATATGAACTCATTGCTTACAATTGAAACAAGTTATTTCAAATGTACAGTAGAGTGACTTATAAATCCTGTAACAATTGAAGCTTGATTGACTGACCAGGTCTCAGATGATGGGTTCTCCGCTGTATGATGGACACAAGAGACAGCCCACTATCCTAGACACAAGGTTACCTGCTAGCAAATAAATAATTCTCTCTGTTTTGTGCTGGTTCTTGTCTCCAATCATTTACACAGGACACACAAAGAAAGAAAAATGCCAATTATCACAATAGGTAGAGTCTGATCCACTGGCCCTCATCAGCCTGAGGTTGGTGGCTGGTCCTACACCACAGCTGGCTCAGCCTGAGGTGACCAACCTTGGTCCAGTGGTGTCCATTTCCTGCCAGAGACCACTCCAGCACTGTAAGCAGTCAATGAAATTTAGTTGACCCTTAATGTGTGGGACTCCATGGGTGCAGCAGAATCATATAAAGTGTCAGTATCCTGAGTGGGCTCCCCTTGTAGCTGGCAGTGCTTGCTCAGTGTTCCAGCACCGCAGTCACAGAAGAAACGATCATGGCGAATGAATTCTACATCATGGCCCGCATGACATGTATTTATACAGTTCACACAAATTGCATTGCGCTCTGTTGTGTTACATGTTCGACACCTTCAAGGAAAAAAGAATTCATAAATGGATTGAGAAACTATCAGAACCACGCAATTTGACATGACAATTTTAGTTACATATACAGTAAAGTTTTTCCTATTGAGTGACCATGGACACATACAAGTACAGATGGTAATCACTTGAACATATTGAAACAAGATCATAGTCACAGGTCTCTGCTAAAACAAAATTTATGGGACAGACCAATGTTAAAACAAGATCATAGTCACAGGTCTCTGCTAAAACAAAATTTATGGGACTGACCAATGTTTAAACAAGCAATCTTTACCTGAAGAACTTGTGCATGGGAAAACTGGTATAGCTGGAGATTTTGTACAAACATTGGCCAGAACTGACCGCTCTGTCCACCATGTTGTGGTTGCCAAAAATGACATTGTCTGGGAAAACATGAAAGCCAAAAAGTTGACCTAAAACAGATGACTCAGCTTTTCTACACAAGTGCACCACACCATACTCAGATTTCAGACAGCACAACATGTAGAGATAAACACACAAATAAAATTCAAGAAAAAACAAAACAGAATTTAAAAAATGAAAGTTAAAGAGAAATCTAACAAATCTTCAAGTAAACAGAAAACATACACCAGCAACATAGTGTAATCAAAGCTCTGAATTAATATAAATACGGGGGAACCCTCTAAATATTTAGAAAGTTTCTTGGCTAAAATGTATCAATCTTTTACAAGTCAATGATTGTAAATGGATAGAAAGAAAATGGTTTTAACAATTATAGCCCATGAACTGTATGGGTACTGTCTGTTATAAAGAAGTGAAACTGACTGAACACTGAAACAGATCTGTTAAAAAAACTATTGATCAAACTGACCTACTACCAGCCACAACTACCAGGCCTACCTTTCATAATAGGCTCCACACCAGTAGCTAGACACAGACCACCAAATTTGTTGTTAAATATTTTATTCTCCTCCAGCGTGGCACAAGCGTTGTTTGTGATCTCTACACCAGCAGCCAGACCATCAAAGATTCGGTTACGTCTGAGGGTGGGGTGGGACTGTGTGCTGATCAACACACCAGCCTGTGCGTTACGGAATATCTCATTGTTTTCTAGCAGACCTGGTCAAAACAAGTGGTAGCAATATTAGCACACAAGAAACATGTTCACACCCTTAACAGAAACCTCATTCAGATCATAAACTAAAGGTAAACACATGAAAACTTTTGGTTACCTTTATTGTTAAAATACTTTGATTGTTTGATTAATTAAAATTTACAAGGCATATTTGAGAAAATTAAAATTTCAACTCAAAACGTATAGTTGCTATATTTTTGTAGCCATATTTATTATTTAACCCTTTAGAGGCCTATGCCCTAGCAGTTGCCTGAGAATATTTTTTTTGTGTGGTACAGTCCAGTGCGCCAGTGGCCACCCTACTATGCACAGTACGTTTAATTTTGCATAGTAGCGGCGGAAGCATGAAATAATTAGTTTTATTTACGTTGTTTTCTCATGGTTTTATCACTAGTAATTCATTTTCAAAGATTTTTCTTAAGATTAGAATTTTTTCTCTCAAAATTACTGGCAATATAAATGGTGAAATTAAATCTAATTAAAATACAACTGCCATTGAATTGGGCTATATTTATAATGAAACTATTGAAAAAAAAATTAGCTCCAGTGATTAAGGTGAATTTTTTTTAGCATTTAAAATAATTTTAAAATAGTTTTGATGCCCAGACTGGTAAATGGTTACGACTACATTAGTAGTGCAAGTGTCTGGACCAAGTCTGACTTGTCTAAAAAATTGTGTCCATCTACAGTTTAGCAGATACTAAATGCTAGATAAATAACTTCATTCAGAATATATATTTTTATATGACTACTAAAATTAAAGTGATGAAAATCATGATGTGACAGTTTAACTTGTAATCTGTCTGAAATTCAACATAGAATAATTAAAACAGCTAAAAAAAATGTTTGGTTTTTAAAAATAAAATCTCTCAGACTTCTCTCCATTTGCTAAGTCTGTATCACAAAGAAGTGCTTTTATGACCATAATAGTATGATACAAAGAGGATGAGAAATGGCATCAATCCCAAACATCCTCAAGTTGAATAAGAAAGTCTCCTTACCTTTGCCACCATTAAATATACAGATCCCTCCATCTCTGCCATCATGTATTTTATTGTGACGTAGCACAGGATTACTGTCTGTTTTGATCCATATGCCAGCCATAGCGTTGTCAAAGATCTCATTGCTCTCTATCATGCCTAGGCCACCATTATAGACCAGGATACCCCCATTTTGACCGCCCCAGATTTTGTTTTTTCTAATAAATGGATTACTTCCTGTCCTGAAACAAAATGTGGGAAAACAACCAGTGAAAGATGTAACGAGAATGTAAAATGTGGGAAAACAACCAGTGAAAGATGTAACGAGAATGTAAAATGTAAGAAGCCATAAATGTATTGAAAGAGCATGTGACTGACCTGATCTGAACACCTGAGTAGAGATGGTTAAAGATGTCATTGTCCTCCAGCACCCCATGGCCATTGTCATAAAAATACACTCCAACCTTAAAAGCAAGCAAACAGATTGTCTCAAGGGCCCGGCTATTAGGCTTTTATTTGTAGTATAATAGCCTACTTCATTGTGACAAGAAAACTTATTTTTGAAATACAAGTATACGACCACAAGAAAAGACCTCAAATAAAATGCTTAAGATTCCACATTATAAAAATTGTTCACCAACCTGTTTTCCACTGTGTATTCTGTTTCTCCGTAGGACAGGGGTACTACCTGTTGTGATCCAAACTCCAGCTAATGTATTAGAATAGACTTCATTCTCTTCAATTAGCCCTTTGCCTTTTTCGTGCTGAAATGATCACACTCATTATATGAAGAAAAGATGCCAATAGGGGAAGACTAATTAAAAATTACTTTTCAAGTACAAGCTTGCTCCTTTAAAAAAAAGTTCACCAGTAAAAGATATCAATAACTTAAAACAACAACTTACCACATAGATCCCACCATGTTGACCATGGTGGATTTTGTTGTGCCTGACTATAGGATTGCTGTTAGTGCGGATCTGTATACCGGCTAATGCATTGCCTAGAAAAATAAGATTTTTTAAAAAATTGCATGGCCACAAACAATAGATCACATTAAACACAAACAGAATCACCTCCTAACAATTCAATTAGATGTATAGCTTTTATATCTGCACAGTAACAAATCTTGTCATTTTGGAAGAGTAGCAGTGTCCTTCAATATAGAGCAGGCCTATGACTTCATTAGCTGACCTATTAAGAGCAAGGTCATGACCTCAATGGGGGACCTGGTTAAAACTAGGTCATGACCTCAATGTGTGACCTGGTCAGAGCAGGGTCATGACCAACCAGGCTGGAGTAAGGCCATGAACTCACCAGTTTTTTTATCAAAAAGATCTGAAACTATTCAGCCCTCTGTTTCAGCTCAATAAAACTGAACTTAAGTTTGATGTAGTTACATGCTCAACTTAAACACTGTCTAGGGAGAAAACAAATGAAACAAAACAGCTCTACTAACCATAGATATTGTTGTGCTCTATTAACCCTCTTCCATCACCAAATATGTAGACTCCTCCTTGCTGACCATTGTAAATCTCATTTTTTCTGACCAAAAATAAATAAATAAACAATATAATACACAATTCTACTCCATAACAAACAACAGACTAGTCCCTTCCTAAACTATCAGCCATCACTGACCTGATGGTAGGATCACTATTGGATGTTATCCACACCCCAGCAAAGTTGTTGGAATGGATCTTATTCTCAATGAACTGTCCCCTTCCATTCTCATGCACATAGATGCCCCCAGTTTGGCCATGATGAACCTCACAGTGAATTACAGTAGGATTTGCTCCTGCCTTAACCTCAAAGCCAGCAATGCGGTTGTCGTGGATATCACAGTTATCGAAGTAGCCCTAAACAAACAGGAGTCATGTTTTAGGTCTGTACAGTTAAAATTGTTTCTAGATTTTAAAAAATTATACTACAAATGTAATATGAGATTTATGTTGATACCATGTTACTTTTTTTACTGATTATATAAATGGCAAGCATAAATAAAACTTACCAATCCATTATCAAAGGTAAACACTCCAACATCACGTCCATGGTGTATGTGATTACTTCTCATTATGGGGTTGGCCCCATTTTTAACCCAGATCCCAGCTAAAGCATTGCCACTAATCTCATTATTTTCATACACTCCCTACAGAGAAAATAGACAAACATAAAAGAGTGTAAATGTAACTTTTGTATACATTATGTGAACACATCATACACTGTCAAAATAAATATAAATATTTTTAAGACACATTAAAAACAACAGGTCAATGATTACCTCAGCCTTGTCAGTCACATAGAGACCAACATTTTCACAGTCCCGTATGACACAGTTGATGATGGTAGGGTCAGCATTCTGACCAGACACACAAACAGCTGCTCCAACTAAACAGAGACAAGAATGATAGTGCATAACATAAACAATTTCTCTTATAACATTGACTATTTGGTAATGGAACTCAGAGCTAGCAGCTATGGACTATTTGGTAATGGAACTCAGAGCTAGCAGCTATGGACTATTTGGTAATGGAACTCAGAGCTAGCTGCTATGGACTATTTGGTAATGGAACTCAGAGATAGCAGCTATGGACTATTTGGTAATGGAACTCAGAGCTAGCTGCTATGGACTATTTGGTAATGGAACTCAGAGATAGCAGCTATGGACTATTTGGTAATGGAACTCAGAGCTAGCAGCTATAGACTATTTGGTAATGGAACTCAGAGCTAGCTGCTATGGACTATTTGGTAATGGAACTCAGAGATAGCAGCTATGGACTATTTGGTAATGGAACTCAGAGCTAGCTGCTATGGACTATTTGGTAATGGAACTCAGAGATAGCAGCTATGGACTATTTGGTAATGGAACTCAGAGCTAGCAGCTATGGACTATTTGGTAATGGAACTCAGAGCTAGCAGCTATGGACTAGTTGGTAATGGAACTCAGAGCTAGCAGCTATAGACTATTTGGTAATGGAACTCAGAGCTAGCTGCTATGGACTATTTGGTAATGGAACTCAGAGATAGCAGCTATGGACTATTTGGTAATGGCATCCAGAACTAGCAGCTATCCATTCTATTCCCCCCCCCCTCCAGGTGTGAACCCAATAGCTAACATCATGGCTTACCAACAGATAAACTTTTTATTTTACAATGGTCAATGATAGGCTGTGTGTTCTCTGCAACTTCCAGGGCATAATGGCGGTGATGTGGGACGGTGGATGTGCTATCAGGAGAAAACTGAAACACAGGAAACACATTCAGAAATGTATTTCAAAACAATAAATCACTGAGAATTAAAGGACAACTAGCTTGTGGCTGCTAATGGCCTAACCAAGCAGTAACAGAATCAAAATACTTACTTTAAGTGTTACATAGCCCAAGTAAGCCCGTCTGCAGCCTTCAACAAACATTATGGTAGATTCTGTTTCTCGCTCTATGATAACATGGTCCATTACATTGCCAGGTGCTGGAATAATTGGTGACAATGATGAGTTATTTCATTTTTACAATCCCATCTTTCAACATTAAGTTTATCCTGAATATCAACTGGCCAGTAAAAGTGAGTGACTTACCAGCACCAATTAAGGAGACGGGTGAGTCTATCAGCAGGAACTCCCCATGGTAAACACCTGAGTGGACAAAGATCAGGGCATCCTCCAACTCCTCTGTGTCAGCAAAGTTATAAGCCGACTCAATGGTGTCGAATTTCTGGGAGGAAATACATGACATCAATTTAACTAGCTTTACTTCATAGGCAATCAAATTTTAATTTCCATAAATTAAGGCCGACTAAATTCCACTAAAAACTAATTCCTACTGGTATTGTTTTATCTATTTGATAGCATGACTTACAATAATGTTTCTGCCTTTCATCCGTTTGCCTTTTAAGGTTTCACACACTGGGACACTGTGTCGTGAAACATGAATACCTCGATACTAGGGAAAAAGCATGAAAAAAATGTAAGCATGTGATAGGTGCAGCAGGTCCTAAGTGACCTTTCTCTGTCTGCCTGAGGAACACACCAACTAAAACTCAAGGGGTACTTATGGTAATCAACTACTGCTCACTGTTGCATGCTGCATGGCTGCCGGGTGGATATTTGGGATGAGCTGCCAAGTTTTTTCTTTGCTACAATTAAACAATTCTAAAGCATTGGAAGTAAAGTTAAAGAATTTCCTCTCATTTACTATAACATGCGCTGATTTTTAAAAATCTCATATTTTATAACATGGGCTAAGTTATAAAATAAAAACAAACCCAGTCTAACTTCTTATAAATGCATTGGGGAATGTTGTTAACATTTGTTTGTTAAGGGCTTCTAGTGCCTACAAGAGCCCACTTGCCTCCACAGATAGAAACATACAACCTACCAGTTGTTTAAAACTTTCCTTCCATGGGTTGTCATAGTTTGGATCATCTGCTGAAACAAACTGGAACACACGTGGTTCTGGGTTCATCAAAGGGGATTCATACTCAAACACTTCCATGTAAAGTACTTTCCTATAATGGGTGATAAGGGATTCATTTATTAATACAGTCCAGTGGATGACTAGTTCTAAATGCAAAAGTACAGCAATAAACAAAAGAATAGTGTCAAACTTACCATAGTTCATGATCATTTGTGATAGCCCGAAACCTCTGGCACACTTGGGCAGCACTACACAAATCTAGTTCTTTGAGAAATGAAAAGATGTAAAACATCACCTCGTCCGGCAGTTCATGCTGCAGGTAGCGAGCAGCAACACGACCTAAAAAAATACAGAACAATACTAAGGGTTTGGACAATGATTTCATTGACAGTTGATATTTGAATTTTCTACCTGATAGTTACCTACCTTGTGGTTGTAATGCTGGGTTGGCATTTGATTTTCTTCTCTTTTTTTGTGGTTGTTGAGACTGATCTGAGTTAGATGTTCCTGGAACACCATCAGTACTATGTGATCTACGACGCCGAAGGTAGTATCTGTTGGATGTGTCTTCATTTGAACCACCAGCATCAGCTGCAAAGAATTCTGTTGACAAAACAGAACACAAAAAATAAAACATGATTTGTTGTTTTTTGCATAATTTAAAAATCAAAAACTAAAAAAATGACTAATCAGCTAGCACTGTTCCATTGACATAAAGGATTAGGGACTTTAAAAAGAACAATATTATTAGTCTTATGTCATATTGTAAAAAAAAAAAACATATCTAAACTCCTCTGATACTAATGAATTACCTGTTCATAATTATTTAATTAAAATCGTATAGGCCTACTATTAAATTTTAAAAGTATAAATTAACATTCTGCATCTTATTTTCTAGGACCTGTGATAAAGTAATATTTTCATATTTGGAAGATATTAGCCAAGTGGTGGATTTTTATTACCAGTGTCCAATAATAATTATGTGTGTTTACTGGTAATACATATATATACTAATATATAGTCATATATTATGACTTGCTTGTCAATGCTAACCCTATCCTTAAGCCCAAACCTAGTCCTACCATACACCTAACGCTAATTTCTAATCATCAAATATATTTTTGGAACATTTATCAAGTATCTGTAACGAGTAATGATGTAATCTGTATCCTCAAGCATCTGATGCCTAAGCTACGATGTACTGCCAAATAAACTACGATCTACTGCCAAATAAAGTGTAGATTCTCTAGTTTCTAGAATTCTAGATTGACAAATTGATTTAGAAACTAGATCTTGATTCTACCGATTATCATCATTGATAGAAATACTAAGTACTTCTTAGGCCTAACCTAAACACTAAGTCCTAAAGTTAAAGTATTACTATTAGTAAGATTCATTGCCTTTTTATTGGAATCTATCTTCCACTGGAAGTTCCAGCTAACAGCTAGATTCTAGATCTAGACTAGATCTAGATTCTAGATTGAGATCGGGAATTCATACTCATAGGACTTAGTAGATTAGATCTCTAGATTACTCTAGAATCTAGATCTAACTACAAGATTAGATCTAGATCTACTCTAGATCTAGATCTAGAATCTAGTCTAGATCTATATTCTAAAAATCTAACAGAAAATTTTTATTTTGTTCCTCTCGTCAGTCAGTCAGTCACTCCCAGTTACTCAGTTACACATTCATGTTATTACTTGCCTGTATTTCGATACTTGGACGATGTAGACTTAGATTGAACTTTTTTCCTAAGATTTCTTGTTTTTAAACGAGTAGTTCTGGCCGAACGTGTAGACATCGTGGCCAATATGTATTTAATAACAGTGCAAATTCAGACCGATATTATAGAAAAAGGGTTAGTGCGAGGCCATATTGGATTTGCTACTAATCACAGTGACGAATAAGATTCACCCGTTGGAATCACGTGGCAAGCATTGTCCAATCACTTAAAATTTCCATGGAATCTTAATATGGCGCTGATGAGTCCCCAAAAAATATCGAACAGCTGAAAATTAAATCTCAAGCGTATTAAAATTTCAATAAACCATGAATAAGAAATGTTTAAACAGTATAAATACACAAAATAACTTAGCACCGAGACACTTGCTTCTCATTGAGAAGGTGGATCTTATTCTTTCTCCTTTAAACGTGTCAGTATGTGTTGACTCATGCAACATTCAATCAAAACATCAAAATAAAAATGTAAACAAATGAGTTTATTTATCTTAATGAATGGATGAAATAAATAAATAAAAATAAATCTCTAGTTCTAGATTCTAGTACTAATGTAATATTAATCTGATAAATCTACACCACAACTTTAAAAAAGATTTCGAGATCTAAAATTTAGACTCCAAACTAAATCTATTACTTATTACTAGATCTAGATCTAGATCTAGATTATAGATAATAGATAATAGATATACTGATATAGACTATACTATAGATCTAGATCTAGTCATACTCATAACTTAGTAGATCTACTAGTACTAATACTCACACTAAGCTATTAAAAAATTAGTACTAACTTACTAACTAAAGGTTACGGCCATGACCTGGTAGACTAGCTAGATCTTTCTTAAATAGTAAAATACTTAAATTAATAAAATAATTTAATACAAGAATAGATAGACTATCATTATAATATTAATCTAACAACCTATCTTGCTAAATCGTTTTAAATTCTGTGGATAGTGACCTAAAAGGCTAAAATAGTGAATAATCTATATAGATCTATATATAATTCTCTTCTTGGAGACCATAGAAAACACCAAGCCCACCCCTACATGGTCTGGTGAGCGGTGTTTCACGCTAAATGTTTACAATCGTAGAGCCTGGTTTAGTGAGGGCTACTAGGGGCAGATAATTTAGTTTGAAATGATTTTAAACTTAGGGGAGGTAACTAAGAGGAGGCTGCTTTCTCGGGAAGGGGGTGGGGGGGTATCATCCTTAACAAGCTACTGATAGTGTTTTAAAGCAAATATATTCAGTGGCAGCATTGTTACTGTCGAATTCACAAATTATGAATTACTGAAAAGTAGAAAATAAAACAACTAAATAGTGGCGTATGATACCCTGCGGGTCGGCTCGTAAATTAGTAAACAATGCAGCTGTGTTGGACTTTTGAATATAAAAATAAATAAACCTGATTATAATTATAGTATAGCAGCATAAAAAGTTACGAAAATATATGATTTTATTATATCCTCAAACCCAATTTTATTTCAGAATAATAAATTCTAAAAAGTGAAAACAGTTTAGATCTATATATTAGAGACTAGACTGCACAGGTGCTGAACCATATGCATCATATTTAAATTAAGAACTAAAAGGTGGAAATTATGTCCTAAGTAGTGACCAAAAAAATAATTAGTAAACAATGCACAAATGCACGCACACAGACACACACAGACAGGATTCTGGCTCCAGAATACTGTACTGTAAAACATCAAAATTTGTTTTTTAGATTTTTTGCAACGATTGCAATACATTAGTTATATTTCCTATATGACGAAGGAAATAGTTGAAAAAACTCAAAATTTCATGTGATTTTTGTGTATGATTGCAATACTTTCCCTATACTCTGAGAAAGTAAAAATAATTAATATTTGTTGCTTCAGTTCCTTTAGTGTTTGACTTGTAGCCCTAGCTTTATTTTCTAAATAATAATTTTCTGCCAACTTTATCTTTAGGCCTTTGACCATTCAGATGTAGAGAAGAAAGGCTATCTGGTTTATGATGACATTAAAGTGGCAGCACTCATGTTGTTTGGACACAAGCTGTGTAAGGTCAGAAACCATAACTCTCACTAAACTATGTAGTTAACAGCCACTACACTTGTATGTAGATTACTTTTAAAAATCTCATTAAATTTGTTTACTAGGCCTATATAAAATTAATTAGGGGCCTTGTGTATTACTAATTGGTCATCAAAACACCACACCAAGAGGAAAGAATAAAGCATCACAACATAAACTCATTTTCGCATTTTAGTAGAATTATTATTGTATCAAAAATATTTTATTTAATTGTTATTATAGATCGATGTATCTTTGAATAATTTGATCTGGATTTTTTAAAAATGTATTTATGCGTTCAAAGGGAAACTACTCATTTAATATTTTAGCGAAACATTCTGACGTTGTTATATCCCTTTACATAAAAATGAATTTAAAAAACACACATAAAAAGCATTTATAACAAGCTTTTATGTATTAATTCACTAAAAGGAAGAAAGTGAATGATTTACTTTAAATATTTAATAATTAACTACTATATTTAGAATTAAAAAGAAAAACCTGGGCTACTATATTATATATTGAAAACCTATCAAAAATTTAAGAAGTGACCTACACTTTTATTTTTACTATTTTTAGTTGTTTGAATAATATTTCATAATCAACTATTTAAATAAAATCATTTGTTTTCTTCTTTTTAGTGCATTATAATAACAAAGGCGTGTTATAATTTTTATGCATTTTTGAATTTATGGACACACGTTCGAAGGGAAATTACTCATGTAATATTTTCAGTGAAACATTCCAACGTTGTTATTTCCCTTTACGGAAAAATGTTTTTTTTTTTTTAAAAGCATGATCTGACATTTTAGTTGGATTTGGGTCTGACTTTTTATTTCCAACTGAATCTTCTAAGTGTTTTTATTGTTACTAATATAATTCTTTGAATTTGTTATGAACAGATCTAATTGATGGTAATTGAGCTGCATTTCCTTTTTTGCTATTTCTACATACGTTCAAAGGGAAACTACTCATTTAATATTTTTAACAAAACACCAAAATATGGTTATATCCCTTCTGATTAAATTTTTTTTTACAAAATTGTGGGAGTGAGATCTGTTTTTTTTTTGTCACAATGGGGTAAAAATCGGCATAAAGAGTGACGTCAATTATCGATGACACAAAGTGGCTTTTTGTGAATGGAATATTCATAATTCTACAATACACTATTTTTAGTTCTACATAAATCTTACTCTTAAACTGATGTTTGCTAAAATGTTATTCACTAGGCTGAGGTCCAGCAGATGTTAGCTGTGCATGGATCAGAATACAAGACTGGGATCAAAGGTCAGCTTATCCTATGGTACTTTCATTTTAATCTAACAATTGATTAGTTGACAGTGATGTGTGCCTTAAGACATGTCAAGCTGATGTGGCTGTTTGTATATCTAATCTGGGTGTGTTGTTTAACCCAGTGGGCCAACATGTCTTGATCAGCTGATTGTTTCTACAGGGTTGTCCCTCCCCCAGCTGACGGCAGCCATGACACCCAAGTTTAGAGCAGAAGATGAGGATGAGAAGATCAGGAACACATTCAAGGCTTTTGACAAGAATTGTAAGTTCAAATACAATTTCCTTTTTTAGAACCGAATTTCTGAAAATGTTGACAAGAATTGTAAGTTCAATTAGTTTCTTTTTTTAGAACCTAATTTCTGAAAATGTTAACTTTTTCTTTGTACTAATTATGGTGTAACTTTATGTAGGTCAAGGTTTCCTAAAGATGGAGGATGTGAAGAGGGTTTTTAGCCAGGTGTGTCCACTTTATCCAGAACACAGGGTAGAGTTGGCATTTAGGTCAGTTTTTACTTCATTCTTTACAGTAAGAGTTGGTGCTAGTTTATTCTCTACATTTATGTGCATGTTATGAAAAGATTTTCAAAGAGCCTGAAATATTCTCCAGGGAAATTGATCGAGATGGTGATGGGCGAATAAGTTACAAAGATTTTGACTTTATGATGAAGTTTAACAACCTGTTATGACCACCCTGTGGACCAAGCAAGACTGTGATAGGTGCAGAGATCAAATATAACAAGGGCAGCATTTCTAGGCAGATTTATTTTTACATTAAAATAATGACAAATAAACAGATTTTGTTACGTTGAACATTTTAACAATTACAATAAATAAATGACTATGTACAATATTTTTACAAGTACATGAAATGTACAGAAACGGTTCAACATTTGGCTACATAAAATGTGTACAAGAAAACATTTCCTAGTCCAGCAGGTTAAAGATACTGTCTTGTCTTTTGACTGGGGGAGTTGCACAAAGTTTAGCTTTCTTGGCTGCCTGCTCTGTACAACTGTGTGCCTTGCGTTTAGGTGGATGGGAGCTGGACTGAAATGTTGAATTCATAGGTTCATTGGTAGTGCTTGGTGCCAGCTACATACAAGTTTGTAGTGCTTGGTGCCAGCCACATACACGTTTGTAGTGCTTGGTGCCAGCCACATACAAGTTTGTAGTGCTTGGTGCCAGCCACATAAAAGTTGGTAGTGCTTGGTGCCAGCTACATACACGTTTGTAGTGCTTGGTGCCAGCTACATACGAGTTGGTAGTGCTTGGTGCCAGCCACATACAAGTTGGTAGTGCTTGGTGCCAGCCACATACACGTTTGTAGTGCTTGGTGCCAGCCACAAACAAGTTGGTAGTGCCAGCCACATACAAGTTTGTAGTGCTTGGTGCCAGCTACATACAAGTTGGTAGTGCCAGCCACATACAAGTTTGTAGTGCTTGGTGCCAGCTACATACAAGTTGGTGGTGCTTGGTGTCAGCTACATACAAGTTTGTAGTGCTTGGTGCCAGCTACATACAAGTTGGTGGTGCTTGGTGCCAGCTACATACAAGTTGGTAGTGCCAGCCACATACAAGTTGGTAGTGCCAGCCACATACAAGTTGGTAGTGCTTGGTGCCAGCCACATACACGTTTGTAGTGCTTGGTGCCAGCCACAAACAAGTTGGTAGTGCCAGCCACATACAAGTTTGTAGTGCT
Source organism: Physella acuta (assembly GCF_028476545.2). NCBI lineage: Eukaryota > Metazoa > Mollusca > Gastropoda > Physidae > Physella > Physella acuta. The sequence continues at coordinate 440,192 of NW_026731872.1, forward strand.
TGGTGCCAGCTACATACAAGTTGGTAGTGCCAGCCACATACAAGTTTGTAGTGCTTGGTGCCAGCTACATACAAGTTGGTGGTGCTTGGTGCCAGCTACATACAAGTTTGTAGTGCTTGGTGCCAGCTACATACAAGTTGGTGGTGCTTGGTGCCAGCTACATACAAGTTTGTAGTGCCAGCCACATACACGTTTGTAGTGCTAGGTGCCAGCTACATACAAGTTGGTAGTGCCAGCCACATACAAGTTTGTAGTGCTTGGTGCCAGCTACATACAAGTTGGTGGTGCTTGGTGTCAGCTACATACAAGTTTGTAGTGCTTGGTGCCAGCTACATACAAGTTGGTGGTGCTTGGTGCCAGCTACATACAAGTTGGTAGTGCCAGCCACATACACGTTTGTAGTGCTAGGTGCCAGCTACATACAAGTTGGTAGTGCCAGCCACATACAAGTTTGTAGTGCTTGGTGCCAGCTACATACAAGTTGGTAGTGCCAGCCACATACAAGTTTGTAGTGCTTGGTGCCAGCCACATACAAGTTGGTGGTGCTTGGTGCCAGCTACATACAAGTTGGTAGTGCCAGCCACATACACGTTTGTAGTGCTAGGTGCCAGCTACATACAAGTTGGTAGTGCCAGCCACATACAAGTTTGTAGTGCTTGGTGCCAGCCACATACAAGCTTGTAGTGCCAGCTACATAAAAGTTTGCAGTGCTTGGTGCCAGCTCCATACAAGCTATCAGTGAAACAACAGGAACTATGTACTTACATTAACAGTTGAATCTTGAGCCTCTGGGTCAATAGATTGGAAGATAAAATTCTTTGAGCTTCTCCCAGTCAGCAGTGTGGATGGTGTGGTCAGTTTGACCAGTGTGTCCTCTTTTCTGGACAGGAACGATCCTTTCTTGGTCAGCTGAGGGGAAAATGTTAGGTTGCAGTTTAAAAATTTCAAATGAAGAAAAAATGGTTGCATTAAGAATGACTGCTAGGAGATAAACTGGGGAGAAATTTACCTTAGCTTTAGGTGGTTCAGGTGGCAGCATCTTTTCTTTGGTGGCATTTGTCTTTATGGGGGCTGTGAAGGATTCTGGGGACACAATGTCAACAAATGTATAGAGAGAAAAACAAAGCTGGGAGACTAGATGTAGCATATCAGCTGGTAGAGGTGTTTACAAGATACAGCTAATTGAGCATAATGTGATAGAGAAGATATCAAACCAACCTCTTCTCTTTAAGTAAACATGCCCAAGTTTTACAAGTTGACTATCTTCACTCGATGGATTTGGCTCCTGTTGATAAACATGCTATTTTTAGAACCAAGTTTGAAGCAACCATTGGACATTTTTTAAAAATCAAAGACAACAGCAAGAGATGCAATAAAGTCTAACTCACTGCCTCAGCTAAAAACTTTTCCCGCTCGTATCTGTCTTTCCTCCATTTGATCTCATCAGCATCCTCATCTACTTGATCATCATCCGAGATGTTGGCAAACAAATCTTGCTGGGACTGGTGATCTGTTGGTGCAACAAACATTGGACTCAACTTGCACTAAATATTCTAAAAAATGTTTAGCACTTTCATTTAGTTCATTACAGTTAATGTTCCTTGTCAAGAATTGAGTAATAAAATGGCAGACAAAAAAACTCTTCAGTAACTAAAGTTTACAGAGCCCCACTTGCTTCACTGTTGGTTGCTGCATGTTGATTGACACTAAAAGCTCAAGTCTAACCTGCATTTTTCCATCTGAAGTTTCTCATCCTGCCCCCACCCTCAGAAACTAACCTGCATTTTTCCATCTGAAGTTTCTCATCCTGCCCCCACCCTCAGAAACTAACCTGCATTTTTCCATCTGAAGTTTCTCATCCTGCCCCCACCCTCAGAAACTAACCTGCATTTTTCCACCTGAAGTTTCTCATCCTGCCCCCACCCTCAGAAACTAACCTGCATTTTTCCACCTGAAGTTTCTCATCCTGCCCCCACCCTCAGAAACTAACCTGCATTTTTCCATCTGAAGTTTCTCATCCTGCCCCCACCCTCAGAGTAAAGGTCGCCATCCTGTAGGTACATCTCCTTGTATAACAGGACCTGTCTGTCATCATCATCCTGCAGCTGTTTCCTGTCAATAGGTCATGTAGGTGTGGTTGGTAGTTCCACAATAGGTCATGTAGGTGTGGTTGGTAGTTCCACAATAGGTCATGTAGGTGTGGTTGGTAGTTCCAAATAGGTCATGTAGGTGTGGTTGGTAGTTCCACAGTAGGTCATGTAGGTGTGATTGTAAGTTACACAATAGGTCATGTAGGTGTGGTTGGTAGTTCCACAATAGGTCATGTAGGTGTGGTTGGTAGTTCCACAATAGGTCATGTAGGTGTGATTGTAAGTTACACGATAGGTCATGTAGGTGTGATTGTAAGTTACACAATAGGTCATGTAAGTGTGGTTGGTAGTTCCACAGTAGGTCATGTAGGTGTGATTGGTAGTTCCACAATAGGTCATGTAGGTGTGATTGTAAGTTACACAATAGGTCATGTAAGTGTGGTTGGTAGTTCCACAATAGGTCATGTAGGTGTGGTTGGTAGTTCCACAATAAGTCATGTGGGTGTGGTTGGTAGTTCCAGAATAGGTCATGTGGGTGTGGTTGGTAGTTCCACAATAGGTCATGTAGGTGTGGTTGGTATGTGAACCCTGACATACCAACTCTCACGTGAACTATCAACTCACATGTGAACCCTGACCTATCAACTCACATGTGAACCCTGACCTATCAACTCACATGTGAACCCTGACCTATCAACTCACATGTGAACCCTGCCAACTTGTTCCCTCAGCTTCTCCTCTGAGACTCCGGCCATCTCTTTATCTCCCTCTTCCTCCTCCAGAATGTCATCCTCCTCAGCAAGGTCAAGGTCCTCATCACTTTCACATTCACTGCCTGCTCAAACAATGGTTAGGTTTCACTTACACAACACATAACTACACATAAAAAACACAATGACAAAACAAAATGAGATGTGAAACTACAAAACAAGCCAATGAGTTGGATACAAATCTCTCCTGTACCTGACAGTTCAGCCTCATCTTCAACAAACTCTTGTCTTATTCTGTCAACAACAAAAAAAAAAAACTTATCAGTTTTATTAGATCTGTTAGTCATGAGTCGTATTACATTTCATGTTATCAAGATATTTGTGTGATCATTAAATATATTTATGGATACAAAGTTATTTTTGTAATAAATTTGTGTACTAGTCTCTACCAATGATCAAATGTCTGCAGCGTACCTGCGTTTTTTGTCCTTAAAGCTGGTGAATGTAACAGGTTTGCTGGAGTCATCAGAGTCCCCACCCTCTTCCACGTCCGTATCAGCTTCTCTATCCCCCACCTCGCTGGTATCATCTTCACTGTCTGACAGAACTTTCTAGAAAAATTAAATTGTGCCCACATTAGGAAGACAATCAGGAGATAATGTTGAAATGGACATCACCATCTACACTAGAATGTAACACTCAAGGTAAGCTAAAATATGCCACCACCAAAATATGTGGTAGCAAACTAAAGGCTCATCAAGCCCACGACACAGAATTTTGGCAGCCGTGGTTTATGGCCCACACATCACCAGGAGTGATGGTAGCAGTGTATGGCCCACACATCACCAGGAGTGATGGTAGCAGTGTATGGTCCACACATCACCAGGAGTGATGGTAGCAGTGTATGGTCCACACATCACCAGGAGTGATGGTAGCAGTGTGTGGTCCACACATCACCAGGAGTGATGGTAGCAGTGTGTGGTCCACACATCACCAGGAGTGATGGTAGCAGTGTGTGGTCCACACATCACCAGGAGTGATGGTAGCAGTGTGTGGTCCACACATCACCAGGAGTGATGGTAGCAGTGTATGGTCCACACATCACCAGGAGTGATGGTAGCAGTGTGTGGTCCACACAACACCAGGAGTGATGGTAGCAGTGTATGACCCACACATCACCAGGAGTGATGGTAGCAGTGTATGGTCCACACATCACCAGGAGTGATGGTAGCAGTGTATGGTCCACACATCACCAGGAGTGATGGTAGCAGTGTGTGGTCCACACAACACCAGGAGTGATGGTAGCAGTGTGTGGTCCACACATCACCAGGAGTGATGGTAGCAGTGTGTGGTCCACACATCACCAGGAGTGATGGTAGCAGTGTATGGTCCACACAACACCAGGAGTGATGGTAGCAGTGTATGACCCACACATCACCAGGAGTGATGGTAGCAGTGTATGGTCCACACATCACCAGGAGTGAGACAGTTGATCAACAAAAGAACCCCTAAGAAATCTCTATAAACTTTCTCACCTTTATTCTAGAGAATTTCCTGGGTGATTTGTTGACTGATTCTTCAACAGAGAGAATGGAGAAAGGATCGTAGACATCATCACTTTGGTAGGCTGCTTGTTTCACCTGTGACCTGAGTGACAATTGGTTGTACTTGTTGGGTGTGACACTCTTGTCTGGACCAGCCCTACAAGCAGGAAGTGGCAGCACATTTAGTTGCAGGGAAGCTCAACAAAACCATGCAAGTTAAAGGAGAACACTACCACTCCAAACACAAATTGGGCTAATTAAGACGGTTCAAAGGTGGAACAGAAATGCTTCAACATGTGGCTGACTGACACAACAAGACACAATGGTAAATTATTTTTTTAAAGATGGATAAACACTCAGTACACCTACACATTTTGTTGATAGTTATCTGCCCTTCCCCCACTCAACCTACCATTAAATACACACAAATAAAACCATTTTGTCAACAACAAAAAAAGATGAAAAGGTAGTACACTGTAAGTAGGTCAGACAGGGGAAGAAACTCACCCAAAAGATCCAGAGCAGAGCCCAATAATTTCTGACATGTTGCTATCACCTTCATCCTTCAAGTCACCCCCCATGGACTGGTACAAGTCACCCCCAACAGACTGACTCCCTGCTGTATTCTTGCTGAGGTCCTGGGACATCAGGCCTTTGAAAATGTTGCCAGCAGTAAAAGGCAAGCTACACTGGTCAGCTGGGGAGCAATACAATTATTTGTTACTTAAAGGTCATAAGAGGGTCTAAGGCAAGCTACACTGGTCAGCTGGGGAGCAAAACAATTATTTGTTACTTAAAGGTCATAAGAGGGTCTAAGGCAAGCTACACTGGTCAGCTGGGGAGCAATACAATTATTTGTTACTTAAAGGTCATAAGAGGGTCTAAGGCAAGCTGCACTGGTCAGCTGGGGAGCAATACAATTATTTGTTACTTAAAGGTCATAAGAGGGTCTAAGGCAAGCTGCACTGGTCAGCTGGGGAGCAATACAATTATTTGTTACTTAAATGGTCATAAGAGGGTCTAAGGCAAGCTACACTGGTCAGCTGGGGAGCAATACAATTATTTGGTACTTAAATGGTCATAAGAGGGTCTAAGGCAAGCTACACTGGTCAGCTGGGGAGCAATACAATTATTTGTTACTTAAAGGTCATAAGAGGGTCTAAGGCAAGCTACACTGGTCAGCTGGGGAGCAATACAATTATTTGTTACTTAAATGGTCATAAGAGGGTCTAAGGCAAGCTACACTGGTCAGCTGGGGAGCAATACAATTATTTGTTACTTAAAGGTCATAAGAGGGTCTAAGGCAAGCTACACTGGTCAGCTGGGGAGCAATACAATTATTTGTTACTTAAAGGTCATAAGAGGGTCTAAGGCAAGCTACACTGGTCAGCTGGGGAGCAAAACAATTATTTGTTACTTAAAGGGTCATAAGAGGGTCTAAGGCAAGCTGCACTGGTCAGCTGGGGAGCAAAACAATTATTTGTTACTTAAAGGGTCATAAGAGTGTCTACATACAGGAGTCAAGGTGTTAAATTTGTACTGAATTAGGGTTCTCTCCTTTTGTAATATTTACACTGACACTGTAGTAAATCTACTCTCCTATTTCTTGTAAATGTAGATACACAAACTTACCCAGGGCATCCAAGTTTGAAAAACTGCTGGCTGATTCAAATGGGAGTAAACTGCTTTTGACTACTGGAGCTTGACTTCTTTTAATAAAACTGTTTGTAGAAAATTATTAGGTAAAACATAAAAAATTTGAATTGTTAATTACAAACTTTTTTTTATTTAATATCAGTCTTTAGTGACATATGCTAAAAACTCGGTTAAAAATCAATGTGAAATAAACAGAGACGAACCCATCGCAATCAATCAAAGGGGAGCAGGGAACAGACTGGGAGGAGTCAACAGGGTCCAGCACTGTGCTCATCTGGGAGGACTCGACATGCTCCACCACTGTGCTGATTTGACTCACCTCCGAGGTGTACAGATCTGGGGACCTCAGGAACTCTCTCTTGTCCTGGGTGGGGGGAGTTACAAATCTTATCAAACACTTGTACAAACTTACGTCAGGTCACAATTTTTTAAATGTTCAAAGTTATCAAAATTAAAACCAATTTAAAATAAATCAACCACATTAATGTAAGCTGGTGAAATAAATCCAATTAAAAACCTCCTTCCCCACTCACAAACCCAAGTCTTTCCTTACCTCATCATGATCATCCAGTTTATTCCCAGCCTTTCCACTGGACAAAAAATTGATCAGCGGATCTAGACAGAAATGTTCAAATCACATTGTGACCACATTGTGTGAAATTCATTTCTTATATTAACAAGAAAAACTTCCTCAAAACCAGATAGTTTTTTCTTTCTATTTGTTTACAACTGACATTTTAATATTTTTGTGTTTAACTAGTCTATTTAGATTGTAGAATTTAATTGCTTAACTTCTGATGTCGACAAACGACAATGTTTATATTGTGTTGTTGCGCTGCTGTTTCTACATTTTATTGCTTATTATCTATATACTACTAAAAGTCAAGTTTGTTTACATGTTTGAATATTTATTTTTTTGTTTTTTTGTTTGTTTGTTTGTTTGCCTGATCAAGTATCCTGATATGTTCGGCTCTATCTGGAGAGCTGTAAAATAGTATGTAGGTAGAGAATAATTTTTTAATGCAGACAGACTGTTAATCACAAATTTATTTAAAGAAGTTAATTAATTTATTGATTTATTCATTGTTAAATTAACCGTATTTTTTAAAAAATGTTAATACTTTGAATAAACTTTGTGGGGATAGTGACGTCCCTTGATAGTGACGTCAGAGTTTTTTGTTGACTCTTTAGTACAATAAAATGGCGGCGTCTATCGAAGAAAATTGTGTTCCCATTCCAAAGTTTAACGCCTTCTAAATCTAATTTTCTGTCGGTCATAACTTTAACAATACGTCCGTTTGCTGTATTTATTACGTTCCAACACTTATATCAATTTTCAACTGTCTTTTTTCATTTAGTTTTACAATAAATTTCTCTAGATCTAAAGATCAGCTGTCGAAGGAAATTTATGAATCTAGCAATCTAGCGATTCTAGCCTAGATCTAGATCACTAAACTCAATGTAAATTCTAAATCTAGACTTAATGTAAATTCTACATCTAGAATCTATTTCAGGCCTTAATACATCTAGAATCTATTTCAGGCCTTAATTATTTTATATAAATCTTTGTTTGGCTAATTTAAGATAAAATTTAATTTGAAAGTTACTACTTCTAGACTAGACGCTCGAAATCAAGTTGCATCAAAGTATAGTATAAAAATTCATTGTGACGTCAGGAGTAAATAGCTAAGTTTGTAGCGTAGTCCGCTCTCATGCGAGTGGTACAGGTTCTAGACCAATATGTCAATGATATTTTTTTTCAATTTTTTTTTTTTTTAGATGTTAATGATAAAAAATGATTTTTTTTTTTCAATTTTTTTTTTTTTAGATGTTAATGATAAAGTTGCCTATCTGAACTTGGCAGGATACAGGGCAGGTGAAGTAGAGTTCATCTGTTTCTTTGTCCTAACCATATGAAAGGATAGTGTGGTCAGAGACATGCTCGGCTGGAATCGTTTTTTAAACGATAAAAACATGTTGTCTGAGACTTGGCGGGACACTGGGCAGGTGAAGTAGAGTTGAGTAGGTCACATGTGACGTCAGTATATGAAGGGATAGTCCGAAATCGGTGTTTTCGGTGTTTTTAAAAGATAAGAAACATATTTTTGAATGTGGGCTCTGTTTTTGTGACGATAAGTGACACTGCAGTAGCGTAGCGAGGAGGGGGGGGGGCGGGTGGGGAGGCGGGGGGGGGGGTGGGGGGGGGGAAGGGGAGGCGGGGGGGGGGGGGAGGAGTGAGGGGGGGGGGGGGCGGGGGGACGTATGTTGGGGCGCCAAAATGGTTTGGAAAAATAAATTGAAAGGTTGAGGGGGGTTCAAATCGAAAGTTTGAGTGGGGGGGGGGGGGGGGGGGGGAGGGGGTGCACATCAAAAGTTTGAGGGGGGGGGGGGGGGGGTTGAAAATCGAAATCTTGGGGGGGGGGGGGGGGGGGGGGGGGGGGTTAAAATCGAAAAGTTTGTCCCCGGGCGCCGGGAAGGCTCGCTATGCCTCTGAGTGACAGACGTGATGTTTTTTGATGGATGACCCCCGAAACCCACAGTTATCCAAGGGATGACGGGTATTCTAGTTCTAATAAAAATTATCCAGTTAAATAAATGGAAAGCAAACTTTGTTTCAGTATTTTTAGGTTTCAAAATCAAGGTGGAGTTTGATTTAAGTGATTATTTTTTTTAAAAAAAAAGGGCATCAAAATGTTCATTATTTTGATGTAGCTGCATGACTTTAGTATTTGCTTATGGATGACTTAAGACTAAGTTGTAATGGGGATTACACATTATCTAGATAAAAATAGCAGTGATCATAATATTTCATTTGATAGGCAGACGTGGATATATCTAAAGATGGGAACCGCTAACAATAGTAGTTGTAGTGTTCTGCCTTTCTGCATCCATTACGGTGAGGCACATTAGCTATTTGTGTGGTTATCAGTTTATTTTTGTTCAACTAAATGCATCATTTTACTAATGATTTTAAAAATATTTGTTACTGTAAATTTTATTGAATATATTTTTATAAAACCCTTATTTTTGAAGTACAGCCCATTTCCTTAGGATCAGGGAAGAGTAATGTGCTGTGGCCCAGGAGCCAAGAAGTTAAGGAGTTTGACAGTGTGGGGGATATCAGGGACTGTTGAGTGGAGCATACCTTTATCTATGTCTTCTCTGTCAGCTGGTTTTTCTTTGCCATCATCTTCATTATCACTTTTATCACCACCAACATCTTCATCATCACTCTCAACTATCTGTGACTTATTTTTCTTTCGAGAGCTCAACAAAATATCTGTAAATTTAAAAAAATTCTATCACAAAGCTCAAACTAATAAATATTTAGATAACCAGTAGCATTCACTGGACATAGCAGACAGGTTTGTCACAGTACTGGGATTAAAGTGGCTTTGTTAACCAGTGTCTAGACATGAACAGTTATTTTAAGACCAGCCCTGACCTTCATTGTCCGAGTCCTCCGCTTGCTCCTCATTGTCTGAGGCATCAAAATGGAGGTGTATCTCACTCACGTTGTCCTCACTGTCTTCATCATTGTCATCTCCATCACTGTCATCATTCTTGTCATCTCCATCACTGTCATCCACTGCTTCTGTATCCAGTAGCGGATTGTACTAAACAGCGGATCAACAATTGTGACAGTCAACATAATTAGATCCAAATTGTAACAATAAAATGTTTCATGACAATTATGTTGGGAAAATATTTTAATTTAAATAAAAAACAAGTCAAAAATGACTCATCAGTAAGTAGATTTTGTACATCAAAACATTTCTTCAATTGACCTGAAGAAACAAATAAGACATGTTACTTGTACTCACATCTCTCTCATCATCAGAATCTTCTTCAACTCCATTGATCAACTTCTCTACTTCTTCCTCACTAGATTCTGAGCTGCTCTCTGATAGCTCTTCCTCCTCTTCTTCCTCCTCCTGCTTCTCTCCTTCAAAACCTTCCTCATTCTCTAGAGCATAGAGCTGCAGCCTCCTCTGGCGCGCCTCTTCTCTCTTCTTCTTCATGCCAGCACTCAGCTCCTGCTTCAGCTTGACCAACCTGGCGCCTACACACACAGGCAGGAGATCACAGAGAACAGTTCATCAGGACATTGGTATTCATATACTTTACTTCAATGTAAAGAGGTGTAGATGGCATTTAGTGGTACTGACCAAATCAAATGCCATAAATAAAAAGTTTTTAAAACCATGTTAGACAACTGACCTGGAGTTTCCTCTTGCAGGATGTCCTCATCTGACTCCACATGATAGGTCAAGGTCTTCAGCTTGAGCTTCTGGTGCTCACCACTCTCACCCTCCTTCTCTACAAGGCTGGCAATCAGAGAAACCATGTTAGACATAATCAAAGATTGTAAACATTCAAGTACTTCAACAATCAATTTTTTCATTAGCCAGTGATTGACCAGCCTGGGCATCAAAACCATTTTACTTACCTTATGGCCAGGCAAAAAGTTGATGCATTTTTCAACCATGGCACATTTTAAAAATAATTTTTAAAAAATAACCACTTAAGTTTAAAAAATAAAATAAAAATAACACAAATACCAGAAAAACGTAAACAAAACTACTGCTAATATTATTTCTGGAAAATTTTTATTTTAAATGCTACAAAAAAAAAAATTTCAACATAGTCCCAGGAGCTACTTTCTTTTTCTATAGTTACATTATAAATAAAGCCAGATTCAACGGCATAGGCATTTTAATTAGATTTTTATTTCACTAATTATATTGCCTGTAAATTTGAGAAAAAAAAAGTTAAGTTTAGAAAAATCGAAGAAAATGAACTACTAGTAATAGAACGAGAAAAAAAACGTAAACAAAACTAATAAGTCCCCGCTGTCGTAGGTACCCTCAAAATCTTGTTACCAACAAGACGTCTGCTACTACGTGTAAATATGCGTACTATACATAGTAGGGCGACCACTGCGCACCGTACTGTACCACACAATATTTTTTCGGGCGACCGCGGGCACATAGGCCTGTAAAGGGTTAAAAAAAAGTGTGGGTAGATGTTCATATACGTACATCTCATCTAACATGTTCCTTGCCTCTATAGAACAAAAGTGTGTGGGACTTTAACGTGTGGTGCAGTAAAAAGACTAAAAAATGGTAGTGATGCAAGCTTACAATGTGTGTGTTGATGCACAGCTTAGAGGGAATGTTTGCATATTGTAAAGACCAGATGTGTAAAACAAATTCACCTCAGACTTAAAATCATGTGCTACTGACCACGTGTAAAAAGAATAAAAAAAACCCTCACCTGAGATTAACATCATGTCCAGCTTTGTGCTTCCTTGGCCTAGCATGCTCAGCAAATTTATGCATGAACTTGACCAAATCTGGATTCTTTGAGGCGGCCTCAGGCTCATCCAGGCAAATAATCCCATTGGGTGAGCCAGTGATGCGTGGCAGGGCTGGAAGATTCAAAGTCTCAAGTTGCTCCAGCAGACTGGGTTTTGGTGGTTTTTTTAATGCTGGGCTGCCATCACTGGCCTTGTCTAGGCCACCCACTGCATCCAGCAATTTGTTGGCAGGAGCTGTTGTGTCAACAGCTGCTTGTCCCAGGCTACCTGCTGCAGTGATTGTCTTGTCAGGGGTCAGGTCATGACCCCCGCACTGATCTGTCTCTGTGGACTGGTGAGCTGAGCCACTGACACTCTGGGAGAGAAATAAATCCCGGGATGGGTCTTTAGATAGCGATGGCACAGAGAAATGGTCAGATGATGGCACAGAGAGATGCTCTGATGAGGTAACGTCCTTGTGGCTAGAATCTGGAATTTCTTGAGTTGGACTCTCCACATTTCTGTGGCTGAGGTCAAGCTGACCAGCTGATGTGAGGTCACACTGACCAGCAGACGTGTGGTCAGTGTTTGCTGGAACCTCTGGTGTTGTGTCTATAGGAAGGTTTAGTCTAGCTGGCACTATATCAGGTAAAGCATCCGATTCCTCAACAACCTCTGGACTCACAGTTTTTAAGTCCCCTCCTTCAAGAGTAGCTGTAGTTGTCTGCCCTTGTGATGCTATCCCAGAATCATCAGGACAGGAATGAGTTGCCACCTGATCTGCCTTGGCCTGATATTTCATCTTTCTGGGGGGTGTTGGTAGTCGGGGAATGGAAAGTTTTTCTTGTATCACATGTGCTTTCCTGGAAACAGAATTCATTTATTACTGAGTCACAAATATTGCAGTTCAACAGTTTACTGCTAACATTTGCTTATAACCTTTCAAGGAAAACCTAAACCTTTTGATATGAAGTTAAATCAACAATCAAATAATATTTTGAGCGCAAACCCTTGAAAGTAAAATAAAAGTAACCTACACAATATCTTTAGCTCTCTTGAGTCCGGCATATTCTTGTCTTTTCTGTGAGGCTCTAGCCAGGAAATCATTGAGGGTTTTGGTTTCTGGTTCATAGTAAGGCAGGTTGACACGCGACTCTGAAACACAAAAAATTCTTGTCATGGTATAATTAACATTCATTTCTTGGCTGATATTTTTTAATTGGCCAGTTATGTTCAAGTACCTCTAAGCATCCTTTGTGAATCACTGTAAATCTCTAGCATTTTCTCTGCTGATGGTTTTGCTTTTCTAGAATATTTGACTCTCTCCTTTTTAGATTTGGACGCCCCCTGTTCAGGTAAAATAATATACAAGTTTCATGATACAACGCCAGATAGAAAATTATACTCCACACATGACCTTTAAAACTGAATTTAATTACTAATGTTACCTTAAGCTTTTTTAATTTGGCCAAAACACCAGCATTTATCTGGCTCTCATCAAAGCCTTCATCTTCATTGCCTTCCTCATTGCTGGCATCTTCGTCACTGCCTGGCCTAACAGCATCATCCTCAAGCCCTGGGCAATGTTTCAAACAGGTCAAATAAAATTATTTGATACCAAATTTTCTAACAGCTCAAATATAATTATTTGATACCAAATTTTCTAACAAACCCAACTCAAACATAGGCCTGGTCATTAATGTTGAAAAGTATTTGTTTTCAAATGGAACGTAATTAGTATTGCACAACAATAGATACGCCATCTAGAGAAATAAAATGAAGTACAATATACTGCATGAGACGGAGTGGTCTAGCGGTAGAGAGCTGGACTGCTAACCCGTAAGTCTCGAGTTCGAATCCGGGTTCAAGTCAGTAGACCAGGGCTGCCTACCCCAAAAAAATTTTCCCCGTAACAAGAGCATAGGTTTTCCGTAATTTTCCGTAACTTTCCGTATTTTTACACATTTTTTAAATACAATGTAAATAAGACCCATATTATATGATCGTAAAGCTCATCAGCGTAATGATGACAGTCGGCGACTCGTGCTACTTTTTATTTTATGGACTAATAATTAGTTTTTTAAAAAAAACGCCGTTAAATTCAGAATGTAAGGCGACAATGGAAAATTTCAAATAGGAATTGTTCTTGCAATGAGTAGTATGACGTATGTTATAGGCCAACACTACGGATATCTAAACCAATGTGAACTCAGTGACCCCTCGACTGTGTGTGTGTCAGGATTTTTTCTCCCGCGAACAAGAAAACGTAAGCGGCCGACGGGTGACGATGTTTAGAATTAGCATATTTCTTGAATATTTTTTTTTAAATCTACATTTTATCAATGTAATATCTAGAAGAAAAAAACAATTTTAAAAATATGATCCGTAATTGATCTAGGTGAGCCTAGATCTCGATGTTTAGTAATATCTTGTCTTCTCGCACATCTCAAACAAAATGCCTCGATATCTCGCTATTTAGGCATTTAGCCGTAATACCGCCTCAGCAAATATGTCTCGCCAGACTGCGCGATGAGACTTTCAATGATTTAGGCCACGCCCTTTTTTTTTCTCTACGGACAACACCGACTCGCGGGGTCAATAGTTCACAATATAAACACGACTGCCGCCAGCCATGACAAGAGGGGGAGGGGGGATTGTTACGGAAGAGGCTGAGAACCTTAGAACCGGATAACACACTGAAATACTGAAATATAACTAGCTAAATTAAAATATATAACTCAGACCGGGAACATAAAGTTAAGTTACCACCAGAAATTTTTTTTTTTACACTAAAGTCGATTTTGATCTCTACTGAAATCAAAACCGTAATTTTGCAGCATAATCGTAATTCCGTAACCTGGGTGTCAAAATCGTAAAGTTACGGGCAAAACCGTACAAGTAGGCAGCCCTGGTAGACAGTCCCTGAGTCCACCCAACTCTGATGGGTACCTAACTTACGTTAGGGAAAATAAAGGCGGCTGGGCATAGTGCTGACCACACTATCTCTTCATATGTCGAGGTCACAGAAACAAGTGAACTCTACTTCACTTGCCCCATAGACCGTCACGTTTGAAAGGGTAACTTTACTTTACAATATACTGCAGCAAAAAGGAAGATCTTACTTGGTCTGTCATCGTCATCACTCTCTGCATCAAATAGTTCCTTGTTCTCCTTCCAATCTATCAAAAGCTTGGGTGTGTCGTCATCTTGGTCATCATCATCAGATGGGAAAGTGAGAGGTGGGACGGTCTCTTGATCGTTGTCAGCATTGTCTGACCCCACCTCATGGCTAGTGTCACCATCATTCTTTACATCTTCATGGCTTTCATCATCCTCATCATCATCAAGAATCATTCTCTAAAAAAATATGAGATTATATTATAAATATAATCATACTAAAAAAAATGAGATAATACTGCTAACATGTCTAAATAATAGCATCTGAAATTTTAGCTTCACTATATCAAATTTTGATTTCAATACCATTTGCTCTTATAAGAACAAGACAGAAAAAATTGTTGTACTCTTGCAAAATCTAACAACTTCAAAATTTCAATCTCCATCAGAAAGAACAAAAAGGTCTAAAAAGAAAACCTTGCATTAAGATGGTCTTAGACAAAGTATAGAACCAAACCATGGTGTAGACCTCAAGCTATGTCCTAAGGACTATTTAATTAATGGTGGCTATTATTCAAACAACTATTTAAGCTATGTATTAAGGACCATTTAATGGTGGCTATTATTCAAACAACTATTCAAGCTATGTTCTAAGGACCATTTATTGATGGCTATAATTCAAACTATTAAACAACAAGACAAATCTCTTATGTTCTTACCCGTCTTCTAACCTTTGAACCTGCACTGACAGAGACAGTAGCAGCATCATCTTCTTCATCAGATACAACTGAAAAAATAAATGAATGTATGTAAACTGTGAACCAAAAGAACCGTATCATTAAATATAACAGAACACTTGACCAGTGAGTATTCAGCAAATCAAGTATAAATAAGCTTGACCGCGGACACCTATCAGAAAACCACAAATGAAACTACCTTTTGATTGGTTGAAAGACTCCTCCATGCCAGAGTCTGACTTGTTTGTCTCCTCCTCTGGATCAGCCTTGCCAGTGCTCACCTGAAATGTTTGTCGTAATAAATTTGTTATAATGGGACCCTCAAAATTTATCACCAATCTAAATTGTTCTAAATGCAAGTCCTGAAATGTAGGTTGTAGGTCAATAGTTAAATATAGAAATCACTATTGCAGCCCAAGTGATTCAGGTGAGAAAAGTTTAACATTGTCATATTGCTTGAGTATTGCAGAATCAAATACTCATTTGAAATTAAGCTATAGGCCTACAAATTTCAGTTTTTCATCAAATACTTATTTGAAATTAAGCTAAAGGTCTACAAATTTCAGTTTTTCATCAAATAGCCTACTTTTTTTAAATTAAGCCATAGGCCTACACATTTCAGCTTTTCTGACTAACTTTACCCACAGGCCCTCAGTTTGGGCCTTAATTATTTGATAATAATAATAACTCTGGATATACTTTAAAAGTACTACTTTGCAAATGCAATGGGGCAGGTTAATTAATTGAATTATAATATTATATAATAATATTACATAAAATTGTGTGTGACAGAATTTAGAATTTAAGCAGGAGGTAATCTCAGGATATAGGCCTAGGGCCTTGTGTTTGTTATTATTCCTGAATGGTTTAGCAGTAAAAGAATATAAATAACAGTGTACAGTCTGGCATGCCATTTCGGAATACACGGAAAGTCCTGAAAACAATATTTTATTTGCCATGATGTTACAATAAAAGGCTTACAGCTTACAGAGTGTTTACAAATTTTGATTGATAGAAAGAAGATAATAAAATTGTCTATTATTGCTAGTGTTTTTCGCAGTTCAATGCTGCTAGACCCCTAATCAATTTTTGCTTATCAGGAATTTTTTACTAGTCTAGATCTAGATAATCTAGATCTAGATTTAACTAGATTTGATTACTGGGATTAGATTTTAGATCAAAAGACTAGATACTAGATCTAGACTAGATGACTAGATCTACTCATTCTATTAATTCTAACAGAACAGTCGCAAATTTTCTGCAAGCTTTTATTTGTGATTCTTTAGGTATAAATAAATAAAAACAATGACAATCACAATGGTTTATGTCATTATGATGGTACAGTGTACACCACATGTACATAGAATCTAGACTAGATCTAGATATCTAACACTTGTCACTTGACAAACTCAAAATATGAAAATATTAAGATTTGAAGATGCTGCAGTGGATGTAATTTCCTTAGTTCCAAGTTTGCATAATTATTTAATTTGAGTGTAACAAACACTAATAATTGACATTAATTGATGCCTCGTGCATCATTTAGATTTAGGTAGATTGTAGATCTTCTAGATCTAAATCTAAATCTAGACTCACTCGTCGGGCAAAGAGTCACAACTACACCCGACAGTGGCAGACGCAACTTTTTTTTTATTTTAAACACAATTACAATTATTTATTTTATTAGACTGATAGTGATAGTTATTGATCTAAAACCTGATTAGTATGATCACTAAAGAGATCCTCCGCAATCATTCCGTTATTTAGTGACAGAACATTTTTGTATTTTTATTGAACAAATCTAAATGTATTGTCAAATGTAGATTAGATCTAATGCAGACTAATGCTTCATTACTTGGCGCTACAGTACAACCATCAACAATAATAGCCGAACTTCCCGCTTGATGACGAAGTACACTAGCTGTCGCAACTACACACATTTCCGATTTTTCCTACATGTAGTTTATTGACCAGATAAAATTTTGATAAACTGGACATTGAAATGAAATCAAAACATACAAACATTTTAAAAGAGATCTAAAATTCACATAGAACCTTTCAATTTTTGTTAATTACGGGCAAAAAAAAGTGGAGAAAACTATTGAACCTAGCTTAAAATAATAAAATACGCGAATATCTAGTCAGTAGGTCATCGCTGCAAAATCAAATTCTGTTGTTCTTGTAATTTCACACAGAGTTAAAAATATAAAACAAACAACGATCGACTTGTGTTTACGTTTATTAAAGTCGTCCAAAAATGATGTCCCACTTCTGAGGGGGGGGGGGGGTGTGGATGGATTTTTGTAATGTTTGACATTGGTTAGTGAGAGAGAGTGTGTGTGTGTGTGTGTTTTCCTTAAATTATTCTTCCAGACATTTTTTTTTTGTGTGGAGATTATACAAAAAAATAATTGTATTGGTACCCAATGTTTACCCAAGTTGGTTAAAGTTTTAAGGGAAATAACTGTTTGAAAAATAAATTTAAAAAACTACAATTCAAGCTTTAGGGGGTGATGTGACTATCTTCGACGATAGAGAAGAAGGTAAAATCGTTTGAGAAAATCACTGAAACGTCACGCATGGGGGAGGGGGGGGGGGGAGATTTTATAATAATTCGTTATGAAAGGGAGGGGGGAGGTAAGAAAGTTATTTCTTTTTTTATTATTTTATGTTCAAACTTAAATTAGGTCAAACTTGCTTTTTAAAAAAAAAAAAAAAAAAAAAAAAAGAATGTTTAGTAGGAGAGGGGGAGGTATAACTTTGGTGTTATTTAGGAAGGGTTCTTTAATTTTGTAGTGTCGCGCGAAAATAGAAGTAAACCAAGATTGAATCTACGTAGAAAATAAATAATATGACCACCCCCACCCCTCAGCTTATATACAAGATAAAATGTCTGAAGGAAACCCTGAATTAGACCGTTATTGTTGTCAACATTTTTGTTTAGTTCTTAAAAATAATTTATCGTGTTGTCTCCCTTTGAATATAAAAACAGGGCCAATCCTAACTAATTTCAGAGTTTCTCTCCCCTTCATCTTCTAAAATAAAGGTTGGGAACAAAAAGTTCGAATTCGGGCTATATGTAAACATAGAGGAGAAAGAGTATTCATTGTCGACACCCAACTACCTGTATGTGTATGTATGTATTTATGTATGTATGTATGTATGTATGTATGTATGTATGTATGTATGTATGTATGTATGTATGTATGTATGTATGTATGTATGTATGTATGTATGTATGTATGTATGTATGTATGTATGTATGTATGTACGTACGTACGTACGTACGTACGTATGTATGTATGTATGTATGTATGTATGTATGTATGTATGTATGTATGCATGCATGCATGCATGCATGCATGTATGTATGTATGTATGTATGTATGTATGTATGTATGTATGTATGTATGTATGTATGTATATATGTATGTATGTATGTATGTATGTATGTATGTATGTATATATATATATATATATATATGTATATATATATATATATATATATATATATATATATATATATATATATATATATATATATATATATATATATATATATATATATATATATATATATATATATATATATATATATATATATATGAAAGTAGACTGTACCATGAAAGTAGACAGTACTATTAATGTAGACAGTACCATGAAAGTAGACAGTACCATGAAAGTAGACAGTACTATTAATGTAAACGGTACCATGAAAGTAGACAGTACTATGAATGTAGACAGTACCATGAAAGTAGATAGTACCATGAATGTAGACAGTACTATGAAAGTAAACAGTACCATAAAAGTAGACAGTACTATGAAAGTAGACTGTACCATGAAAGTAGACAGTACTATGAATGTAGACAGTACCATGAATGTAGACAGTGCCATGAAAGTAGATAGTACCATGAATGTAGACAGTACTATGAAAGTAAACAGTACCATAAAAGTAGACAGTACTATGAAAGTAGACTGTACCATGAAAGTAGACAGTACTTTGAATGTAGACAGTACCATGAAAGTTAACAGTATCATGAAAGTAGGGGGACGGGGGTGGTGGTCGGTAGAAGAGATTGCTGAAAGAAACTCTGAATGCGACCTCAAGGATGAGCTGATGTGCAAGGTTTAGGTGTATGATCTACGACTATATTTAGTATCAATGTGCGGTAACTACGTGTATGTCAAGGTTACAAGATAAAGTATTGGTGCAATGTCTACATTTAGCGTCTATACACAAAAAGAATGGCGACATTGCTGGTTAAATAAAAAATAGAATTAAAAATCGATCGTCGAAAACGATACATAATAAAATGACTTCTTTGATAATAGAGTGGTCTAGCGGTAGAGAGCTGGACTGCTAACCCGTAAATCTCGAGTTCGAATCCGGGTTCAAGTCAGTAGACCGTCCCTGAGTCCACCCAACTCTGATGGGTACCTAACTCACGTTAGGGAAAGTAAAGGCGGCTGGGCATATGCCGAGGTCACAGAAACATGCGAACTCTACTTCACTTGCCCAATGAAAGGGAAACTCACTTACTTACATTGATAATAGAGACAAAAAAAATAAAACCCCTAATTTAGTTTGTCTGATATTATAAGGGTATGAAGATTTTAAAATAAAACCGTAAAATTAATATATAGTAATCGTAAGTATTAGGATTAAAGTTAGGTTCTTACGTGTTTTATTTATGGTAAACTTCCGGATCAGGTTAATATGCCGGTTCTGAATAAAGTTCCGTTTCCAGTTAAATTTCGTACATATTAAGATTCGGATTTCGGTTGAATTTTAGTTTGTGACTAAATTTCTGTCTGAGTCGAATTTCCGTCTCTAGTTAAGGTTTCAGTTTAATTTTGAGTTCAGGTTTAGTTTCCTGATCTGGCTCGGGTTAAATTTACGGCACCAAATAAAAACTCAGCTTTTTTTTTTTTTTTTTTTTTTTATTTCTTACCATATTTTACATAATAAACTTGCAATCAATTGGTTTAAATTCTAACAAAACGCAAAACTCTTGGCTATTGCTTGCTTGGAGGTACCCATGCTTCTATTTTGGGCTTAGTAGTGGTGTAAGGTACATATTCTTGAGGAGTTCCAGTGAGATTTTCAGTGTAATCAGCCATCCATTTTCTTTGAGGAAGAGGGTTGGTGCTTGGTGGCTCGTCCGTTATGTAGTGCATCCACCTGTACCATTCTGGTGGGATCTGGCTGGCATCATAATCAAAGCCAACTGATTGTGGGAAAGACACCCAACGACTTCTACCAATGAAATAATATTTGTTTTCATAATACTTGTTGCCAAATTTGTCCTCACCAACTAATGTACCCCACTTTAGGTCATCATGTCGAAGTAACTTCAAGTAGCTCCCAATAATGCCATTATTCTGTGATATTATCTTTCTTGTGTTAGACAACACCTTAATAACAGACATTTTGTGTTTTGAATAAAAACTCAGCTGCGGTTCAATTTCAAGTTCCGGTTCAATTTTCTTATAAGATTCCGGTTAAATTTCAAGCACCAGTTAAATTTCAAGCACCAATTAAATTATGGTTTTCGGGTTATTTTCGATTCCAGTTAAAATTTGGAATCCGGTTTAAAGGTTTAGATTTAGGATTATTTTCAGTTAAAATACCGGTTTCGTTTCAAGTTTATTTTCCGGTTTCCGGCTTATTTTTTAAATTTCGGTTAAGTTCCAATTCCGGTTATATTTCAGGATCTGGTTAAATTGTCGTTTCTAATGAAATTTTCGTTTCCGGTCAATGTTCCGGCTTGATTTCTAATCCCCTATAAAGTTCCGTATCTGGTTCGATTGGAGCCAGATAAATTTCCGCTACCGGTTGAAAGTTAGATTTAGTTTGAGGTGGAGATTTTGGTTTTGGATTAGACGAATGAAGAAAGACTATCAGTATCCGCTGTATTTGCCCCTCAACGGTCCGATTATCTAGTAATAAATAATAAACTATACTCTTCTTAAAAAAGAATCACAATTCAACGTAGGCTATATTTTGTTTTGGCTTCTAATTAGATATAATACTTATAAACGAAATTTAGTAAACCTAACTAAAACAATACTGAAGTTCTGTTCACACACACACAGACATAGAATACAGACAAAAATAAAACTAAGTTTTTCCAGCTCATATTGAGAAAGAAATTTTTTTAAATTTTTACAAATCTCAAGGTTTTACACCTTCCTAATAAGCTTTAAGAGAAAGAATGAAAATATTTTTTGAGACTGTTGTTTGTCAATGGAGTTTTTTTTTTTTAAAATTATCTTTACTAATTATTTAAATAAAAAAAAATAGACACCTAAGTTCAATTATTTTAAATTATTTTCTATTAAATGTTAGACTGCAACAAGATGACATTATTCCAACTTTCATCATACCCAGATATCAGATGCCATTCCAATGTCATCATACCCAGATATCAGATGTCATGCCAAGATGTCATTATGTCATATCAGATCTCATGCCATAGAAATACCAAGTTTGGTGGCTGTAGTTGTGTTTTGGACATTGTTTTAAATTGCTAACGAAGCCAAAAGTTCCTTGAACGTGAGGCGTCTGGTGCTTTTAGCATTGCGGTGTGCCTTCGCGTTGCTCTGGTGGTCAGAGTTTCTTCCAGGCATCTCTTCTTTCTTCGAATAAAGTCTACCGCCCTCCCCCCCCCCCCCCCCAACGAAATGAAATTTATATAGAAAATATATACTTTTAACAGTGTCCGCCCCCCCCCCCCCCCCGAAAATTTTAAGTGCCCCCCCCCCCCCCGGAGAAAAAAGTCTGGAAGAAACACTGATGGTGGTAGTGTCACTGTGATGTTGGCTGGTCAAACTGAAATGACCTGTGCCTTACTCACAACCGCGCTCTATTTATAGCCCATCTTTTTGTTAACACGTTTTTATTAACTCAGCTTCGCGTTTGTGTGTTTGTTGTTAAAATTGACATCGAAAATTAGCCCACTTCTGATTGCTCTATAGATCTGAAATTTGGCATGCAGGTTACTTTCGCCTAACAATTTCAGATGCAATCATAAAAACTAGCAATTAGAGACCGTAATTAGCTTAATTTAATTACGCCCCAAGGACCATAAATTGAGGACATGATTTCTAAAGATACCGACAAGACTGGAGGCTTATTGACACAGTTACTTCGGCCCCAATCGATGTGAGCGCGCTGGCCGTGATCGTATAGTGGTTAGTACTTCGCGTTGTGGCCGCGACAACCCAGGTTCGAATCCTGGTCGCTCAAGATTTTTTTAGTCCGTGTATTTATAAACACTTAGTCAATTCATACTTAATCAAGTCATTAGATAAAGTAGAAAATAAACTATATAAAAAACTTTTTTAAAAACCACGTTTTTCATGTGTAGCAACGGACTAAAAAGGAGAAAATAAACTACTTAAAAAAAACTTTTTAAAAAACCACGTTTTTCTTGTGGACTAAAAAGTAGAAAATAACTATTCACATACATTTGATGACAAAAAACGTGGGTCGGGCAGATGGGTCGGGAAATTTGATGGTGAACGTACCCACGTTTTTTGTCATCAAATGTATGTAAATAGTTATTTTCTACTTTTTAGTCCACAAGAAAAACGTGGTTTTTTAAAAAGTTTTTTTTAAGTATTTTATTTTTAGCTTTCACTTCAAGGTGTTTCTTGGTCGACCTAATTTGTTGCTTTTCTTGTGGGCTCCACCTCAAGGCCAGTCCTGTGATATGGGTTGGCGATTTGCGAAGGATACTCTTAGCCTATCAAACTCCATCTTCTTGTCCTGAATCCTCCAACAGCAGAAAGTTATCCTGTTGGAGTAGCGTTATTGTATCTGTATATCAGTAGTAGCATGTTTTAGTAGCATGTTGTAGTAACATATCTTGTTGCATGTCGAAGCAGCATATTTGAGTAGCATGTTTTAGTAGCATGTTGTAGTAACATATCTTGTAGCATGTTGAAGCAGCATATTTTAGTAGAGTTTGAATTGCCCATGTTTGCTGATATTCGCGTTAAAAAAACTAATTGTAAGATTTGATGACACATTTTTTAAACCATTTCGCTCATTTGAAATTTTTAAAAATTGCAAATAAACAATGCACATGATTGGCTCAGGCTTGTCCAATCAGGTTAATGCTAATAGACCACGTGATGTAAAAAATGTTTTCGATTGGAGGCATGAAAACAAAAGTTGGAAGATTGTCCCTGCTCCATGAAGGAGGCTTCAGCCAAGTGGAGGGGGGAAAAAAGGTGTCGCGAGGAGGGGACTTTCATTTGTGTCGAGTGGCCAGTCAATCTACGTCTGCAATTTGCCACCATTGGATTGCCAGATTGGCTAAAATTGGTTCTATCCTCGGCCCGACACGGATTGTAGCCAGGCGGAAAACGCATTGACGCGAGCTGATTTTTGTAACGAGCGGGACAAATGTTGCCAATCAGGGCCCGACCCCCGGTAAGGGATCAGTTCTTGTAGTCTTACCCTCCTGCGCCCTGCCCCGAGATGGATCCCCGCCCGCGGCCAAAGTTCCACCGTGTCCGCCCAGCTAGACTATTACTCTACATTACTTGGCAATTTCTCCATTCATCATCATCCCGTCCTCACTTCTAACGAGTCCAAACTCCATTACTTGTCCATTTTGCGCCCTATTAGCCCACGGTCCAGAACGAGCCTTCATTTCGCCGCGGTGTAACATTTCTAAGGAAAAAATTTCCTCAGTTATTTCCCCTACAGTTCCCATTCTTGATAACGTTGTCTGACCCGTGGCTAGAGCTTAAGGCCAGAGCTAAAAATCTTAGCTCCCTCCATGGCTCCTATCGTCCAGGGGTTTCGTTTATTTTCATAAACTCAGTTGGTTAATAACGGATTTTGTATAAATTATATTCCTGCAACAACACGGACAGTAAGGGGTTAATTCCACATTTATTCGGTAAATAAAATATTGCCTTGGAGCAAGAGCATGCTTAAGTCCCCTTAGTAGGAAAGGGGGTAATCGAATGAATTGTATTGCCACAGTTCTAGCAGACGACTTTGGAGTGGGCGCGTAACTCCGGTCATTGAGCAGACGAGTAGAACAGACCATCTCAATTGAGCGCGGGAATCGACTTATGATCGCTGTCACACGGCTGCAGACGTGAGCCACGTCGGTGTCGTCTGCAGCAGGGGTAGGGCTCCCCCGCCATGTCGGGAGGTCATGGTTGAGGAAGGGGGGGGGGGGGTGACGGTTGGAGATGGGTGTTTGGAGTGAGGTGGGTGTTTGGAGGGGGGTGGGGGACTGGTAAGGGATGGTTGGTGTGAAAAGTGATGAAAAGTGAGTCCCATGATGGTGATGGCTCGGTAGATAAGGTGGCCGAGATAAGGTGGCCAAGATAAGGTGGCCGAGATAAGGTGGCCGAGATAAGGTGGCCCAGATATATTGACCAAATGACACAGACGTTGATAAGGTTTGAAAGGCTGTGCTGGGGGGGGGGGGGTGACCCTAAGTTTAAAACAGATGTACGCCTACAGTTTTTTTAAATCCAAGGCATCCTAAACAATGTATTGTGATCTCAGTGTTACTCCAGAATTCCATCCCACCAAGTACTGTTAGAAAAGTTAGAGAAAATACTTTAAGGCTTGTAACAGTCTGGTCTACCAAAATGAGCATTCTGGCGCCTACATCCGTCTTTAAGAGTGCCCTACACTGGAGATACGGTTGGCTACACCAACCGATGGCTAAACGGAACAAGCTGTGGCACCCGGTGCAACGTCCATCACATCTGAGCGGTCGCCCCGAGGGCTGGTCATCCTTACTCTTGCCGAGGGTGGTAACATAAATCACAGTGCAGTGTGGGCGAACTCGTGCCCCGCTAACTGAGACCCAAGAAATATGGCACCCACCTTGTTTACATTTGAATACTTCAATGTGGAACATTCGGAGGATGCATTGCATTGTTGTTAAACACAAATACTAAATTAAGGCTGGTCAGAAATAATAATTGTTTACCAAGTGGAGATAACTTCTTACAACTTGTGTTTAGATTTATGTGATCAACTGAAGTAGTATAAAATAAAAAAAAAAGGTTAATCACAAACTGTGAGTATCGGAGACTATTTAAAATCTTTATTAACTAAAATGTAATAAGATGTAACCTTTATGAAACCCACAGATTAAAACACAAGGTAAGTTTGCAAACCAAAACATTACCCGTGTTGCAAAACATTGTTGAGAAACTTGAGTGCAGTCTGAATCCAAAATTTTCCTGAAAAAAGTTAAGTGAAGTTTGAGTCCGAAATAGTCAAAATAGCTCGGAATCTCTGACTCCCGTTTGTAATGCACACGTCTAGTTCTTATGCCATTATACTTTCTCCATTTTATAACTATATTATATAGATCTATATATACAGTTTATGTCTTTGAAACAGTATGAAACTACAAAATATACTTTTATTAATATTTAAATGTTTAAAATAAATTCATTAAAAAACTGTAGCGTTTATGTTTGCATTTAAATTTGTGTTTATGTCCTGCGTTTGCGTTTGTATTTGCGTTTGTGTTGTGTTTTTGTTTGCGTTTGTTTTTTTGTTTGTTGTTTGTTTTCTCTTGTAATTGCGTTAGTGTTTGCGTTTATGTTTGAATTTTTGTTTTGTTTGTGTTTTCGTTTTCTTTTGTGTTTGTGTTTTAGTTTGCATTTGTGTTATGTTTGCGTTTATTTTTGTGTTTTGGTTTCGGTTGGTTTTTGTTAGTGTTAAGTTTAAAGTTAGAGTTCGGTTTAGGGTTGTGTTCATTTGTCGAACGTCCATGCCGGGTATATGCTGCTTAATAAACACAAAAGTCACAGGTAGCCACAGTATGGCTGGAGGTAGCCACAGTATGGCTGGAGGTAGCCACAGTATGGCTGGAGGGGAGGTAGCCACAGTATGGCTGGAGGGGAGGTAGCCACAGTATGGCTGGGGGTAGCCACAGTATGGCTGGAGGTGGCTACTAAAATTAGAGTTGTCAGGGTACTGTAATTCACAACTGTGTTATGTTTTTACTTCTTTCGTGCGAAAATTGTGTCGATTTCGCTTTTTTCTTAGCTTTAAATGACAATTTTAAAAATCAAAATCAAGGAAATAAAATATTATAAAAGATTTAATGACAGAATTTGCAAATGCTTGGAACTTAAAAAAACTGCAGGCTCAATTTTTGAAAACAAAAATTATCTATGCCAATCGCTGTCACATCCAGTTAAATTTTTTTTTTGATAACCCATGGGAGCCTGAGATGATTTTCTCTGTGGCGCTGGTCAAGGTTTGATTCACGTGACACATTCACTTGGACATGTGAATGGTCACGTGATCACGCTGTATGGTCACTCTACTGTGATAGTCGTGACGATACAATGACGTCACACAGGTCTCACTACAAACATTTGTACGGGTTTTATACCCATCGTTCATATCCCAGCCATCACCTCTGATCACCCCTATCCCAGTTCTGCCAAAATCTAAACCTCATAAAAATCTGGCCAGTTCTGCCAAAATCTAAACCTCCCAAAAATCTGTCCCGTTCTGCCAAAATCTAAACCTCCCAAAAATCTGTCCCGTTCTGCCAAAATCTAAACCTCCCAAAAATCTGAATAGTTCTGCCAAAATCTCAACCTCCCAAAAATCTGGCCAGTTCGGCAAAAATCTAAACCTCCCAAAAATCTGTCCCGTTCTGCCAAAATCTAAACCTCCCAAAAATCTGTCCCGTTCTGCCAAAATCTAAACCTCCCAAAAATCCGAATAGTTCTGCCAAAATCTAAACCTCCCGAAAATCTGGCCAGTTCGGCCAAAATCTAAACCTCCCAAAAATCAGAATAGTTCTGCCAAAATCTAAACCTCCCGAAAATCTGGCCAGTTCTGCCAAAATCTAAACCTCCCAAAAATCCGAATAGTTCTGCCAAAATCTAAACCTCCCAAAAATCTGGCCAGTTCGGCCAAAATCTAAACCTCCCAAAAATCTGGCCAGTTGCCAAATCTAAACCTCCCAAAAATCTGTCCCGTTCTGCATCACCATGTCATTACCCGCCCTTTGTGATCGCAGACTTTTGTTTAGAAACTCTTCAAGGGACAGAACTCCCGTTTTGTTTCGTGTTCATCAATGAGGGGAAGCTACTCGTGTGAACTTCATCAATAAGGGGAAGTAACCAGCGCGAGCTCATCAGCCAGGATGTCGGTGAGTGGGACGGCTAAAATATTCCGTCACGACCGTCGCGAAAAAATCTGGTGCCAACATTTTTGTCGCGGGATTTGTCGCGCATGTCTTTGACGACATTTTAAGACGGTTATATATTGCCTTCTAAAATTAACTTTATATCAACTTCAATCTTTGTATTTCTCTATGTCTTATGGATGGGCTCTATGTCATGTTGACGAATGTCCTACTGAGGTATGTCCTACATACGTCTTTAATAACCCACACACACCCTCACACGGACCCATCACGTCATCACACCACACAATGTTCATTGGGTAAAAAATTCATATATTACCATAAATCTCCCCCCCCCCCCCCTCTACTTAGTTCCTGTAGCAGTTCCATTATTTAAACGCCCCCCCCCCCCCCCCCCACTCCCCCTAAACCAGCTCTGGAAGCACAGTACCATTATTTAAACGCCCCCCCCCCCCCACTCCCCCTAAACCAGCTCTGGAAGCACAGTACCATTATTTAAACGCCCCCCCCCCCCCACTCCCCCTAAACCAGCTCTGGAAGCACAGTACCATTATTTAAAGGCCCCCCTCCTCCACCTCCACCCCCCCACCCCCAAAGCTCTGGAAGCACCGTTCCATTATTTAAACGCCCCCCCCCCCTCCAAGAGCGAGTCTGGTAAAGGTGAGCGCACAATTAGACCGTCAAGCCGGCGAATTGTTCAGCCGTGCTCCCCCTTCCACGTCAGCGGGCCCGTAATGAGCCCTGTCCCTGCGTCCCGTGGGGCCCGTCCCCCACCAGCCCCCAGATGACATCTGTCCATGTGACGGGGGCCGGGGCGTTGATGAAATATTTACGCCGTGGCGCGCGCGGGCAGTTGATTGGCTGGACAAACTGACCGTGGTGAAAGTGTCGGGGTCAATTGTTTCTGATGGGGTGGTGGGGGGGGGGGGTCTATGCTGGACGGTGTGTTGGATGTTGGGTGATGTATGTTGGATGATGTATGTTGGGTGATGTATGTTGGGTGATGTATGTATGATGCTGTATGTTGGATGCTGTATGTTGGATGCTGTATGTTGGATGATGTATGTTAGATGCTATATGTTGGATGCTGTATGTTGGATGATGTATGTATGATGCTGTATGTTGGATGCTGTATGTTGGATGCTGTATGTTGGATGATGTATGTTAGATGCTATATGTTGGATGCTATATGTTGGATGATGTATGTTTGATGATATATGTTGGGTGATGTATGTTGGGTGATGTATGTTGGGTGATGTATGTTGGATGATGTATGTTGGGTGATGTATGTTGGGTGATGTATGTTGGATGATGTATGTTGGGTGATGTATGTTGGATGTTGTATGTTGGGTGATGTATGTTGGATGCTGTATGTTGGATGATGTATGTTGGATGATGTATGTTGGGTGATGTATGTTGGATGCTGTATGTTGGATGCTGTATGTTGGATGATGTATGTTGGTGATATATGTCGGGTGATGTATGTTGGGTGATGTATGCTGGGTGATGTATGTTGGATGCTGTATGTTGGATGATGTATGTTAGATGATGTATGTTGGGTGATGTATGTTGGATGCTGTATGTTGGATGATGTATGTTAGATGATGTATGTTGGGTGATGTATGTTGGATGCTGTATGTTGGATGATGTATGTTGGGTGATGTATGTTAGATGATGTATGTTGGATGATGTGTGTCGTATGGTTTGTATTTGTTGGTGTTGATAGCCTCCATATCTTCTCGGCTGGTGATGGTCTAGGTATTAATATCCGCTTCAAATGAGGACAGACATACGTTCAAACTACACAACCTACAGACGTAGATCAGATGCCCGTGGGTTTACTTCAAATGGTCGGAGGACACTTGGATACACTGTGGTTAAACTCAGAGGTAGGCAGACACACACACACCCATCTATACACACAGACAGATAGACACACGTAGACACATTCACACATGTCGACAGACACACACATTTATATACACATACAGACAGACACACACATACGTAAAAATGCACACAGACAAACATGTAGACACACACACACACACGTTGTATCAATAATTCAAAACGAGGCTGCCGTAACAGCCGGAAGACCGGTCTGTTAGTACGGCATGACCGGTCGATGTGTACGGCAATCTGTCACAAGTACAGCGACTAATTAGGTCCCTGCCGGCTGCCGGTCACGGCCAGAGTGGCCCCCACTTGGCCCCCCACTTGGCCCCTCGCTGGCCCAAAAACAATGGGCAGACAACTTTGATCTCGGCCCGTTAGCAGACGTCAGGTGTCCTCTGCTCACTGTGTGAGCGGTCTTTGAAATGTGACCAGCACAAATAGGTCACGGGTCGTCTGCTCAGGGACTAGGGTGGACATTTGGTCACGTGGGACAATAAGTCACACATAGTCATAGATGGTCATACATAGCCACACATAGTCATAGATGGTCACCCCCCCCCCCTCGAACGAAATGGAATTTATATGGAAAACATACTTTTAAAAAGTGTGTTCGCCCCCCCCCCATCCAGGAAAAATGTTGTCACCCCCCCCCCCCCCCGGAGAAAAGAGCCTGGAAGAAACACTGTGCTAAAAAAATAGGTCAATACATCCATACATCATCGATGGACTAAACAAGAAGTTGCACACAGGATAACATGCAGCATACAGGATAACATACAGCATACAGGATAACATACAGCATACAGGATAACATACAGCATACAGGATAACTTACAGCATACAGGATAACATACAGCATACAGGATAACATACAGCATACAGGATAACATGCAGCATACAGGATAACATGCAGCATACAGGATAAAATGCAGCATACAGGATAACATGCAGCATACAGGATAACATGCAGCATACAGGATAACATACAGCATACAGGATAACATACAGCATACAGGATAACATACAGCATACAGGATAACATACAGCATACAGGATAACATGCAG
Organism: Physella acuta; assembly: GCF_028476545.2. NCBI lineage: Eukaryota > Metazoa > Mollusca > Gastropoda > Physidae > Physella > Physella acuta. The sequence goes on from NW_026731872.1 coordinate 470,470, forward strand.
CATACAGGATAACATACAGCATACAGGATAACATACAGCATACAGGATAACATGCAGCATACAAGTTAACATGCAGCATACAGGATAACATACAGCATACAGGATAACATACAGCATACAGGATAACATGCAGCATACAGGATAACATGCAGCATACAGGATAACATACAGCATACAGGATAACATACAGCATACAGGATAACATGCAGCATACAGGATAACATACAGCATACAGGATAACATACAGCATACAGGATAACATACAGCATACAGGATAACATGCAGCATACAGGATAACATACAGCATACAGGATAACATACAGCATACAGGATAACATGCAGCATACAAGTTAACATGCAGCATACAGGATAACATACAGCATACAGGATAACATACAGCATACAGGATAACATGCAGCATACAGGATAACATGCAGCATACAGGATAACATACAGCATACAGGATAACATACAGCATACAGGATAACATGCAGCATACAGGATAACATACAGCATACAGGATAACATACAGCATACAGGATAACATGCAGCATACAGGATAACATGCAGCATACAGGATAACATACAGCATACAGGATAACATGCAGCATACAGGATAACATGCAGCATACAGGATAACATACAGCATACAGGATAACATGCAGCATACAGGATAACATACAGCATACAGGATAACATGCAGCATACAGGATAACATACAGCACACAGGATAACATACAGCACACAGGATAACATGCAGCATACAGGATAACATACAGCATACAGGATAACATGCAGCATACAGGATAACATGCAGCATACAGGATAACATGCAGCATACAGGATAACATACAGCATACAGGATAACATGCAGCATACAGGATAACATGCAGCATACAGGATAACATGCAGCATACAGGATAACATACAGCATACAGGATAACATGCAGCATACAGGATAACATACAGCATACAGGATAACATGCAGCATACAGGATAACATGCAGCATACAGGATAACATGCAGCATACAGGATAACATGCAGCATACAGGATAACATGCAGCATACAGGATAACATACAGCATACAGGATAACATGCAGCATACAGGATAACATGCAGCATACAGGATAACATACAGCTTACAGGATAACATACAGCATACAGGATAACATACAGCATACAGGATAACATGCAGCATACAGGATAACATACAGCTTACAGGATAACATACAGCATACAGGATAACATACAGCATACAGGATAACATACAGCATACAGGATAACATGCAGCATACAGGATAACATGCAGCATACAGGATAACATACAGCATACAGGATAACATACAGCATACAGGATAACATACAGCATACAGGATAACATGCAGCATACAGGATAACATGCAGCATACAGGATAACATGCAGCATACAGGATAACATGCAGCATACAGGATAACATGCAGCATACAGGATAACATGCAGCACACAGGATAACATGCAGCACACAGGATAACATGCAGCATACAGGATAACATGCAGCATACAGGATAACATGCAGCATACAGGATAACATACAGCATACAGGATAACATGCAGCATACAGGATAACATGCAGCATACAGGATAACATGCAGCATACAGGATAACATACAGCATACAGGATAACATACAGCATACAGGATAACATGCAGCATACAGGATAACATACAGCATACAGGATAACATACAGCATACAGGATAACATGCAGCATACAGGATAACATGCAGCATACAGGATAACATGCAGCATACAGGATAACATGCAGCACACAGGATAACATGCAGCACACAGGATAACATGCAGCATACAGGATAACATGCAGCATACAGGATAACATGCAGCATACAGGATAACATACAGCATACAGGATAACATGCAGCATACAGGATAACATACAGCATACAGGATAACATACAGCATACAGGATAACATACAGCATACAGGATAACATACAGCATACAGGATAACATACAGCATACAGGATAACATACAGCATACAGGATAACTTACAGCATACAGGATAACATAAAATATCGTGAAGATCAAAATCTCGTTGTTTATGTCTAGACGTTGCAAATAATTTTCAAATGTTTCTAATTTTATTTTACAGTTTGCCAATCTAGTGAGATTTAATTTAAAAAATATTTTTGTTACTGTGGCATGTGTTTGTCTGTTTGTTTGTCTGTGTGTTTGTTTGAACGTTTTACTGTGTGTATGTGTGAGCAGAGGCGGCGCGAGGCGTGCGGACCGCACCGGGTGACACCATTTAGGGGGGGGGGGTGATACCAAGTCAAAAAATTGCAAGATTTATCGAATATGTTTTCGCCAGTTGAATGACTGGTTAATTCGGATTAAAAATTATTTAAATGTACATAGTCTAATTATGTAAAGTACATAATGACGATCCCGATATGAGACAAAGCGGGTAGGGGGAGGGGCGAAGGGTGTCACAACCATCGCTACATCATGTTGATGTCACAACCATCGCTACATCATGTTGATGTCACAACCATCGCTACATCATGTTGATGTCACAACCATCACTACATCATGTTGATGTCACAACCATCGCTACATCATGTTGATGTCACAACCATCGCTACATCATGTTGATGTCACAACCATCGCTACATCATGTAAATGTCACAACCATCGCTACATCATGTTGATGTCACAACCATCGCTACATCATGTTGATGTCACAACCATCGCTACATCATGTTGATGTCACAACCATCGCTACATCATGTTGATGTCACAACCATCGCTACATCATGTTGATGTCACAACCATCGCTACATCATGTTGATGTCACAACCATCGCTACATCATGTTGATGTCACAACCATCGCTACATCATGTTGATGTCACAACCATCGCTACATCATGTTGATGTCACAACCATCGCTACATCATGTAAATGTCACAACCATCGCTACATCATGTTGATGTCACAACCATCGCTACATCATGTAAATGTCACAACCATCGCTACATCATGTTGATGTCACAACCATCGCTACATCATGTAAATGTCACAACCATCGCTACATCATGTTGATGTCACAACCATCGCTACATCATGTAAATGTCACAACCATCGCTACATCATGTTGATGTCACAACCATCGCTACATCATGTTGATGTCACAACCATCGCTACATCATGTTGATGTCACAACCATTGCTACATCATGTTGATGTCACAACCATCGCTACATCATGTTGATGTCACAACCATCGCTACATCATGTTGATGTCACAACCATCGCTACATCATGTAAATGTCACAACCATCGCTACATCATGTTGATGTCACAACCATCGCTACATCATGTTGATGTCACAACCATCGCTACATCATGTTGATGTCACAACCATCGCTACATCATGTTGATGATGTCACAACCATCGCTACATCATGTTGATGATGTCACAACCATCGCTACATCATGTTGATGATGTCACAACCATCGCTACATCATGTTGATGATGTCACAACCATTGCTACATCATGTTGATGTCACAATTATCGCTACATCATGTTGATGTCACAACCATCGCTACATCATGTAAATGTCACAACCATCGCTACATCATGTTGATGTCACAACCATCGCTACATTATGTTGATGTCACAACCATCGCTACATCATGTTGATGTCACAACCATCGCCTTATTATGTTAATGTCACAACCATCGCTACATCATGTTGATGTCACAACCATCGCCTCATCATGTTGATGTCACAACCATCGCTACATCATGTTGATGATGTCACAACCATCGCCTCATCATGTTGATGTCACAACCATCGCTACATCATGTTGATGCCACAACCATCGCCTCATCATGTTGATGTCACAACCATCGCTACATCATGTTGATGTCACAACCATCGCCTCATCATGTTGATGTCACAACCATCGCCTCATCATGTTGATGTCACAACCATCGCTACATCCTGTTGATGTCACAACCAACGCTACATCATGTTGATGTCACAACCATCGCCTCATTATGTTAATGTCACAACCATCACTACATCATGTTGATGTCACAACCATCGCTTCATCATGTTGATGTCACAACCATCGCTACATCATGTTGATGATGTCACAACCATCGCTGCATCATGTTGATGATGTCACAACCATCGCCTCATCATGTTGATGTCACAACCATCGCTACATCATGTTGATGTCACAACCATCGCTTCATCATGTTGATGTCACAACCATCGCTACATCATGTTGATGATGTCACAACCATCGCTGCATCATGTTGATGATGTCACAACCATCGCCTCATCATGTTGATGTCACAACCTATAGGGGTCAAAATACTTCATGGGCATAAAAATACTTAAGAGTGACAAAACACTGTTATGGTATGAACGTCTGATACAAAAACTTATAAAAACAAATATTTGAATTATTGTGTGGGTGGATGACTAACCCCCCCCCCCCCCCTTACACCACCTACCCATCCCAAACGCCAGTTTGTGTATGACAGAAGTCATACCACTCGTCCCCGCCCAGCTATGACCCTTGACCCCTGGCACGCGCCTGCATTGAAAGGGTCGACTGGCGTGACCTGTAATTAGCGGCCAGTCGAATGTGAGTGTTGAATAGGCACTTGGAGGAAAACTTCGATTTGCATGCAAATTTCACGCCTCGCTCTCGTAATTGAAAGCGAAAAGAGTCAAAACGGTTATCTTTGCGCAACTTTCTCGCCTTCATTTCACTGAAGAGCGGCTCCGTCGTCTGCCGGCGTCAAGTGAAGTGTGGGGAGAAAAAAGAAAACAGCCAATGGGCGAGAAGCTTGCGGTAATACAGCAGCCGATATAGCGACGATTGCTGATAGATGGCTAATATTCTTAGCATTTTGAAAGACATCAACTGGGAGTTAAGTCCCCTAGCGGCCAGATTTGATGCTGGAGAAATGTGGCCGACAATGGCTTCAAGATTTTATCTGCTAGTTTTGTGGCTGGGGCTGGGGGTGGGGGGTGGGGGACGCTGGCGGACATTGTGGATTGGAAATGTCCCATCTTTAGAAATAATCACCTCAATTATTTTTTTAAATGAAAATATGTGCCTATTTTCTCGAGTGCACCACATGTATTATGTGAAGGATGACGTCACAACAACTGTTTTCTTATCGATACAAAATTCAAGCGCTACAAAAGTTCGATGGGGCGGGTGGGCGCGGGGGTGGGAGGTAGATCTGTTACAGTGAATCTTCTCACTTTTCCTGAAATTTGACGTGTTGATTCATGCCCGGATCTAACCAGTGGCGGAGCTATACCCCCCCCCCCCCCCACCCCCACCCCAAACCCCCGACAAAAAAATACTTCGGACCTCCGACCTGAATTGATATATTATTTATGTATCTTATTTTAAAACCGCCAAAAATGTATTGCGCAGTGTTAATTCATAACTGGCAAGCAATGTTCCCTCTAAGGACCAAGAGTGTGTGTGCAAAAAATATGTTGTGTGCGCGGTGCTAAAAATGACTTGGGCAAGTTAATATGTATGTTTAGGCTTGCAATTAAGCAGAGTAATGAAGGCATGCATTTTGATAAATTAATAGAATAATGTGTTGGACTAGTGAAACTATTGCAATTAAAAGAAGATACGAATCCCATCAAAATAAAATAAAATACACAATAAAAACTTTCAGAGTTATACTTAGACAAGAGGTTATGTGGTCGACTTACTATATGTTAGTGTAATGCAATCATGTTAATAATGTTAATACCATAACGGTAATACAAATACGACAGTTTTACATGTTAACCATATTAAAAAGCTGACTTGAAAACAAAATTAGCTAACCTTGCAGGGGCATTCATTGCAATTTCTCGCGTCTAACCTTGCCTTGCTTCCACACCTTATATGCTTTGTTTAAATCCACATCCTCTCCAGCATTTAGATATAATTTAATTCGCATTAGATTTCCTAAATGTGTGGCTTCAAGTCTATTTCGTGCTTGCACTTTAATGCTGTTCATAAGGCTAAAACCTCGCTCGCAATCAGCGCTGGATGCTTGAAAAGTACAGCATATGTCAATTAACTTTGCCAGTGAGCTAAATTGTTCATCGTTTAAAGCAACTCCTGCGATTTCGGATAGTGAATTTACTGAACCTGATTTGAGTTTTTCTCTGATCTGAAATTTGAAGTCATTGTATTGCGTGATAATTGACTCTTCATTTGTTGTTTGTAACACGTCTTTGTACTTTCCGCACAGTTCTTTAATCTCTTTGACGCCAAACTCAAATGCACAATTTTTTAAACCAGTATGATCAAAAGCTGACCAAAACTGAAGTTCATCTCCTGGAAACCTTACATTTAAATGATCGCAGACCGATCGTATAAACTGTGTGATTTGTCTTGTGTCGATTCCTACGTTTTCATTCAAAATTTTCTTGGCTTTATCATTCCAATAAACATCTTCACTAAGGTATTGTGCTTCTAATTTGCGTATTTTAGAAATGCAAAATTGATGTGCTTCAATAGATGATAAATTACTTCGCTGCAACAACATTGATAGATTAGCTAATTCAGTTAATACATCATTAACGGTATACAGAGCAACTTGATACAGGGGATCTCTTAATGATCTCAAAATATAACAACAAACAGGATCATTGCAGTCTTGGACTTGTTCTTCACAGTAGGCAGCTAAAACATCAAGATTTCTAACAAAAGCACTGACAGCAAAGTGACGTGACAACCAACGAACTTCATGAATTGGTCGAAAAGAAATTACATCCATATCATGCACATTGGCCAATTCTTCAAGTGCGCCCTTTTTAACTGAAGATCGACTAAATAACGTGTAAACCGTGCGTAAGAGAACCTCAATATTTTTAAACAAATTAACATCTTTCCAAGCGTCAGAAAGTGCCAAGTCTTCTCGATGAGCAACACAGTGCTGTTCAACAAGATGGGGGACCTTAGCCTTCAGTAAAGCAGCTAATCCCTTCCTACGGCCTAACATAACCGATGTCCCGTCTGATGTTATCATTACCATGCGGTTCATGTCAAGTTGATGTTCAGTGTAGTACTGTGTTATGGCTGCCTCCAGAGCTGAGGCATCACATGCGGTAAGCTGAATTATTCCACCAAAAACGGTTTTGTAGAGTAAAGAATTGACTGGACGAAATTTAAAATAAAGGATTAGCATTTTATGTACAGTTATGTCAGTACTTTCATCAACTATAAGCGTGTGAAACGATGCTACTCGAAGTTCTGTCAGTATGTTCTTTACAACCACCTTGTTGATTGCTTCAACAAACTCAAAGGCGTAGTTCTTACTTCGCCAACTGTCTGGTATAGAAACATACTTCCCCATGTGGTTATGAATCAGTTGTACCGACAGCATCGAGGCGTTCATCCTAATGGCGAGAAGAACATTATCCATTAGGATTCGAACTTGATCCTCGTTTGAACGTTGGCGCTCATTTTGTTCAATTCATTCTTCTCGCTCATTGTTAGTTTCAACCAGCAGACGTTTAAGACCAGTCCCATTTGAGCGGTTGTACACAATCGCAACATTTTCTACATGAACACGAGACAATAAATGACGTTTACAGTAGTCAAGCTTCCATGATTCCCAACGCTTTCCTGTGACGAAATCGTTGTCTTTGTTGGTTTTGTTACACGCACTAGCAGCACAGAACTTACACTTCAGTCCAATCTCATCTGAATATTCATAGATGCTTCCTAATTCAACTGAAACATTCTTTGAATCGGGCGTATCGGTTATTACTTTAACTTTGAGCCATTCCAGTTTAAACGAATCTCTCCCTTTTTTTTGCTGCATTGTTTTACCGCTTGTTACACACATTTTTCTTTTCAACATTTTCAAATAGCACAGAGTAGTAAACTTTTATTCCTTATTTACCAAACCGGTTTGTGAACACTGAAACAGTTCAATCCAGGTGCACGTAATAATCCCAAGAATTGGATATATAAAGTATATAAATCCTTAAACCAAGAGCAAAAACACATCCACCTCTAGTAGCGTAGAATTTGCATCTGACTTGGGTAAATCGTCAAAGTATCAAGGAAATGGGTGGGGTTGGGCAGTGACAATAAAAAAAACCTTGCATGGTCAGCTAGTAGCCGCAGGTATTAGGTGTCAGTGCTGCGGTCAGTTTTGGTGTAAACCATTAAATCAAGCAGAGGGAGTGTCACCCAGACAGGTCGGTACCCCGCTCAGGTGAGAGGCAAGTCATAAACTAGACCTGTGCTATGACAACCGAGGTCAGAAACTTTAAGTATCAGCTTGGTCCAGGCCAGTCATTTATATCCGGGGTTTTCTATTTATGTCCCAAAACACAAAGACTGTTTGTTTAACAAAACAGGCACTAAAAATGTCGCTTCATTCAAGCCACTGACCACAGTTTTTTTAGTGGATCAGGATTGCCCGACGTTCTGATAATCTGTGCGCGGCATCAGAAAATGTCTGCGCGGCATATTTGTAAGGGCTGCGCGGCCGCGCAGCCGCGCAGCTTAGAGGGAACACTGCTGGCAAGCCGGTCAAAAGTATAATATAACAGAATAGTTTAATATGTAGTGTTGTTTACAGTGTTTGTTTTATCCTTTTGTTTTTTGTATTTGTATTTTTTTTTAAATTTACAATAAATTCCTATTTATAGCTGTCATTCTTTAATATAATATCGTATTTAAATAATAATTAAGAGAAGCAATTGCTTTACTTTGCTTATTTAAAAGAGCTTTATGGTCATCCCTTTTAGACATGTATAGAAAAGCAATAAATAATGGAAGAGGTTTGAATGTTGGCCTTTCTCCCACACGACAGCTCGTGGAGATTTTTTGTTATGCAACAGTGTGTGTTAGTTACTGTAGAACAATCACTGATGTAGTAGATCTGTTGGTTTTTCACAAAACCACTATCAAGGTGCACGAAACAAAATAATATTGAATTTTTTTTAATTGATTGAAATTAGGACTCCTAAACAGTTTGTCCCCCTACCCCCCGCCCTCCCCCGCATGGTAGTTCCGCCCCTAACTTCGCACATCTGTACCTGCATCAATCTGCTAGAACGGGTTGTTCTACGACTGAAAATCTAGCCGTTGCTTGTAAACAATATCACGTGACACGGTCGAGTAGCGAGATCTCCGGCAGACGTCGCGGTCTATTAGCAGAAGTCATTTGAGCCGACCAGCGGCAGGTAACTCGAGGTGTTTTTGTGTGACCACCCGGACCACACCCTGACCACAGTGACGGCCCCTTCATTCTGTTCCCCACCCGTCGATTGCACGTCATTGTGACGTCACATCTCAAGCGGTCGCGTCAACCTTGGAGAGGCGGTGGGTGACAAGACAAGATTAGGTCACAGGTCACCCCGTGGGTCGGTAGGTCTATTGAGGTCTAAGGGGATAACGAGCCGGTGAGCTCACGCCAGCTGCTGACCGTTGTCCAGCTCTGCTCACCGTGCCAGCCGTCAAATGGAAAATTGCTCGTCTTAAACGTCCTGCCATTGTCTGCAGAGAACCTCAAGGCTGGGGGCGTGGTCAGGCTACATCACGTGCTCGTGTCACGTGGTCTCAACAATCGTGTCTCACGGTCCTTCATCGTGTTGTCCTGATGTCGAAATGTCCTTGGTCCTGGTGTCGAAATGTCCTTGGTCCTGATGTCCTGATGTCGAAATGTCCTTGGTCCTGATGTCCTGATGTCGAAATGTCCTTGGTCCTGATGTCCTGATGTCGAAATGTCCTTGGTCCTGATGTCCTGATGTCGAAATGTCCTTGGTCCTGATGTCGAAATGTCCTCGGTCCTGATGCCTCATTGAATTGTATGCTGCCCTTCATCCTTGTGTCTATATCTAGTCCTTGTATTTTTAGTGAAAGTGTCCTAGTCTTAGGGTCCTTATGTCCTACCGTTTGTTATGATGTAGAAGGACGGTCCTAGTCTTTAGACGTGTAGGGGACTAAGCAGCCCATGCTCCCCCTAGATTCGCCACTATCTCAGACAACAACGGTTCACATATTATCTCCATGATCACAGCCATATCGGCTCCAGTCTTTCAAGTCTGGCTACACAGCACGACTGCTGGCCCGAGGGTCTCGAGTTCGGATCTCAATCGCACTGAGTCCACCCAGCTCTGATGGGTACCTGACTCGCGTTAGGAAAAGTAAGACGACAGTTAATAGTGCGAACCACATATACCGTGGTCAATGAGACAGGTGAGCTCTACTTCACCTGCTCAATGGACCATAAGATTCCAGGGGATCTTTACTTCTAGTGAAATAAAATCCTTCAAACATCAGTTCTGGTGTCGTTTATGACAAGTTGATGTCGTTCATGACAAGTTGATGTTGTTCATGACAAATTGATGTCGTTCATGACAATATGTACGCCTAGTGTGACTAAAAAACGACAGGCTATATTATCGGTGTCCCCCCCCCCCCCCACACACAAACAAGGGTGACAAGTACACGTGACCTGCCATCACGTGGTTTGCCCTGATCTCTGACCTGCACGAGATAACTCTACACCAGCTAATCGAGTTGCTGCCCTCGGCACGTGACCTGCTCGCTTGTTTACATCTGTGGTCAGTGGAGCGTGACGAGACCAGCGCTCGTCTGTGACGTCAGCAGGCTGCAGACGAGATTCCGATACCCCGGTCACGTGTCGCGGTGTGCCGGACGGCCGCTGGGTCGGGCGTCGTGACGCTGGGGGGCGGGCCGGCCCGTTTGTGACCAGTGGTTAGCTGCGCTAATCGGCGGACTCAAGCGCTAATCAAACAAACTCATTAGCTAAGATGATGAGACAGGTGCAAGCCGGGGAGGCTGGGGGGGGGGGGGGGAGATGGGCGTTATATTACTGTCAGGTGGGGGGGGGAGAGGGGGCGTTATATTACTGTGTTGGGGATCGCTGTATTACTATCAGGTGGGGGAGGGGGTGATTATATTACTGTCAGGTGGGGGAGGGGGGTCGTTATAATCTCAAGAGTTGAGGATCACTGTATTATTGTAGGGCTGGGAAGCGCTATAAAACTGTGGAGTCGGTATATAACTGTGGGGTCGGTATATAAATATGGGGTCGGTATATAACTGTGGGGTCGGTATATAACTGTGGGGTCGGTATATAACTATAGGGTCGGGGATTGTTATATCGCTCTGGGAGTTGATGGGTAAAAAAAAAACAGGTGAACTCTACTGTATCTTCCCTTAGGACGGTCAGGTCGGAAGAAAGAGCTCCGTGTCAGTAAACACACACACACACACAAATTGTCGCTGACCACTGACCTCAGGCTGATCTTTTATTACGGAAACGTGGAACACGTGGATGTAGAAAAACATTTCTTGTCACAAAAATGGACGGGAATTTTACGTCTCTAGAGCCTCGTAGTTTGGCGGAACTAATCAGCCACTTTTCAATTCACGCAACAACTTTAATGGAGGGGAATAAAACTGTCTCGTATATTACATTTTTACTTTCTCGTATACGAAGTACAGAGGAAGTATTGTAATCAGAGTTTCTTCCACCCCCCCCCCCCCCCCTGAACGAAATGAAATTTATATAATTTATATAGAAAATATATACTTTTAATAGTGTCCGGCCCCGCCCACCCCCCCCCCGAAGAAAGTTTACACCTCCCTGAGCCGAAAAAACATTGTTTTGCAATTTTGTCAGTATGTCTGTGTATGAATTTATAAAGTACTATTATTCCGCTCTATTATACAGATATTGTTTTAAGTTCACATGGTGCGCATTTCTGTTTTTCTACGAGATTCTATTCTATTTCAAAAAGTTTAAGTAATTAAAAATGGATTTGAAATATTGTCTATATCCCGAGTTTTCATCCCCCGTAGTGTTATATAAGAATATTCAAGAAAGTTTAATGGAGATCACTCCCGCTTTATTTAATGAATAGAATTGAGTAGGAAAAGAAAAGAAGTGTGCAACAAATGAAAGTAAACACTGAGTGTATAATAGAGCGGAAAGTGTTTGCTTTATGCAGGAAACATTGATTAACCTAAGTGAAAAGTTGTGAAGAAATTGGTCCGGTTCACTACAATTTTTTTTTCTTCCAGAAATCAAAAACAGCATAAAGGAATACTCTCATTCACCGAAAATCTCTCAAAATTTGATAGAATCAAGGGAATAAGAAATTGTTCAAAAGTTGATTCAAAACTACAAATGACAAGTAACTCAAACAGTACTCAAGTTATCGTGTCCCAGAAAGACAGACAGACACACACACACACAGCAGGCTGAAGTCGGAGTCAATGGCCTCAATGGCGCATAACCAGTTGACACGTAACGCTTAATTGTGTTGGAGGCGTGGTCGAGTCGGCAAAAAGCTCATGGTTGAAAAATTCGAACAAAGTCTCGAGTTCAAACCCTCTGGCAGACAAATCTCGATCCCCTTCAACACTAATAATTAAGAACGAAGAAGAAGAAGAAGAAGAAGAAGAAACACACACACACATACACACACACACACAAAATCGCAAAACTACGTTTTTCCGACTTGTAAAATTGTGTACAATTGCACTATTGCAATACTTCCTCTAAACTTCATATAGGAGAAAGTAAAAATGACATGTATGTAAGATGTAAAATGTAATTTCTTCAAGCTAGAGAGCTTTGGTCAGTGTCAATTATCTGCGAGACTACCGAAATATGTTTTGGCTTCAAGTTTTACTTTCTCGTACACAGAGTACAGAGGAAGTAGTGTTATCGTGATGAAGAATTAAGTTTTCTTTTTAAGTTTTCACCGATTTACACCCGCTACTATATCGGATACAGAATATAAAGGATGTACTGTAATCGTACAGAAATCTGATTGAGATTTTGACAAATTTTAGCAATGGTTTTAAATTTTAATTTGTGATCAAAATATGATTATGGACCAATTATTTCAACTGTGACTTTTAGCCCCGCCTTGACCTTACTCTATATTTCGATTGTAGGAAAAAAAGTCACAGGAAAAAAAGTCACAGGAAAAAAAGTCACAGGAAAAAAGTCACAGGAAAAAAAGGCACAGGAAAAAAAGTCACAGGAAAAAAGTCACAGGAAAAAAAACACAGGAAAAAAAGTCACAGGAAAAAAAGTCACAGGAAAAAAAGTCACAGGAAAAAAAAAACACAGGAAAAAAAACACAGGAAAAAAAAACAGAAAAAAAGTCACAGGAAAAAAAGTCACAGGAAAAAAGTCACAAATATATATTTGCATGATATTTGTTAGTACTTTTATGTATTAAGGGGATAGGCTCCCGAAAAAACGGGTAAAAAAACTTTTTAATTAATAAGCCTTTTTCATTTATTTGTGTATGTATAAGTTAGGGCACTTAAGGAAAAATATTTGGATGTACCAGGGACTCTTCTGAAAATATGGTTGCCATGGAAACGGCGGCCATCTTGGAAAAAATACCTTTTGCGGAGTTCTAAAATTTCCTAAAGTAACATATAAACCGCCCATATAATCATTGATCTTTATTGTACTAACACTAATAGAGTCAGCAGGCTAATTTTTTTAACCGAAAAACAGCTAGAAATACTTTTTTCAAATTTTCAAAAAAAAATTGTGGTGAAATTCCATTGAATTTAGAGTTTTTTTTATTGGAATTTCGTCACACCAAATTTTGAAAATTAAAAAAAAAATTCTAGAGTGATTTCTGTTAAAAAAACTAGCCAGCTGACTCTGTTAGCGTTAGTACAAGAAGGATCAATGGTTATATAGCCGATATTTATGTTAGTTTATGAAATTTTAGAACTCCAGAAAAGCATGTTTTTTCTCAAGATGGCAGCCGTTGCCATGGCAACCATATTTTCAAAAGAGCGCCTGATGCATGGAAATATTTTCTTTCAAGTACCCTAACTTAGATATACACAAATAAATCAATAAAAGGTTTTAATTAAGAAGTTGGTTTTTTCTGGAGCCTACCCTATAGAGAGTGCAAATTAACTTAGGATTAATTAAATGTAATGTAATGTGTGTAGGTTGTATACGCATAATAATTTTTTTATAAATCATCCAAAAATATTTAGTATGAAGTATGTAGATTATAATTATGTGTTTTTTTTTCCTGTGACTTTTTTTCCGTTCACCTATATTTCTGGGGACACGATAACATTAGAACTGTTTGTTTGGTGGGCGAAAGTTCATTTATATGATCTTATACTTGGTTTACTTTCAAATTTTGATTTACCTCCGAAATCCGGAAGTGGTACTCTATTCTATTTCTGGTTTCTAAATTACCAACAATATAAGTAATATAAGTACCGTTTTAGTTAGGTTAACGAAATTTTAGACATATAATATTGATTTACGGTAACCGGAAATATTACTTTCCAGCATTTCTAATTACTCAAAAAAGATCACTTCACTGGATCGATTTGTTTCAAGCTTTTCAAGTAGGTGAAGACTCGATGACAATGCACTGTGACATAAAATGTGAATTAATTAGATGTTTAAATGACGTTTTAAAAAATGAATCAATGTTTCCTTAAAACGTAGCCTACCAAGTTTCCACGCTATTATACGCAAAACATTTTCGCTCAACTGATGCGCAATTATGTTGTTAAGTATTTAAAAAACGAATTAAAAAATAATTTTTTATAGACTGTTTGATCCCCCTACTTTAAAGTGTGTTACAATATATCTCATATAAAGATCAAAGAGGACGTTGCTTATAGGCCTAATCCGAAGAAAAAAAACCGAAATCGAGATTTTGACAAATCTAGAATTTGTACACCTCACTAAGTCAGAAAAACTTAATTCTGCAATCTTGTCTGTCTTCCGGTAACCGGAAGTGGTACTTTACTTTTAATTTCTCTCAAGCCGATAACATGGGTACCATTTAAGTTAGGCGGATGAAATTTCACATGTGAATTTAGCTCTGTACTAATCTGAACTACGTGAATTTAGCTCTGTTTGTGTGAATCTGAACGCCGTGAATTAAGCTCTGTTTGTGTGAAGCTGAACTATGTGAATTAAGCTCTGTTTGTGTGAAGCTGAACTACGTGAATTAAGCTCTGGGATACATCTTTCCTTTGTGCCCTAACCCTAACCCAAGGGGAGAGCATCGAAAGAGGTCACCCAGTGCCGTCCCCTGGTGTTAGTTAATGCTTGCTGATGTCTACTTTAAGAGGGGAGAAAGAGGAAGCCGGATCCGGCTCGCTGGGGATCTCCAGGGACCCACGGACCTGGCCGGATTTTCGGGTTTCGGTAGGTTGAGAGGGGCCGCTACTCTCGTCTGTCGTCTGCTGATGGGAGAGTTGTCTGCCCGCGCCCAAATCCCTCCACGCGAACCAATTACTGCCCATTTACTGTATCGAGTTGCTCATATTGATCACTCGGAATTCTTCTCTTCCATACCCGAGGGAGATGTCCTCCCCTCTCTGGCCGGCTCCCCTCCTCCCCTCTCTGGCCGGCTCCCCTCCTCCCCGGGTAGCAGCCACGCCCATGTGGAGAGCGCGACAGGACGGACACGCCAACGACCAATCAAATCATCCCTGTGTACCGTCCCCAGATCGATACGAGCCCGATGCGTGCCCTGCCTTCTGATTGGCTCCTGCTCTCAAGAAGCGACACGAACTCCCGCCTTATATTGCGGGGCTGGGCCCGAGCAAAAGACTCGACAATCTTATTAGTGACTTTAATTTCGCGCGGTCGCTCCATCTACACACACATGACGTCACCGTTATCCGACACAGTCGCAGATTTCTTGGCGCGAAACTCGTCAAACGTGTGTGCTGGACAGCAACCGATCAGTTAATGCACAAGTTGAGTTGATATTATCTGTTTATCAACGGCCTGTCGTTCTGGCATCGTCCTGACGGTGCCACGTCTGCTACTGGCGTCTGCTGGTCAGCTGTCAACATTCACCAGAGAATTTATATTACAATTTGCGGAGTTAAAAAAAAATAAACATCAGGCACAAAAATAATCTAAATACGGTCTAATTGTTTCGCCGGAAAAATTGTAAATTTATGTATGAAAATTAAAGTTTTGTAAAAGCCCGTGGAGAAACTCTGAACGATTGGATAATTCGGCATATTCTGAGATTTCGACAGGATTTTGTTCGTTCTTGGGATCATTGTTCTATTCGTGTAGCCAAGTTTTTAAAGTTTCTTGAATTTGTTCCAAGTTTGACCTGAGAAGTTTGCACGATTTGTTCTAGTCCTGTCCCAACAGTTAGAACAAATTATTCCTTCTTGTGAGACCGTATATCAAAACTCAATACTCCGACATAATCCCAAAGGCCTCCCGACATCATTGCCTACAGATAAAAGTAGCCCCCCTGCCCCCGTGAGTGCCTCAACCAGTTTCCGTGGGTAGCCCCTGCCCGTGAGCGCCCCACCAATTCCCGTGAGCGCCCCACCAATTCCCGTGAGCGCCCCACCAATTCCCGTGAGCGCCCCACCAATTCCCGTGAGCGCCCCACCAATTCCCGTGAGCGCCCCACCAATTCCCGTGAGCGCCCCACCAATTCCCGTGAGCGCCCCACCAATTCCCGTGAGCGCCCCACCAGTTCCCGTTAGCGCCCCACCAGTTCCCGTGTGTAGCCCCACCAGTTCCCGTTAGCGCCCCAACCAGTTCCCGTTAGCGCCCCAACCAGTTCCCGTGAGCGCCCCACCAATTCCCGTGGGTAGCCCCCCCCCAGTTCCCGTTAGCGCCCCACCAGTTCCCGTTAGCGCCCCACCAGTTCCCGTGAGCGCCCCACAGTTCCCGTGAGCGCCCCACCAGTTCCAGTGAGCGCCCCACCAGTTCCCGTGAGCGCCCCACAGTTCCCGTGTGTAGCCCCACCAGTTCCCGTGAGCGCCCCACAGTTCCCGTGTGTAGCCCCACCCCCACCAGACAAAATTCTGTTCCCGAGCCTGATGGAGGAGCAGCGGGTGCCGGGGGACGAGCGGGACAAACGGAAATGTGACGACTTCACCAGCCTGTACGGCCTGGACACGGGTCACGTCACGTCACAGAGGGGGCTGGCTGACCACTCAGGTGAGTTGTGTTTACATCTGGTCTAGGGGACAGGTCAGCAACTGTTAGACTTGTAGGGGACAGGTCAGCAACGTTAGATTTGTTGGTGAGAACTAGCTAAAGGGTGAGACTTTGGGTGCTAGCTAAATGGTGAGACCTCCGATGTAGGTCTACAACCTGTGTAATAAACCGGGAATGATCTCCCCTAAACTTTCTCGAATATTCTTATATAAAACAACAGGGGATGGCAACTCGGGATATAAACATGATTTCTAATCCATTTTTAATTAAACTTTTTAAATAGAATAAAGTCTCGTAGAAAAAAGAATTGCACACCAAGTGAACGCCAAATAAAATGTGCATAATAGTGCGGAATATTATTAGTACTTTATAAATTCACATGCGTTCTTTGAGAAATCGGTAATAGCGAAAATTACTACTTCCGGTCAACGAAAATTACTCAAAATTTAACAGAAGGCAGAGAATTAGATCTTTTACGGACATGTGAAATTTCATTTATCTATCTGAAATAGTACTCAAGTTATAGGCTTTTAAAAAATTGAAAGTAGAAAAAATTCAACTTCCGGTTATCGGAAATCGCTCAATGGAAATCGGATCTACGATTTTGATATAATACTTATATATGAAATTTCATCAACCTAGCTGTAGCGGTACTCAAGTTATCGTGTTTACACACACACAGACACAAACACACATATACACACACAGACATACGGACTATGTTTTTCCGACTCAGGGACGTGTAAAACGTCGTGATTTACAAAAATCTCGATTTTTTTTTTTTGCACGAGTACAATACTTTCTTTATACTTTGTTTACGAGAAAGTAAAAATGTATAAAACCAAATGCCGAGTGTCAAACAACCTAATGGCTGACTATTCCGACCTCTACTCACATTCAACGTGTTTAATATGTTATATATTTTAAAAGGAGGTTTATTGCCAACTGATGGGGTATGGGTAAGGTCGGTCAAATAACTGGCGATCTGATCAAAGATATCATCAAAGATATTATCAAATATGTAATCAAATATATAATCAAATATGTAATCAAAGATATCTTCAAATATGTAATCAAAGATATCATCAAATATGTAATCAAAGATATAATCAAATATGTAATCAAAGATATAATCAAATATGAAAAGAAAGATATCATCAAATATGTAATCAAATATATCATCAAATATGTAATCAAAGATATAATCAAATATATTTATATTATAACACATAATTAAATGAACTTTTTGTTATCCTGAAGTGAAAAGATATATATGAAATAATTAAATTATCGAACAATAAAACGATTTTAGAAATAAAATTGAAATGCATTTTTGAAAATAATACGCGATTGCTACAAAGTGATATGAATTTGCAAGTGAGATTTAAGAATTAATTAGACAACTAATGACAGTGTGAAAACTAAATAAGGCAGAACAACTCCCATTTCGACATAATTTTTTTCATGTCATGAACATCGAGTACCAACAAAAATTACCTTGTATTAATTTGTCAACAGTCCACGACACTGTTATAAGCAGACGTCCCACACAATAGAAACACGCAGAGAAATACTGTTTAAATAATATTTAAGATATTTATGTCAAATTTAAATTGAATGTAATTTCTGAGATTTTTTTTCATCAACTGTTGACAATACAACACTTCACCTTTTGAGAAATTCCAGAATCAATGGACTATATTTTTAAAATATATAACAATTATTTATAATGGCATTGGAAAAAAAAAATATAGCGCAGCACTAAGTTTAAACTTAGCGTTTGTTGACAAATATTTTGTAACCATTCCGGTTATGCTTAGCGGTTTTATTATGTGACGATGTACTTTTTTATAGCTCAAATCGATAAGAAAAGCTATTACTACTATTATGTAAATCGTGAAGAAATTTTTAGAGATATTTCAATAATTATTATGCAATAATGTAAAGGATATATAAAGTTAATTGAAATTATTTAACAATATAACGATTTTAAAATAACGATGATTTAAACATTACCATGTAATCACCGTGTAATAATTTACCCTTTATATTTTAGATAGATTAGACAAAATACTATATAACAAATCAAACATATTTTTAAAAATCGCATTATAATGTAAAGGTTTGACTGTTAGGTCGACATCAAATTAAATTATTTTATAATTAACAAATCTATTTATAGTTGCATTAAACACACGAGAATACAGAAAAAGCAACTAGTCTATTGAACGGGGACATTAAACTTGAATATAAACAAGGAATGAACTAAATTTACTGACAGCAGTTAGTGCATGAAATATGTTGCGGTGTAACCGTTACAAGAAATATTAAGAACAGTGTTTTCAAAATTAGTTTGGTTTTACTATTGGTAGGATAATGGTAGAATAATGGTAGGATAATGGTGGGATAATGGTAGGATAAAATTGGGTTTAGTTTATCGGACAAAAAAATGGTAGGATAATGCTAGGGTAACGGTAGGATAATGGTGGGATAAAATTGGGTTTAGTTTATCGGACAGAGCTAAAACATGAGTTATAGGTTTAATAATAGATATATTTTAAAGAAAAAAAAACTATAAAAACAATACTGAAAATGTGTTTATTAAGTAGCTACATGTTTTAATTTTTTTACGGAACTATCAAACCTCTAAAACTTGCTAACGTGGATTGAGAAAAGCTTGGTGGTGTGTTGTTGACGAAGAAAACGGCCATTTTCTTCGACCGAGCCTATAGAGATTTTATAATTTTATAATTTTTTTTTTACATTTTAAACGTGTATTCTTGTATGCAATTTTTTTAAAAACTGTCCCACTAAAGGCTATTCAGTTCTGCAAGTTTTACAGTTATATGTAAAGAAATACTTGAAATGGCCCAAAAAGACCCGGGAGTTGAATGGGGAGGGTGTCTAATCATCTGATAGTTTTTTTCAATCGATAAATGAAATAAATTCTGTAATACCTACAGCTGTACACAGTACACAGAATTAGAGGGCACAAAATGTACTTTTTAATTCGAAGCCAGCTTATTACGCCCCGAGATCTTTTTATCATAGAAAGCATGATGTGAAAAGCTGCTACATTTGGGCGACGCGGGCGAAAAACCGAGTTTTGTTCGCCGCTATAAAATAATGTTATAAATTTTGATAGTTTATAGCATTAAAATATTTTTTAATGCTCTTATCAATAGAAATAAAATTGCATAAAAACGGTTTCATAACAAGCTTTTATGTAATAATGCACTAAAAAGGAGAAAATAAATGATTTTCTTTAAATATATAATAATATACTACTATTTAAATAACTATAAAAAAAAGCGTGGGTCACTATATTATCTATTGGATACCTTTACTGATATTTAAAAAGAGATACACGCTTTTATGTATAGTTATATAAATAGCTTTAAAGAAAATAATTTATTTTCTTCTTTTTATTGCATCCTAATATACAAAAACCCATGTGTGCACTTCTCTCTCTCTCTCTCTCTCTCTCTCTGTCGGCAACATATTTTCACAGGCTATGACATCAGTGTGTTCAGCGATATATGGAGAACTTAGTGATCCGGACACTTCTTGAAAATAATATGTTGGATATATTAAATGTATAAACTAAATTTTTATTTAAAGAGCGAGAATAAAAAATAGGCATATTCGAAAGTAGAAACACATTTTTAATTATGCAACCGGAGAAGTGTTTATGGTTGTGATAAGTTCGATTTGGGGAAGATACCAGTAACACAAAAACAACAGCAAGTACACAACACTAATGGCGTCATTGATTGTGGGACAAAAACAGAATTTAACATCGATTGTCGTAAATGGTACACAATACTAATTACGTCATCTTCAATAAGATTCGCTTCCCACATCTTCCAATTTTAGAACATGAAGAATTACATTCAAATTTGATATAGATTTTATACATGTACTTATCAAGACGTTCGCTATGAAATATATACAATTTTCTAGGCCAAAACTAAAACAAATTACTTTAAAAAACAACATAACGGACTTATTTAAGTCTCTTAATCAGTGTGTAGATTTTATTGTGGTGTTGTGTTCTTCTTTCTTCTTCGTTTTTACTTTCTCGTATGTACGATGTAGGCCTATAGAGAAAGTCTTGTAATTGTGCAAAAAAAAAAATTCGATATTTTTGCAAATCTCGACCTCGACGTTTTACACCGCCCTGAGTCGGAAAAAACATAATTTTGCTATCTTGTCCGTGTGTCTATGTGTGTGTATGTGTGTGTGTATGTGTGTCTGTAAACACGATAACTTGAGTACCGTTAAAGCTAGGTTGATGAAATTTCATATATAAGTATTTTATCAAAATCGTAGATCCGTATCACCTTTTAAGCGATTTCCGATAACCGGAAGTGGTACTTTTTCTACTTTCAATTTTTCAAAAGCCTATAACTTGAGTACTATTTCAGATAGATAAATGAAATTACACATGTAAGTAAAAGATCTAATTCTCTACCTTCTGTCAAATTTTGAGTAATTTTCGTTGACCGGAAGTAGTAATTTACGCTATTTTCTGCTTCTCCAAAAAGTAATGTAAATTTATAAAATACTAATAATATTGCGCACTATTATGCACATTTTATTTGGCGTTCACTTGGTGTTCAATTCTTTATTCTACGAGATTTTATTCTTTTTTAAAAACTTTAGGTATTTAAAATCGATTAAAAACATGTCTATAGCCAGAGTTCCTATCCCCTGTTGTTTTATATAAGAATACAAGCACAGCCCGCTTATATTATAGATTCGAGAAAGTTTAGGGGAGATCACTCCCGGTTTATTAACTTTAGTGTTGGAAGGGATTTCCTCCAACACAATTAAGTATTACGTGTCAACTGGTTATGTGCCATTGAGGCCATTGACTCCGATTTCAGCCTGCTTTTCTTTTTGGATTTGCTTTCATAGCCATTGTCCAACCAAGAACAAACTGCAAGGCAGCAGTTGTTTGATTTCGGAGTTGTCTCTCCTAGAGGAGTGGCTGTCCCTAGCTAATGAGCCTAATCTGCTCGAGGGTTTGAACTCGAGACTTTTACCAACTCGACCATGCCGACCCCGTTGTGTTGACTAATAATGTATATCATTTGGTTTTTCTAATACGTATTGGTAGTCTATGTTATTTTAAATGTGTCGGATTTTTAGCTATTTAGTTATTTCTTTGCTTTGTCACTAATATCGTTCAACTTGTAGTAAAGCACATTGCGTTTTGACCAAGAACTACTTGATAAATTATTTTTTTCTCAAACACGTAAAAGATTAACAATATATAGGCCTATAACTCACGTGTAACGGGTACCGATGGCTAGTTATTACAAGAAAACTTGTTATAACGTTTTTTTCATGCAATTTGTTTTAAGTACTTTAAATTTTTTTTATCTACAACACAGTTGCCCGACTAGAAACAATTGCGTACCAAATGACATTATAACGTGCGTATTATAGTTCGGAAAGAGTAGTATGACAGCCTTCTAATTTCAGAACAAATTAATCAATTGATAAACTATTAATTAGGCATCCAATTATTTCAAATTTAATGTCATACTGCAATGTCTTCAATTCTTGACCCAAGCCTCGAATTTCCGAGAAATTGGTCGGTTAGAAGTGCTTAAAATTTAGCTCGCCCGCTTTGATCAATGACGACAGACAAAAGCACGACGAACAGAGGAAGCAAGTTAAAAGCTTGTAATAAAAATAAACACATACACAAATAGCATACACATACATCACACATTTTTCTACCAGATTATTTGAGCAAGTGACGCGCTATCTAACAGCACGCGAGAAAACATTTCCTAACACAATTTTCGTGTGTTCTGCTGTTGATACAACATTTGTTAGGTTACAACATTTGTTAGGTTACAACTTTTGTTTGGTTAACTTGTCTCTGTCGTCTTAACTTGTGTTGGTACTAGACTTTTTACAAGTTTTTAATTAGGTCACACTGTTTGTCGGTCTGTCACTGAGTCTGTCTGTACGTCTGAGGCAAGTCTTGTAACTCAACTCTAACGCAGTGACTACCAGAACAATTTGTTTTAGATGACAACGGAATTATTTGTAGCTTTTAATCGAATCAGAAATGATACTAGTCATTATAAAATTTTAAAGATGGCTACATTCACTACAAACAAAAGAGCAGATAACCAGCGCGGTGAGTGAGGTGAGTGAGGTGAGTGAGGTGAGTGAGGTGAGTGAGGTGAGTTGTTCTCTCAAGTTTTCACACCTGATGGCCAGCCATAAGCATCAACACGGGCCCACGTAAAGTTTAGTTAAGATCACAAGTCTGGTGGGTGTCGACTAGGCGCAGAACAAACGTCATTAATAAAATAAAGGAGACAATTGTTTTATTAGCTTAAATATCGAATTCGTGTTTTTATTTTGAAACATTCAAAATTAATCAATAATCGGGAGGTAAAAAAAAAACCTCAAAACTAATAATAAGCTTTTTAATGCATGGAAAATAAGAAAATTAAAACAAACTGTGTTAGTTAAAGCTTTGGTCGCTCATGAAATATCTTTAATATTTTAGAGATTAATGCTTTAACCCCCCCCCCCCCATGCACTTCAAATCTAATTAACAAAGTTTTGCTTCTTTGCATGTACATGTTTTCTTTACCCCTCCGACTAACCACTGCGCCCCTATGTTACCCCCTCCCACGACAATTTCATTAGACTAGTTCAATGACAAGAGACACGTTTACCCGTAAGAGGGCGCTTGGTGTTGATGTGTTCTTCTACCGTAAACATTTTAATACTATCCTCCCCCTCCCCATCACCTATACTGATTTTTTTCTGCTGCGATTTAAGACGGAAAATGATGAAAAACAAAGCTAAAATAATAATTGTAAAATGTTTAGGTAATAATGTAATACAAGTTTTTAAAAAATCATAGACCTTCCGTTTTAACCACACATTTAATTATTAATTAAATTAACTTATTTAACTAAGGCTGGGTTGAGGTAAAATTAACAATGCACGTAGTACGTGTGGTAACATATTTTCGGTAAATTAGTTTAGTATTGAAGTTTTGTTAGAATTATACATACATTTTTTAAATGTAATTTGTTCCTCTAATTTTGCAATTATTATATTATTAGTCAATTATAATTATCGTTTTCGAATTATTATTATTGTTATGTTTTTTTGTTATTATTATTGCTCTTTGACCAGCCAACAACTAACCACTAAAGTTTGTAAACAAAGATGGCGGAGTGCGCTCAAAACGCAATAGAAACCTACGTACAGGACCAAATAACTAAATGTGTGGTGTCGTCCACCTAATGGAAATGGTACACAAGTTCTCGTCAACACGGAAGTAGAATAAGTACCAAATCACTCAAAAGTTGAAAGAAACAAGCGAATAATTTCTTACCCTTATGTACGAGATTTCGTCCATCATAACTGAAAGGTACTCAAGTTATTAGTAATTGGAAAATCGGAGATAAAGTAAATTACCATTTCCGGATATCGGAGTTCACTCAAAACTTAAAAGAAAACAAAATCACTTTAAAGTTGACAGAAAGATCTTATACTTAATTACGAAGTTTCGTCTACCTATCCAAAACGATATACAAATTATCTGGGTCTCACTGAGTTCGAGTAACGTACTACTTCCGGTTAACGGAAATCGCTCAAATGCTGTGATAGCAAACTACAGTTTGGATAAAATACTGATATGTGAAATTTCGTCAACCTAACGAAAAACTGTACTTAAAGTTGTCGTGTTCACAAACACACACGCGTGCATGCAGAGACAGAAGACAGAGAATATTGCACAATGTCCATTGCGACTTTTCTCCGTGTTTATATACTCCGTATATAAATAAGCAGGGAGTGATCTCCCTTAAACTTACTCAAATATTCTTATATAACACTTCACTCGTGCGGAATATTATTAGTACTTTATAAATTCACATGCGTTTTTTTGAGAAATCGGAAATAGCGAAACTTACTACTTCCGGTCATACTATGACAGAAGGCAGAGAATTAGATCTTTTACTTACTTGTGAAATTTCATTAATCAACCTGAAACAGTACTCAAGTTATAGGTTTTTGAAAAATTAGGAGTAGATTAAGTTTCACTTTCGGTTACCGGAAAAGTTGATACGGAACTACAAATTCGATATAATTATTATGTATGAAATTTCTTTCCTCAACTCCAGGTCAAGAAGGGGCGTTCAAGAAGATCAAGGCCGAGGGCGCCAGCCCGGTGCTGTCTATGTCGTCAGCTGCCTCGTTAGGGGGCGCTTCCCCGGGCTCCGCCTCAGGTCACACCCCCGGCTCAGGCACGTGTCCGACACCAGCTAGGAGGCGGCACCGGACAACATTTACACAGGTAGGCGGCAGTAGATAGATAGGTAGACAGACAGGTAGATAGACAGGTAGATAGACAGGTAGATAGACACACAGACACGAGTAGTAAGGTCGGGAGGGGCCGCTTTTATTTATTTCCCGGGACGTGGGCCACAGCAAGTCCACCTCTCGTTGTGTATATTGCACGATGTCATTTCATATGACATCCTCGTGTGTTGAAATATCATGACATATGTCACCCTTGTGTTGAAATAAATATCATATCATATGCCACCGCAAGTTGACATCTGATGTCAAATGTCACCCCTGTGTTGACATCTCATGACATATGCCACCCCTGTGTTGAAATAAATATCATGTCATATGCCACCCCTGTGTTGACATCTGATGTCATATGCCACCCCTGTGTTGAAATAAATATCATGTCATATACCACCCTGTGTTGACATCTCATGACATATGCCACCCCTGTATTGACATCTGATGACATATGCCACCCCTGTGTTGACATCTCATGACATATGCCACCCCTGTGTTGACATCTCATGACATATGCCACCCCTGTGTTGACATCTGATGTCATATGTCACCCCTGTATTGACATCTGATGTCATATGCCACCCCTGTGTTGACAGGAACAGCTCCGGGAGCTAGAGGCCGCCTTCGCCAAGTCCCACTACCCCGACATCTACTGCAGGGAGGAGCTGGCCAGGATAACCAAGCTGAATGAGGCCAGGATACAGGTCAGTGGGCTGTCTCGTGGTCAGTGGGCTATCTTGTGGTCAGTGGGCTGTCTCGTCTGTCTTGTGGTCAGTGGGCTGTCTCGTGGTCAGTGGGCTGTCTTGTGGGCTGTCTTGTGGTCAGCGGGCTGTCTTCTGGTCAGTGGGCTGTCTTGTGGTCAGTGGGCTGTCTTGTGGTCAGTGGGCTGTCTTGTGGTCAGTGGGCTATCTTGTGGTCAGTGGGCTGTCTCGTCTGTCTTGTGGTCAGTGGGTTGTCTTGTGGTCAGTGGGCTGTCTCGTGGTCAGTGGGCTGTCTTGTGGGCTGTCTTGTGGTCAGTGGGCTGTCTTCTGGTCAGTGGGCTGTCTTGTGGTCAGTGGGCTGTCTTGTGGTCAGTGGGCTGTCTTGTGGTCAGTGGGCTGTCTTGTGGTCAGTGGGCTATCTTGTGGGCTGTCTTGTGGTCAGTGGGCTGTCTTGTGGTCAGTGGGCTGTGGGCTGTCTTGTGGTCAGTGGGCTGTCTCGTGGTCAGCGGGCTGTCTTGTGGGTTGTCTTGTGGTCAGTGGGCTGTCTTGTGGTCAGTGGGCTGTCTTGTGGTCTGTCTTGTGGTCAGTTGGCTATCTCGTGGGCTGTCTTGTGGTCAGAGGGCTGTCTTGTGGTCAGTGGGCTGTCTTGTGGTCAGTGGGCTGTCTTGTGGTCAGTGGGCTGTCTCGTGGTCAGTGGGCTGTCTTGTGGGTTGTCTTGTGGTCAGTTGGCTATCTCGTGGGCTGTCTTGTGGTCAGAGGGCTGTCTTGTGGTCAGTGGGCTGTCTTGTGGTCAGTGGGCTGTCTTGTGGTCAGTGGGCTGTCTCGTGGTCAGTGGGCTGTCTTGTGGGTTGTCTTGTGGTCAGTGGGCTGTCTTGTGGTCAGTGGGCTGTGGGCTGTCTTGTGGTCAGTGGGCTGTCTTGTGGTCTGTCTTGTGGTCAGTTGGCTATCTCGTGGGCTGTCTTGTGGTCAGAGGGCTGTCTTGTGGTCAGAGGGCTGTCTTGTGGTCAATGGGCTGTCTTGTGGTCAGTGGGCTGTCTCGTGGTCAGTGGGCTGTCTTGTGGTCAGTGGGCTGTCTTGTGGGCTGTCTTGTGGTCAGTGTGCTGTCTCGTGGTCAGTGGGCTGTCTTGTGGTCAGTGGGATGTCTCGTATCTCCCCCCCCCCCTGATGGAACTATGTAACGTGATACAACTCTCCATGGCTCTAGTAAATTGTTCTAGATCGCCTTTATTTACCCTGACCCAATGAGATGTTCAACAATCTTTTCATTTCATCACAAAATTTGAGTCATTGACATTTCCCTCATAAAAATGTTGGCGTCAGAAGGGGGTGGGGGTAGATTGGTGTATGATGAGCGGCAGTGTGGTTTATAAAACGGTTATATACGGCTATATTATATGGCATTTACGGTAGTATAACGTTATATGGGGTAGGCGATTGTCTAACGTTATATGGGGTAGACGGTTGCTTTTGATCATGTGTTTATAGTGGGAAAAAACATTTAACCACCCTTGTGATGCAGGTGACACAGACCAGACCGACACACTTAAATGCTAGACTACGAAACACAACCAAGACACACTTAAATGCTAGACTACGAAACACAACCAAGACACACTTAAATGCTAGACTACGAAACACAACCAAGACACACTTAAATGCTAGACTACGAAACACAACCAAGACACACTTAAATGCTAGACTACGAAACACAACCAAGACACACTTAAATGCTAGACTACGAAACACAACCAAGACACACTTAAATGCTAGACTACGACACACAACCAAGACACACTTAAATGCTAGACTACGACACACAACCAAGACACACTTAAGTGCTAGACTACGACACACAAGATGGACACACTAAAGTGCTAGACTACTACACACCGGACACACTTAAGTGCTAGACTACGACACACCGGACACACTTATGTGCTAAACTACGACACAAAACCAAGACACAAGTAAGTGCTAGACTACGACACACAACATGGACACACTGTCTCCAAATTTTTCGTCTCCTGGTTTGTACGGGTCGTCTTCCATTTGTATCCATTAGAAAACATTTCCCTTGCCACTTTCTCTGCCCTCTGCCCCGTCCCTCTGCCCTGGGCACCATGCCCCGGGCTGTATACTTTCATACGGTGCCGCCAATTTCCGCGTGCCGCCACTGTTGGCAGTCACGTGATGATCCTAACCAATCCGATTAGCACACGCGCATGCTCACTGCGCACACTCACTGATAGTCACGTGGGTGGGTGGGGGTGGGTGGGGGTTAGTGGGTGGGTGGGGGTGGGTGGGGGTTAGTGGGTGGGTGGGGTGGGAGATACGCCTCGGGCATCTCAGGAAAAGTTTTAAATCTGTAGTCACAAGTTTCAACTTAAATATGACTCGAGGTGTCAGTTATTAAATTGTGACTTAAGGTCCCAGGTTTCAAAATGTGACTTAAGGTCGCAGGTTTCAAAATGTGACTTAAGGTCGCAGGTTTCAAAATGTGACTTAAGGTCCCATGTTTCAAAATGGGACTTAAGGTCCCATGTTTCAAAATGTGACTTAAGGTCCCATGTTTCAAAATGTGACTTAAGGTCCCATGTTTCAAAATGTGACTTAAGGTCCCATGTTTCAAAATGTGACTTAAGGTCCCATGTTTCAAAATGTGAATTAAGGTCGCAGGTTTCAAAATGTGACTTAAGGTCCCAGGTTTAAAATGTGACTTGAGGTCCCATGTTTCAAAATGTGACTTAAGGTCCCATGTTTCAAAATGTGACTTAAGGTCCCAGGTTTCAAAATGTGACTAAATGTCCCATGTTTCAAAATGTGACTTAAGGTCCCGTGTTTCAAAATGTGACTTAAGGTCCCATGTTTCAAAATGTGACTTAAGGTCCCATGTTTGAAAATGTGACTTAAGGTCCCATGTTTCAAAATGTGAATTAAGGTCGCAGGTTTCAAAATGTGACTTAAGGTCCCAGGTTTAAAATGTGACTTAAGGTCCCATGTTTCAAAATGTGAATTAAGGTCGCAGGTTTCAAAATGTGACTTAAGGTCCCAGGTTTCAAAATGTGACTTAAGGTCGCAGGTTTTAAAATGTTATAGAGCTAACCCGATAGTCCCAAAGTCCCCTGCGTCCACTGAGTTCACTCAGCTTATATTGGTTCCTGGCAATTCCGTTATATACCAAGCCACCTGACCTTTTGGACATTAGTTTTAAAGTGACCACAAGGCCGTCTGGTCAGTGTGTGGCCAAATCTTGTACCTTAGTTCTGACACTCTGTTGAAAGGCTATTTTTTATGGTAGTTGATATCGACGACACTAGTCGAGATTAAATTAGTCATTAATTAGTTTAAGTGTACTAAATATAGTAACAAGCGGAGTTACTAGCTGGCCATCCGTCGGGTGAGCTGGTATTCGCGAATGTTCTTTCTATAAACCTTAGGGTTGAGGCAGATAACTAGCAGATAGAACTCTTTCAATACATCGCAGATATTTTTGTGTGTTGGGAGGGTGTGAGTGATCTTAATTTAAAACGATTAAAAATATATTAATAAGTGACTATAACAAATGTCGAAATTAATAGTAAATTAAAAAAAATATTTAAAACTTCATCATAAAAAAGCTTTTTAAAAATAAGAAATTCACGACTTCTTTGTAATCAGTAGGCCTGATAGTGGCTTAATAGTGGCCAAATAGTGGCAGTGTAAAACATTTATCGTTTATGATTTTGTTTTCAATACATTCAACGACATATTATTCTACAATTTTTAGAAAGAATATGTTTTTTTTTATTGCACAGCAGTTCTAAGCGTGTTATAATGACGTTTTTAAATATTTATTTTTTTATTTCTGTGACTGCCTTTACTAGCGGGATTTCGTCTGTTCGTGGTTCGAATCTTGCCGAGACAGACTCGTGAAATGGGTGAGGTATATGGTTAGGTGGTTAGGTGAGGTAAATGGTTAGGCTGGTTTAACAGACAAATGTGGGAGGGGTGAGTGGAGGTGGGGGAATAATGGCAGAAATGGGGCTAAAGGGTAAGGAACTTGTTAAAATAAGATGAGAGGGGGCGGGGATGGGAGGCTTGCTTGAAGATAGCGGAGGATGTGTGTGTGGGGGGGGGGGGGGGGGGAAATTGATGGTAGAGTTGAGACTAGCAGGGGTGGGGGAGTTAATGGTAGAGGGGGTGGAGGGAAGGGGACGAAGGGGAGGAAAAATGGAGTAAAATCTCGGGTAGCTGTTAATGTAATAGCGCATGCTGTTTTTCTCCACTTACACGATTTAATCAACCATAGTTAGACGGAGACTTCTCGCCTCATTCCCCGCCTACAACTAATTAATTACCTACTCAGGCAATCAATACATCGCCCACAGATAGATGATAGATCCTTATTGAACTCAAAGACAAGAATCACGTTTAAAAAAACCTTCAACCCGTCGCTCAAGACAGTTGTTAGCTGCTGTCGACGTCACCACGTTAATTACTGACCACCAGCTAATCCATTGAGAACATGACCGTTATGTGGCCCACATGAAAGCCAACGTCCGCCCTCTTTACACTAATCCCGTGCCCCCTGGCCACGCCCCCCTCATTATCCCCCATGTATTCATTCGTCCGTTAGCGCCCACCCCGCCATCTGTGGCAGAAAAAGTTTGTCGGGGGACAACTCGCTCCATTGTTGTTGCGTGTGTGTGTTTGTGTGTGCGTCCCCCCAGGAACTGAAAAAGGAACTTGAAACGCCAAGAGGGCGACGCCCGGCGGGGGGCTGATTGTGATGAGGGGGGCACGTCCGGGTGGCGAGACGAATTAAACGCGCCCCGGTCGTCAAGCCTTTTGGCTTTTCTACCAGTTTTTTTTTTCTAATTAATTCCTTAAACTTTTTTCTTCATTCTGGTAATGAGCATCTTCTATCATAGTTTGGTAGCTCATTAATGATCTACATAGGTAGGTCATTAATGATCTACATAGGTAGGTCATTAATGATCTACATAGGTAGGTCATTAATGATCTACATAGGTAGGTCATTAATGATCTACATAGGTAGGTCATTAATGATCTACATAGGTAGGTCCTTATGTCATTAATTATGATCTACATAGGTAGGCCCGTAGTTCATTAGTTATGATCATCTAAAGATGGTTAGTATTTAACTCAACATCAAGCAGTATATACAGGGTCCATGTGGTTTGTGTATACAGGGGCAATGTGGTTTATACGCTGTAACAACATAGCAACACATGTTGGTTTTCTATAAATAGCTTCCCGTTATTTAGCTCCAGCATTGACTAAATAAAATATCTTCCCATTCTGACGTTTTCAGGAGGTTTTTGTGACGACGTAGGCCCTAGTGGTAAAATTGTGTTTTGGGTCCTACCAAGACAACTTTGAGAACCTCTTTTCAAAGCCACTTTACGTTTACGTTGTCTAGAAGAAAATGTTGATAGGTTCCTAAACAGAACCTCAAATAATTATGTACAATTTCCTTGCTGACATTAATGATATTTGCAAGTCGAGAAATTTTTTGATAAATCAACTGATTGTGCTTTAATGCAGCATCCATCAATATAATCACATCCATTTTTACTTTCTCGTATATACGAAGTATGGAGAAAGTATTGTAATCGTGCAAAAAAAAATCGAGATTTTTACAAATCTCGACGTTTTACACCTCACTGATACGGAAAAACATAATTTTGCAATCTTGTCCGTATGTCTGTGTGTCTGTCTGTCTGTCTGTCTGTCTGTCCGTGTGTAAACACGATTACTTGAGTACCGTTACAGCTAGGTTGATGAAATTTCATATATAAGTATTTTATCAAAATCGTAGATCCGTATCAACTTTTGAGCGATTTCCGATAACCGGAAGTGGTACTTTTCCTACTTTGAATTTTTCAAAAGCCTATAACTTAAGTACTATTTCAGATAGATAAATGAAATTACACATGTAAGTAAAAGATCTAATTCTCTACCTTCTGTTAAATTTTGAGTAATTTCCGCTGACCGGAAGTAGTAATTTACGCTACTTCCGATTTCTCAAAAAACTAATGTAAATTTTTAAAGTACTAATACTATTGCGCACTATTATGCACTTTTTTATTTGGCGTTCAAATGGTGTGCAATTCTTTTGTCTACGAGATTTTATTCTATTTTTAAAACTTTAAGAATTTAAAATGGATTAAAAATCACGTCTATAGCCCGAGTTCCCATCCCCTGTTATTTTATATAAGAATATTCGAGAAAGTTTTGGGGAGATCACTCCCGGTTTATTAAAATTAAGTATAGAAATCTAAAAATATCTTTCGAATAACGCCGACACAAAACATGGCTAGCGAAACCAAGATACCAAGATATCTGGGGGGGGGGGGGGGGGGGGTGTTGTTATTTTTAATTTCCAAATGACCTGTCACGATGTCACAGAATCGAGCCCGGATTCAATGGCTCACTGACCGAGTTCACTCAGCTCTTGTGGGTACCCAACACTACAATATCGTCTCTTGTGGGCCGGACGCGTGTCTGTTCATGTAGTGGTTAGAGAAATACACACGCAACCACTGACTTGGGTCTCTAAAGATATGTTGTGTGTTGTGTTGTAATGTGATGTGTTGTGATGTGATATTGTGATGTTGTGATGTGTTGGGATGTGTTGTGATGTGTTGTGATGTGATGTGTTGTGATGTAAATATTTGTGTTGTGAGTAGTTAGGTTGTGATGTGTTGTGATGTGATGTGATGTGATGTGATGTGATGTGATGTGATGTGATGTGATGTGATGTGTTGTGATGTGTTGTGATGTGTTGTGTTGTGATGTAAATATTTGTGTTGTGAGTAGTTGGGTTATGATGTGTTGTGATGTGATGTGTTGTGATGTGTTGTGATGTAAATATTTGTGTTGTGAGTAGTTGGGTTGTGATGTGATGTTGTGATGTGTTGTGATGTGTTGTGTTGTGATGTGTTGTGATGTGTTGTGATGTAAATATTTGTGTTGTGAGTAGTTGGGTTGTGATGTGATGTTGTGATGTGTTGTGATGTTATGATGAGTTGTGTTGTGATGTGTTGTGTTGTGATGTGTTGTGATGCGTTGTGTTGTGTTGTGTTGTGATGTAAATATTTGTGTTGTGAGTAGTTGGGTTGTGATGTGTTGTGATGTGATGTGATGTGTTGTGATGTGTTGTGTTGTGATGTGATGTATTTTGTTGTGATGTGTTGTGATGTGTTGTGTTGTGATGTGTTGTAATGTGTTGTGATGTGATGTAAATATTTGTGTTTTGAATAGTTGGGTTGTGATGTGTTGTGATGTGTTGTGATGTGATGTGTTGTGTTTTTTTTTGTAAATATTTGTGTTGTGAATAGTTGGGTTGTGATGTGTTGTGATGTGATGTTGTGATGTTTTGTGGTGTGTTGTGTTGTGTTTATTTGTGTTGTGGATAGCTCTGTTGTGTTTTGATGATTTAATGTGTTGTGATGTGTTGTGAATAGTTGTGTTGTGGTCTTGTGATGTGATATGTTGTGATGTGTTGTGATGTGTTGTGATGTGTTGTGTTGTGATGTGAATAGTGGTGTTGTGGTGTGTTGTGATGTGATGTGTTGTGATGTATTGTGAATAGTTGTGTTGTGGTTTTGTGTTGTGATGTGATGTGTTATAAAGTGTTATGATGTGTTGTGAATAGTTGTGTTGTGGTGTGTTGTGATGTGATGTGTTGTGATGTGTTGTGAATAGTTGTGTTGTGATGTGGTTTTGTGTTGTGATGTGATGTGTTGTAAAGTGTTATGATGTGTTGTGAATAGTTGTGTTGTGGTGTGGTTTTGTGATGTTATGTTGTGATGTGTTGTGATGTGATGTGAATAGTTGTGTTGTGGTGTGTTATGTTCTGATGTCCACGTACCGCTAAAGCGACCCACTAAGCATCTAGACACCCCACCGAGAAACATGTCGAGCGGAACTTTTGGTTTCTGCTCCATTTGACGGACAATTTTCATTAATCGCCACGTGACCGCCCGCCCCATCACACCCCTCCCTCCCCGTAGATATTGGAGCCGCCAAGGTATTTATAGAGAAGATGTTACATAGCCTGTGCTAGACTGATTCTATAGTCAATGTTTTTATAGAGAAGTTGGTGCTACATTAATAGGACCGGCAATGTGACAGAATTTTGACTCAAGTTTTTGACACATTTTCTCGTCACATCTTGCAAGAGCTCGGCCAGTCTGTCATATTTAGCGAGCCATCTAGCAGCGCCTCTATTCATCCAACTCTCCCCCCCCCCCCCACCGTTCACAGCCCTAATAGCCTGGAGGGTGGGAGAAAGAGCCATCATCATCCCCATCGTCCCTGGCCCGGCCCTGTCCAGCCCGCCCCCGAGTCTGTCCATATGGCATGCCAAATGTGAGAGACAAATTGGCCTTGTCTTCTTCCATCCCTCGCCCAAATCTAGAACCTTCGTTTCTTTTTGACGGCCATTTGTTTTAGACGGCCATATGTTTTTAGACGGCCAGGGTGTTTAGACGACCATGTGTATTTTACTGCCGGTGCTTAAAGCTTTTGAATGTTGCCATGGCAACAATCTACGCTCCCATAGCTGCAGGAGAAATGAGTGTGTTACAGAAACAAAATAGCTGGTCTGACGAAAAAATCGGAATTTTGAAAATTTAGAAAATATTTTTGACAGAAATAAAAATACCCGAGCCACGAAGATACTTGTCAGATAAAATATACAGGGGAGGAGGGGGGGGGGTGAAGGGTTGGGTAGGGGAGGGGAGGAAATGGGGAGAAAGTAGAAGGTTAGACTAGAGGTCGTAGGGAGGGGAGGAAAGAGGGCGGGGGTTTAGAATTCCCCCCCCCCCCCGAATCACTCCTATCCATTCTTACATTAATTAGCAAGTTCTCTAATTAAAATAAATCCAATCAAGGCAATGTAAGCTGGGTGCCGTTTGAGATACCTTGTTACTATTTTAACCGGTCTTCTCCCCCCCCCCCCCCCCCCACTTGGGTAAATGTATCTCCAATATTTGTCAACACACCCAGAGTTGCGCCCCCTTATTCAAGGAGTTACGTCCCATTACAGGGTTAATTCACTGGTGGTGAGACCATCAAGGGGAGGTAACCAGCTGTAAGAAAGGGGGACAACCGACACAGTAGGGGCGATAACATCGCTCCTACCTGAATCTAGCAGAGCTGACGAATTGTTGTATGCATAGTTAACCAAATGAATGTTTGAATAACGAATGTTGTATGTTTAGTTGACGAATGTTCTATGTTTATTTGACGAATGTTGTACATACTAATAAAAAAAAAGTGTATGTTTAGTTCACACCTGATCTGCTGACGTCACTGGGTTATATATAAATTAGTAGACTGTCTTGCTAAATCTTTAGTTATTTAAACCTTTTCCTAATTTAATAATTTAAACTTTTTCATTGTATTCAAGTACATCATGAGACAATAAATTACACAAACATTTGCTCCGATTAATTTCGGGATATAATCGTGTTTTAAAAACGTTTATATCTCATGTAGGCCTATACTTTTTAAAAAATATTTTTATTTTCAATATCTCACTACTACCCGCCTAAAATCTATATATATAATTCTCTTCTTGGAGACTTTAGAAAACAAGCTGCAAGCGCGCCGTGCAGTCCCCTCTCTTCCTCTCTATCACTAGCGCCCCACCCCCCCCCCCCCCCACATGGTCTGGTGAGCTGTGGTTCACGCTAAATGTTTACAATCCGGGTTTAGTGACGGCTATTAGGGGCAGATAATTTAGTTTGAAACTATTTTAAACTAAAGAGGAGGTAATTAAGAGGAGGCTGCTTTCACGGGGTGGGGGGGGGGTGTAGGGTAGAGGTTGGGGAAAGGGGGGGGGGTTAGTGTTTTAAAGCAAATATTTTCAGTGGCAGCATTGGTACTGTCGAATTAAAAAATTATGAATTACTGAAAAGTAGAAAATAAAACAACTAAATAGCGGCGTATCATACGCCGCGGGTCGGCTCGTTGTAAATAAAACAATATGACAGGCGGCCAAAAGTATTTTAACACGGAGGTTTGATGTGTGTTAAGGTTTCCCGTGTTTGTTTTATTCTTACGTTTTTCTGATTTTATACTAATAATTTTGAACACACTTCTTTTTACAATATCATCAGAGGCGTAGCGACCCTTCCCGGCGCCCGGGGACAAAGTTTCAATTTGGCACAAACTTTCGATTTGGCAAACTTTCGATTTGCACCCCCATCAAACTATTTATAATGCAAAAATGCAGCTAAAATGACATTTTAATTTGTTTTTACAACCCATTTTGGCGCTCCCTAAGGTCGGCGCCCGGGGACATATGTATCCCCCAGCCCCCCCCCCCCCCCCCCCCATCACTACGCCTCTGAATATCATTCTTTAGTATACTTTGATTTAATAATAATTAAGAGAAGAAGTTGCGTTTTAAGTTGCTAAGCACAAAACTATTAAAATGAGATTTTAGGCACTCAATTAAACTATGTAAATAGGGGCGATAAGTCATGAAATAATTTTGCAGGTTTGCCTTAACACCACAGCTCATGTTGATTTTTTGGTCTATGCAATACTGTGTGTTTGTTAGTGTAGAACAATCACTGCTGTAGTAGATTTAAAAAAACAGTCTATCATGGTGCAAAAAAAAATATTTTGTAGTTGTAAGTCGGATTTTGCCACCACCCCCCCCCCCCTGCCCCCAGCATAGTAGTTGTGCCACTGAGTTGTTGGGTTTACGGTTGGAAGATTTTAAAAATTCTATAATTTAAAGCCCCGTCCATCCCCACCCCCAGACAGATATTGACTCCCCTCATGACCAGTGTTTCTTCCAGACTTTTTTCTCCGGGGGGGGGGGGGGGAGCACTTGAAATTTTCGGGGGGGGGGCGGTAAACTTTCTTAGGGGGGGGGGGCGGACACTGTTAAAAGTATATATTTTCTATATAAATTATATAAATTTCATTTCGTTCGGGGGGGGGGGGGGGCGGTAAAAAATTTTCGGGGGGCTTCGACCCCCCGAAGAGATGCCTGGAAGAAACTCTACTCATGACTAACCAATCCAAACACGCCCCATTAACGTTGGCTATCAGATGCGACCGTTAGACTTGACAGGTTGAGGTATGACATGGCCAGTTTATCTACAACAACAGCCTCAGCTGCTGCACTCAGCTCCCACCTCATTGAGTGGACACACGACACCAGCACAAACTGTTGCGGGAAAACTGCGACACTAAATGTTAGTTATCTGCCCCTTAGTAACGTCTGTGTTCATCTGTCGGCTGTGAAAAGATCCGCCAACAACCTAACTCACCTGACTAAAAGGTGTGAATAAGTTGTACACCTGGCGAAAACTTTGTATTTACAACAAGCTAGTGAGGGACGACTGGCCTCATGGACGTGAATATATTTTGGTCATTCTGGCACAGTACGCCCCCCCCCCCCCCACACAATTCTCAGGTATCGCTCACCCCCCCCCCCCATGTATCGTACTGCCCCCCGCCCCTATGTATCGCCCTCCCCCCACATGTGTCGCCCAGCCTCCCCTCACCCCCCTCAACTGAGAGTTGTGTACAGACGTGGCACGTGTCATTACCTTGACCTTGACTCGGCGACTCACCAGTGGCCCTCGACTAGAGCTCGCCACGAGCCAGCCTACGGCAGAGAGTAAATTCAATTTCTCGACTGGCGAGTGAGCGGGGACATTGCTTGCTGGAGGGGGAGGGAGGGGGAGACACAGGGGTGGTTGAGGATGGTGGTGGGGGGGGGGGGAACAATCATGAACTGGAAGGTACCACTATAGTACTAACATGAGCAGTAAGTCTACAATAGTCCACTGTTGAAAAGAAGCTTAGACTTACGACACCATTATATATATTATATAAATAAATAAATAAATAAATAAATAAATAAATATATATATATATATATATATATATATATATATATATATATATATATATATATATATATATATATATATATAATGGCGCCGCTCAATGAAGCTGAGTGTGACACGCCAGTTCATTAAATGACGTTACTAAAACCTTTGACCGCTTTTAGATAATAATCTCAAACAGCCGGTTGATAGCGTCGACAGCAGATTTATAATGTACATGTCGGCTACAAACGTTTATTGGCTTTCACTGATGGCCAGTCATACATGGCCATTTACAAGGAACACCAGTAACAATGTTACACTGAGGTAATAGCACACACGCCCTAAACTATTTTGTTTTTACAAGCTTTTATCTCTTCTCAAATATTAGTAAAGGTATCCAATAGGTACTAAAGTACTAAAGTGACCCAAGCTTTTCTTTATAGTAATTTAAATAGTAGTGTATAATTTATTTTCTACTTTTTAGTGCATTAGTACATAAAAACTTGTTATTAAAACGTTTTTTTATGAATTTTTTTTATGTTGTCTAAGATGTAAATCTAAGACGAACGTGTAAATCTTAGCAGTAGATATTTGATGTAAAATCTTAGATGTTAAGTTTTGAGGTAAAGCTGATGTAAATCTTTGCTGTAAATCTGGTATGTAAATGGGTTTTAAACAACAACAGCGACACAGTAGAATATAAGTCTCTTGTCTGCCGGGGGTGGGGTGGGGGGGGGGGACGCCGTCTTTATACCCGTCTCTAAGATGGCTCCATTAGCGAGTTTGTCAATTTGCATTAGAGCGCCATCCCTCCCGAGACGCGGACCGGGGCTGAGTGGAATATCTGAAGACGGCGGGGTGGCCGCTCCATGAAGACGGCGGGGTGGCCGCTCCAGCTCCGGCTACTTCTTATTCCCGTCAAGCACCGCGCTGATGAAAATTGAAAATTCCCGTCCGCGGGCCACAGGAGAAAGAAGAGACCCAGCCATGCTAGGCTAGCGACCAGACCCAAGTGCCCGGGGCCCCCAGCATGTATACAGAGGGCCAGAAAGGTCAGACCCTAGCCGGGCCACATTAAAGCTAGCAACACTTCCGGTCTGCATAATGATTCCAACTTTTGGGTTGGGGTGGGGGGGAGGAGGGGAAGTTATTAGTCTGGTTTCAATGGGGATGTTAAAAATAAAAACAATTAAAAGGACAAAAATGACAGCAATAGTCAACATGACAACGATTGTAGACAGCAGGACAGCAACAGGACAGCCATATGACAGTAACATGAAAACAATAGGACAACCACAGGATAGCAACATGATAGCAACATGAAAGCAACAGGATATGGTAATTTAAGGCAAAGTACCAAGTATATTGAATACACTAATGACTTTTCCTAAGTATTCCTAAGATTGTGTTGGTATTCTATAGAACGGCAATCACTCTTCTCTGCACACAGTTTCTTCCAGATATCTCTTCGGGGTACTGCCCCCCCCCCCCCCCCCCCCGAACGAAATATAATTTTATAGAAAATATATACTTTTACGATGTCAAAGTATCATTACCTCCCTTGTCGCACGAGAAAATGTTTCTATGGTTTGATCACGTGCATCTTGTGTGTGGTAGCTTAGAGTCACGTCACCGTCTTAATGTCAGGTTTTTCTTGTCTTGTGTATGACAGTAGATCCCCTACTTTGGTTAGGACGGTCAGCGCTGAGCGACAACTCCCTGTAATGAGCGGATTCAGCAAAGATCGATAAAAATCTTTGATCTGTAAGGTGTATTTGAGAGACTCTGCCATTTTTTAACTACTGGCTTTAGTTGTGCCATTTCTCAACAGTCGATTAACTTTTGAATTGACAAAGTTTATATTTGAAAATTCTAAGTGTTGCGAGATTTCTCATTACAACATGGCCCTCGACTGCGGCACTCGACTGTGTACATGGCCCTCGACTGCGGCACTCGACTGTGTACATGACCCTCGTCTTGTGTACATGGCCCTCGACTGTGTACAGCTCCCTAGCCTGCTCTCATCTCCACTAGGTGAGCCACCGTGAGCCGCTTGTTGTAAAGCGACACCTCTAATCAATCTACCGCCCCACGCTCCAGCGGCTGAGGACACCCCCCCCCCCCCCCCGCCCCGCCCCGACAAAACTACTCGCCAACATCCGAGCGCCAGTCCCTGGCCACACAACAAATATTTCTTGACAACAAGGACGGGGGGGGGGGGGGGAGGGAGTACTCGGGGACACTGCCGGCACGTGCAGCAGCGGCCATTAGATGCGCCTATTGAGTGCGCAGCGCCGCGGTCTCGTGAGACTTCCGGTTCAAAATTTGTTAACCTGATTGGACAGCACCGTCGCGTGCCGCTGGTAGATGCGCTTTTCTGAAATTTTTTCACGTGCGCGGCCGGGATCCGAACCTTGTCGTTGTCAGCGGGTGAGAGTTATCGTGTCCACATCTTAGTGTTGTATGATGTATGTCCGTGATTGGAAACACTGACCTAATGTATACCAACATTGACCTAATGTATACCAACATTGACCTACTGTATACCAACATTGACCTAATGTATACCAACATTGACCTACTGTATACCAACATTGACCTACTGATTACCAGCTATGACATTTCAGGAAATCTTCACATAGCTACACACTTACTGTACAACAGAGGCGGACAGGCCTCAATATTTTTGTTACTGTGAGAGTGGGGTTGTAGAAAGTTTGATTCTAGATACAACTGTAATGTTCCGTCATGAACATACGATATATATTCTTGAAACAGGGATCGCCTTATGTACGCCCGGTACAGTGTGGAATCAACACAAAAGGACCAATTCAATATAATACAGTTCTTTATTAACACATGACATAGACTCCTACACTAACTACGTCCTAACACATTACTGTCTACTGACACTATCGAACTACACCTAACACTAGACTTACAGCTCAGACCATTCCACCAAACTTTCTTCATCCACCAAATTCCACCGCCCTTATCCACCAAATTCCACCGCCCTTATCCACCAAACTCCCCTCATCCACCAAACTCCACCGTCCTCATCCACCAAACTCCACCGTCCTCATCCACCAAACTCCCCTCATCCACCAAACTCCCCTCATCCACCAAACTCCCCTCATCCACCAAACTCCCCTCATCCACCAAACTCCCCTCATCCACCAAACTCCCCTCATCCACCAAACTCCCCTCATCCATCAAACTCCCCTCATCCACCAAACTCCCCTCATCCACCAAACTCCCCTCATCCACCAAACTCCCCTCATCCACCAAACTCCCCTCATCCACCAAACTCCCCTCATCCACCAAACTCCACCGTCCTCATCCACCAAACTCCACCGTCCTCATCCACCAAACTCCCCTCATCCACCAAACTCCCCTCATCCACCAAACTCCCCTCATCCACCAAACTCCCCTCATCCACCAAACTCCCCTCATCCATCAAACTCCCCTCATCCACCAAACTCCCCTCATCCACCAAACTCCCCTCATCCACCAAACTCCCCTCATCCACCAAACTCCCCTCATCCACCAAACTCCCCTCATCCACCAAACTCCCCTCATCCACCAAACTCCACCGTCCTCATCCACCAAACTCCCCTCATCCACCAAACTCCCCTCATCCACCAAACTCCCCTCATCCACCAAACTCCCCTCATCCACCAAACTCCCCTCATCCACCAAACTCCACCGTCCTCATCCACCAAACTCCCCTCATCCACCAAACTCCCCTCATCCACCAAACTCCCCTCATCCACCAAACTCCCCTCATCCACCAAACTCCCCTCATCCATCAAACTCCCCTCATCCACCAAACTCCCCTCATCCACCAAACTCCCCTCATCCACCAAACTCCCCTCATCCACCAAACTCCCCTCATCCACCAAACTCCCCTCATCCACCAAACTCCCCTCATCCATCAAACTCCACCGCCCTAATCCACCTACTCCACCGCCCTAATCCACCTACTCCACTAACACCACCGTCCTCACTCTATCCCCTGACCTCCTACATCCCATTTTCACCCCCCCCCCCCCCCCCCCCCCTCCGCAGCATGTGTTATGTAAATGATTCCCTCCCATTTATTGGGGTTGTGACCCCGGGATTGAAGCAGAAGTGGACTGTCACGTGACTGCGCGAGCTACACGCACATCACAAGATGGCGACAGCGAGATGCCACACTGCTCTAACTCATCTCAATAATCTTAATGAAGTTGGATCATTTTGCTCCAGACGTAAAACATTTTTAAAGCGGTGTTTAACAAAGTGGCAATGATGAGCCGAGAGGGGGTGGGGGTGGAATATATGGGGTGGGGTGGAAGGTGTGGGGGTGGGGTGGGAGATGTGGGGTGTTGGTGATGGTGAGATTTGTGGGGAGTCGAAGATTTGCTAGTACGACTTCCTGTTGTGCTGTACACGTCATTCAGTATTTGTACAATGTTGGGGGGGGGGGGGGGGGGGGGGGAGAAACAAACATACAAACATACAGACAAACATACATAGAGTGAGTCAAGTAAACAAAGACAGATTCAAGTTTCCTTCACAAGAGAGCGCCCTATACAACTTAAAGGGTGGAAGTGGTGTGTGAGTTTGTGTAGGGGTTATGGGGGTATTTTTAGGGGGGTGGGGGTGGGGTGGAGAGGGGTAAAGTATAGAAGTATAGAGTCAAGATCGTCTTAAGAATAAAATATTCCAGCTACAATTGGACGGGGGAGGGGTGGGGGTTGTGAACACTTGAGTTATTTCAGTCCAGACGTGTGGGTGGGGGGGGGGTGAGACCACGTGACAAGAGGAGACCCTCGATGCGAGCCTCGATGTGAACTGTTGATTGGGTGAAACGAATCTTCAGACGCCGCTCCTTCAAATAAAAAAAAAAGATCTCACTCCGCTATTTAATAGAGCTTGCATGCGCGAGGGGGGAGGGGGTGGGGGGCGGCCTTTCACTGGTCGGCCTTGCAAGGATCGTGTTGGGTAATTGAGTTACAGGCCGTAATTGATGTTTCCTAGTCATTTGCCTGGCCATTCACTCTTTCAATTAGGGCTTTTGTAAATAGCTTTATTACAGCCAGCAGTCCAGGCTTGTTGGCTGCAGCTATGGTGGGAGTCATAGCTGCAGCTATAGAGGTAGTGATGGTTGGGATTATATAGGTAGTGATGGCTGGAGCTATAGAGATGGCTGATGTTATAGAGGTAGTGATGGCTGATGTTATAGAGGTAGTGATGGCTGATGTTATAGAGGTAGTGATGGCTGTTACGCAATGGAATGGTTTTAAAATGTCTGAGAATTATGGACCTCTACCTCAGACATACAAACCGACATGTCATCAATCTGTCATCTGACATACATGTGTCATTTGACACGCATCTGTCACCAGTCTCTATCTGTCATCTGACATACATGTGTCATTTGACACCCATCTGTCACCAGTCTCTATCTGTCATCTGACATACATGTGTCATTTGACACGCATCTGTCACCAGTCTCTATCTGTCATCTGACATACATGTGTCATTTGACACCCATCTGTCACCAGTCTCTATCTGTCATCTGACATACATGTGTCATTTGACACGCATCTGTCACCAGTCTCTATCTGTCATCTGACATACATGTGTCATTTGACACCCATCTGTCACCAGTCTCTATCTGTCATCTGACATACATGTGTCATTTGACACGCATCTGTCACCAGTCTCTATCTGTCATCTGACATACATGTGTCATTTGACACGCATCTGTCACCAGTCTCTATCTGTCATCTGACATACATGTGTCATTTGACACCCATCTGTCACCAGTCTCTATCTGTCATCTGTGTCTGTCACACGACACATTCGTGTGTTAATATTCCCCACATCAGCGCTAGCGTTGACCTGTGGTCAAGCCACCAATGTCAGACCCGATCAATACCCGATAGCGTGTGGTCAGTGCTGGCTGGACGCCACCAGTGCTCAATCGACCAGCAGGCCACACAAGATGGCGGCCAGAAGTGTTCTTCCCCCCCCCCCCCCCACATAACCTAAGAGTAATCTCCCCAGATTTAGAAAGGTTTTAAAACGTCGTTTGTTGTAAACCTTGGACAAATATGGCGCGCTACCCCCCCCCCCTTATCT
This sequence comes from Physella acuta, assembly GCF_028476545.2. Lineage (NCBI taxonomy): Eukaryota > Metazoa > Mollusca > Gastropoda > Physidae > Physella > Physella acuta. The sequence goes on from NW_026731872.1 coordinate 514,552, forward strand.
CAGGTCTTTTATCGTCACGGTGTGTCATAGTGTCGTGTCGTAATGCTGTGTCGTGGTGTGTCATGTGTCGTGGTGTGTCGTGGTGTGTCATGTGTCGTGGTGTGTCATGTGTCGTGGTGTGTCATGTGTCGTGGTGTGTCATGTTTCGTGGTGTGTCATTAGTCGTGGTGTGTCATGTGTCGTGGTGTGTCATGTGTCGTGGTGTGTCATGTGTCGTGGTGTGTCATTAGTCGTGGTGTGTCATGTGTCGTGGTGTGTCATGTGTCGTGGTGTGTCATGTGTCGTGATGTGTCGTGGTGTGTCATGTGTCGTGGTGTGTCATGTGTCGTGGTGTGTCATGTGTCGTGGTGTGTCATGTTTCGTGGTGTGTCATTAGTCGTGGTGTCATGTGTCGTGGTGTGTCATGTGTCGTGGTGTGTCATGTGTCGTGGTGTGTCATTAGTCGTGGTGTGTCATGTGTCGTGGTGTGTCATGTGTCGTGGTGTGTCATGTGTCGTGATGTGTCGTGGTGTGTCATGTGCCGTGGTGTGTCATGTGTCGTGGTGTGTCATGTGTCGTGGTGTCTCATGTGTCGTGGTGTGTCATGTGTCGTGGTGTGTCATGTGTCGTGGTGTGTCATGTGTCGTGGTGTGTCATGTGTCGTGGTGTGTCATGTGTCGTGATGTGTCGTGGTGTGTCATGTGTCGTGATGTGTCGTGTGTCGTGGTGTGTCATGTGTCGTGGTGTGTCATGTGTCGTGGTGTGTCATGTGTCGTGGTGTGTCATGTGTCGTGGTGTGTCATGTGTCGTGGTGTGTCATGTGTCGTGATGTGTCGTGGTGTGTCATGTGTCGTGATGTGTCGTGTGTCGTGGTGTGTCATGTGTCGTGGTGTGTCATGTGTCGTGGTGTGTCATGTGTCATGTGTCATAATGGTGTGCCATGCTGTCATGTTATGATTACAGCGTATATTCTCTTCCTATAGTTACACTTACAATGTGTATAAATTACACGTGTAAACAAATATCAATGTGTTGACTTGATGATTGGAAAGCTACTATAAACACACTGATGACGTCATTTATTTATAACTTGTCGTAACCCGTCACTTTCCAACGTCAATCGAATATAAATTTTAAATCAAAAAACATGTTTTAAACCCAACATTAGTTGACTCAGGAAATAAACTTGACCTTTCTTGTTGAGAATCAAGATATCTAACTTCCGGTTGTTGTATCAAGATTTCTAACATGCGGTTGTTTGATTGTTGCAGGTGTGGTTCCAAAACCGCCGGGCCAAATACCGTAAACAAGAGAAACAGTTGGCCAAGTCACTGAGCCCAGTCATCCCCACCTGTAACGGCATGATGCGCAACATCTACCCCACCAACGCCCGGGGGTACCACTACCCCAGCGCCGCCAACATGAACAACATGGCGGCCAGATACGGGGAGTTTGTGTAAGTTTTTTTTAAACATTTCTGTCGTCTGCTACTTGAGGTTAGTGGTGAAAGTTGAGTCTGTGAGATGTGTCACCATTGTAATTTTTTGTGTGCTGGTAAGTGAGGCATCTGCCACCATTAGAATTTTTATTGATAACTATACCGATCTACAAATCTATCGGCCAAAGTTTCGAGGCGAAACTTGAGTGTCAGATTGTGGCGCCAAATGTCACATTAGTCTACGTGTCATGTTGCAGGTACCCCCAGATGAACTCGACCTACCCCCCGTCCATGGGCGGCATGCACCAGTTCTCCCACATGGGCGGTATGACCGGATCCAATATGGCAGCCAGCATGAGCATGCCCAGACAAGTCCAACAATTTCCCATGGCGTCAGACTACGGCCTGGTAGGTGCTACATTTCAGCTTTAGGTGCTAGTTTACAGTTTTGGTTCAATGCAACTTGTACCAATAGTTAATTAAGATTTGTAACCTTAATTGGTATCATCAGTGACTCATTAGCTACATATGTGGCATTATAACTAGTAAAAGCCGGAGTTCTCTTCCCTAAATTCTCTCCCTTATTTCCTATATCACAGGGTTGGGATCAGTGTTCTAGACTTTTTTCTCCGGTGTGTGTGCGTGGGGGCAGGGGGGGGGTACGATAATGCCGAAGAGATGCCTCGAAGAAACTCTGGTTGGGATTGCAGTGGAATCGGGCTAAAGAAATATACAAATTTGTGACAAGTCCGCTAACATTTATAGAAAACAGAATCGAAAAGTTCTTAGAGTATACTTTAAGCAAATAGGATATAAAGTTATCAAGTTCTGAAGGGGTTTGAGAATTCGAAATTACAGTCAAGTATCCCCTCCGGGTACCGGAAATTCAAACATTATATAAATGACGTTATACGTCACACATACACAGAGTTTCTTCCAGGCATCTCTTCGGTCTACCGCCCCCCCCCCCCCCGAAGAAATTCTACCGCCCCCCCCCCCGAACGAAGTGAAATTTATATAGAAAATATATACTTTTAACAGTGTCCGCCCCCCGAAAAAAGTTTACCCCCCCCCCCCCCCCCCGAAGAAATTCTACCCCCCCCCCCCCCCCCCCGAACGAAGTGAAATTTATATAGAAAATATATAGTTTTAACAGTGTCCGCCCCCCGAAAAAAGTTTACCCCCCCCCCGAAGAAATTCTACCGCCCCCCCCCCCCTCCCCCAGAACGAAGTGAAATTTATATAGAAAATATATAGTTTTAACAGTGTCCGCCCCCCGAAAAAAGTCTACCGCAGCCCCCGAAAATTTCAAGTGCCCCCCCCCCCCCCCCCCCCGGAGAAAAAAGTCTGGAAGAAGCACTGCACATTCATCATTGCCGGTTTTCCGACTCAGTATGGCGTAAACGTCAAGATTTGCTCATCTAAATTTTTGCACGATTACAATACTTGCTCCATACGTAGTTTAGGAGAAAGTTAAAGCATGAATAAATAGATCAGGTATCGTCTTGGTCTACATGAAGAACTGACTGGTGGCTACTCGCAGTGTTTCTTTCAGACTTTTTTCACCGGGGTGGGAGGGGGGGATACTTGAAATTTTATATATTTTCCATATAAATTCTATTACGTACGGGGGAGCGATCGCCTCCCCCCCCCCTCCCCGAATACCGAAGAGATGCCTGAAAGAAACTCTGGGTACATCTAATGGTCCTTAACAGGCTAGCCATGTAGCAGACTAGTTAGCGTGTTTGTAATGTGGTGTTTGTAATGTGGTGTTTGTAATGTGGTGTTTGTAATGTGGTGTTTGCAGCGTGTCGTATGGGTAACGTAAACGTGAACCACTTCACCGCACGAGATGGCTCAACCCGCCTGGATATAGAAACTAAGGTCAACTGACCAGACGAATCAAAAACAAGCCCCAACTAACAAAATCTAAACAACCACAAAATGTAAACAAAGGGGTCGTCCATAAATGACTGTTTTAATAAATTATAATAGTAAATGATTAAAATACACTATGTTGATAGAGTTCAGACAAGATTTTGGAAAAATATATCGTAATAAAGAAAAATTCAACTGCATTTTTTTGTGTTGCGTTATTTTGGGGGGGCGGGGTCTGGCTTTTTGTGACGATGTGTGACGGAGGGGAGGGGAGGGGGGAGGTAAAATTCGTCAAAAAAGCGTGACGTCATTTAAGGATGACCCCAAAGCAAGTCCGAAGTCCTTGCAAAACAAATTACCTCTCAGTTATTCAAAAGTCGTAATTTGATTGTTTCATTGTTGATGTAGATCATTCTAAAACTGGGATGGCGTTAATTCTAGTACACCAATCTCAGTTCATCAAAGTGTACTTTACCCTCGGTCATTAACATGTGCTTTATATTTGCAGGAGTCAGCCGAGGATGACTGGTACAACAAGAGTTTAACAGCTCTACGCATGAATAACTCGCATCCCGGGCCCTTATCCAATCAAATTCTACCGTATCAGACTCAAGTCTAATCAAGCCAATCACAAACGACGTTGCAAGCAGCTAAAACTTATTTCCTCTGTGCCACAAACTCTCCGCCAATGAAATCGATCGTCTCATGTCGGTTTCCATTACAGCCAGACGCACGAGCGAACAGAGCCGAAGCTTCGAGTGTCGGCTAACACATTCAAGGGAAAACTTGGACGTAAAATTTGTTTTTCCCTTCAAGGCGGGGCATAATTTGACATAAACCAAAACTATTTACACAACTTTTATCTGGATAGAGTACACGGTTTCACAACACAGCCGTGACCTTGTCCTCAGCTCCGACAGACGTGTCAACACGCGGCTACACGTCTCTTTTAAATCTAGGTCAAACAAACATCGTGTGTTGTGAGCGGATTGGTTCATCTTGTTTACACATTTTAATGACTCGGCACAATGCATCACACATAGCTGTCTAAACATTCGACTCGTGTTAATTGAGGGTGGTTTGTTTATTTATGGCTCGTTCTGATAATTAGTGGTTTTAATTATGTGCCGCCGAAGTCCGCAATAATATCTGTGGCTTGTACACACATGACCTCCGTGACTGACCAGTGGTCAATTTAATTATTAAATCACTTTTTTTTCTTGGTCAACATAATACAATGATGTGTTGTTGCATGACTGAGACTATTGGATGTATGACTGACACAATGTTGGGTGTATGACTGACAAAATGTTGGATGTATGACTGACAAAATGTTGGATGTATGACTGACACAATGTTGGGTGTATGACTGACACTATCGTGTGACTGACACAATGTTGGGTGTATGACTGACAAAATGTTGGATGTATGACTGACACAATGTTGGGTGTATGACTGACACAATGTTGGGTGTATGACTGACACAATGTTGGGTGTATGACTGAGACTATTGTATGACTGACACAATGTTGGGTGTATGATATCTTGTCTGGAAGAAGCGAAAATATTTTTTTTAAATAAATGTGTTGTTTAAATATGTATTCAATATTTATTAGTATGCTGATTCTGTGTACGTGTGTAAAATATCTGAGATACACGAGGTAAATGTTGTGTTGATGTTTGAGACGAAAAACTGATTGTTTTTTTTTATAATAAAATGTGTACATCTGAGTACCCAGGGTGGGGCTAATTAGGGCTGGGATATGGGGGGGGGGGGGGGGTGAGCCCTCTATGAACGGTGTTACCAGATGAGAGGGGGTTGCTACAATTTTTTGGATGTTGTAAATATTTTTATCGATAATGACGTCATTCACGTGTAGGATAGCAATAATAAGCTGTGTGTGTGTGTGCAAGCAGAGTATGTGTGTGTATATTTGTGTGTATGTGTGTGAAGCTGCTTTATTAAAGTGATTTATATTTCACTGATTGAGTTTATGCTGATTTTTATTTTTTTATTTTAAAATGAAGTCAGCTGAGGGGTCAGTCAAGTCCCAAAGTTAGCTGACTGAGGGGTCAGTCAAGTCCCAAAGTTAGCTGAGGGGTCAGTCAAGTCCCAAAGTTAGCTGACTGAGGGGTCAGTCAAGTCCCAAAGTTAGCTGACTGAGGGGTCAGTCAAGTCCCAGCCCTGTCGTAGTTGTGCGGTGACCAACTGCCGGCAATGGCCCCCAAAATCCCGCCACAGTTCACCATTCATGTACCCAGGGTCGTGTGTTATGATACGAGTGGTCGGGCTGGGTGTGATAGGATGGGGACGGGGGGCGAACTTATTTGATGAGCAACTAGAGGAGGAAGCTCTGTGGTGTGGGTATTTGAGGGGGCGGCAGACATTTTTTTTATTGGTGCGTCTTGGTGGGAAGGGATGACTGCTACCTCATGAGTGTGTATGTATGTGTGTGACAGTATGTCAGTGTGTTTGTGTGTGCTAAATCGCGTGTGTCTTTGAGAAGCTATTTAGTGCCAATCGTAGTGTTAATCGTTTAATTAATTATTCTCAATTTTATTCTTTTGATTCTAAATTGACATTTTGCAAAGAAATAAAATAAAAGAAGTTTCAAAAGGAATATTTTTATCCAATTATTTAACCATTATTGGCCATCAGACAGAAGAAACAATCTCCGCTCAAATTAAAGGGTTTGGCCAGGTTGGGACCTAGCGAGCTGTCTGAAAAGTTTGCTGAATGTTGACCAAACACTTCCGTCAACCCAGGAATTAGTGACCACAAATTCCGTCAACCCAGGAATTAGAGACCACAAATTCCGTCAACCCAGGAATTAGTGACCACAAATTCCGTCAACCCAGGAATAAGAGATTACAAATTCCGTCAACCCAGGAATTAGAAATTACAAATTCCGTCAACCCAGGAATTAGTGACCACAAATTCCGTCAAACCAGGAATTAGTGACCACAAATTCCGTCAACCCAGGAATAAGAGATTATAAATTCCGTCAACCCAGGAATTAGAAATTACAAATTCCGTCAACCCAGGAATTAGAAATTACAAATTCCGTCAACCCAGGAATTAGTGACCACAAATTCCGTCAACCCAGGAATTAGTGACCACAAATTCCGTCAACCCAGGAATAAGAGATTACAAATTCCGTCAACCCAGGAATTAGAAATTACAAATTCCGTCAACCCAGGAATTAGAAATTACAAATTCCGTCAACCCAGGAATTAGTGACCACAAATTCCGTCAACCCAGGAATTAGTGACCACAAATTCCGTCAACCCAGGAATAAGAGATTACAAATTCCGTCAACCCAGGAATTAGAAATTACAAATTCCGTCAACCCAGGAATTAGAAATTACAAATTCCGTCAACCCAGGAATTAGTGACCACAAATTCCGTCAACCCAGGAATTAGTGACCACAAATTCCGTCAACCCAGGAATTAGTGACCACAAATTCCGTCAACCCAGGAATAAGAGATTACAAATTCCGTCAACCCAGGAATTAGAAATTACAAATTCCGTCAACCCAGGAATTAGAAATTACAAATTCCGTCAACCCAGGAATTAGTGACCACAAATTCCTGGGTTGACCCAGGAATTAGAGACCAAAATTCCGCCAACCCAGGAATTAGAGACCACAAACACAAATATTGGATTTTATTTCATGAGCCAACAGAAGCAACGTCAACATCTATTTGTGTGGACTAAACTCACCATTAACACCACACTATGACACACTACACCATGTGACACACCACACCATGTGACACACTACACCATGTGACACACTACACCATGTGATATATAAATACTAGAGGTATAAACATCAACACAACAGGTATAAATAACAACACTACACACATCACACAGATACACACATCACACAGATACACACATCACACAGATACACACATCACACTGATACATCATACAGATACACACATCACACATATACATACATCACACAGATATACACATCACACAGATACACACATCATACAGATATAGATATCACACAGATTATCCCTTATGAAAACATGACTACATTGCCCGTAGGTGTAAAATATATTAAGATAAATACAATAGCATTTAGATCAAATGCACCTGATTCGTTGTCGTTATTTACTGTTTGTTAATCAGTACACAGTCGATAGGTTAAGCAGTAGATAGAGGATAGGTTAAGGTTATAATAAAAGGAAATGGTAAGGTTAGATTTTGTATTAAAGATTCTAACGGAAATAAGAACGTGTGGTTGGTTTACCCAGAGGATTAGAGATTTTAACAGAAATATTGTCTACCCACAAATACTTTCTACCCAGAAATATTGTCTACCCAGAAATACTGTCTACCCAGAAATATTGTCTACCCAGAAATATTGTCTTCCCAGAAATATCGCAGAGTTAAGTGTGAGATGGGTAACTGTGGTCAACTTTATCTGGCAACTCTACTAGGCGCCAGGTGGCCTTGGCCCGTCCTCCTCCCTATGGCCCGGTGGCCCGTCCTCCTCCATGAGACCCTCAACGTGTCGCATCCTGGCCATGGCCGTCATAAACTCGGGGTATTCCACATAGCCGTCCCCGTCCAGGTCTTCAGAGGTCAAGGTCGAATCTATGATGGCGGCGATCTCGTCGTCTGTGTAAGTCCCAGTGTCAAAGCTATCTTTAGCGCCTTCGTCTTCTGAGGGATATATATATATATATATATATATATATATATATATATATATATATATATATATATATATATATATATATATATGTTTATATTTATATGTATATATATATATATACATATATATATATACGTATATATATGCATATATATACATATATATATGCATATATATATATATATATATATATATATATATATATATATATATATATATATATATATATATATATATATATATATATATATATATATATATATATATATATATATACATATAAATATAAACATATATATATATATATATTTATATATATATATATATATATATATATATATATATATATATATATATATATATATAGACATATAAATAAATACACACGGATATATAGCCAGACACAATAACTCTCCCTTACCAAAGACCGATGCTGTTGTTCCCGGCACCCACAGATAGATATAGAAGTCAGGTCAAGTTTAATGGATGTTTACATGCATGGTATGCTGCAGCTGGGGGAGGGAGTAGAAACCTGGCAGCAGCCCACGGGTCTGGCACCAGAGAGAACCGTTTGTTTCTTGCTGTCTGCGGTAACATAATTTATAACCAGTGTTGTAGGCCCACGGTGCAGGCCACACCTGTGTAACAGGTAGGCCTATAAGTGAGACCAAATACAACTATCCTGGTCATCCCAATCAGCAGAGTTGTGTCAAGCTCAGCTGATATCAGTGACCAACCTACTCATCAGTTATCTGGCAACAGCTTCAACTACTAGAGCAGCTTTTTTAATTGTGTATGTTATATATATATATATATATGGGTGTGTGTGTAAGTAAATAGACTCAATTCTAAAAACAAATTTGAGCTTCGTGTACTACTAACACTGCCTTTGTGTGAAAATAACTCAAGGGAGGCAACTAGAAAAATATTGCTTTTACACTTTGAAAGATGGTTACTCCCCATAGCAGATTGGGATTAGTTCGTTTTTCTATATTAGAGAACTGATCAAGGTTGATAAATGGAGAACAGTATCGTTAAGGTTTCAGCACGTCCACCCCGACTAGAGAGATAAAATAAATACTTTGTACAAAATCCCTATAAAAAGTATTAAGTTGAGCCCCCCTCCCCCATTTTAAAAAAATCTGAAACTGGTCAAGTTAAAAGAAAATCTGACCCATACTATGACGGGAAGAAAAAACATGAGCAAAGTTCCATCACCAGTTTTAATGTGAATCAAATCCAGTGCAATAATATCTTTCAACATGAGAATACAAATTCAATACACAACATTTGCTGACGTAATACACTTGATTTTCTTAAAACAAGGTACACATGAATCAATGATGTCATAACACACAAATAGGAATGTTCGTACACAGAAACCACCCATCAACTCTTGTAAACAGAATATGGAAACTTTTTCCATTCAGTCAACCATTCAAATCATTGAAGGCAACTCAATATGTTGGGAACTTAATACATAGGGAACTCTATGTGGGGGAACATGAACTTTGGAACTAATTTATGTAGGGAACAGTAAATTTGGACAACAGTATATGTAGACATAAAAAAACTGAGAATATTTCTCTAAAGCTTTGTAACAAATCATTCTGGTTCAAAACATACATGTGTGTAATGTAAGTTGACTGGATGTGTGTAATGTAAGTTGACTGGATGTGTGTAATGTAAGCTGACTCGATGTGTGTAATGTAAGTTGACTGGATGTGTGTAATGTAAGTTGACTGGATGTGTGTAATGTAAGCTGACTCGATGTGTGTAATGTAAGTTGACTGGATGTGTGTAATGTAAGTTGACTGGATGTGTGTAATGTAAGCTGACTGGATGTGTGTAATGTAAGTTTACTGGATGTGTGTAATGTAAGTTTACTGGATGTGTGTAATGTAAGTTTACTGGATGTGTGTAATGTAAGTTGACTCGATGTGTGTAATGTAAGTTGACTCGATGTGTGTAATGTAAGTTTACTGGATGTGTGTAATGTAAGTTTACTGGATGTGTGTAATGTAAGTTTACTGGATGTGTGTAATGTAAGTTTACTGGATGTGTGTAATGTAAGTTTACTGGATGTGTGTAATGTAAGTTTACTGGATGTGTGTAATGTAAGCTGACTGGATATGTGTAATGTAAGCTGACTCGATGTGTGTAATGTAAGCTGACTGGATATGTGTAATGTAAGCTGACTCGATGTGTGTAATGTAAGTTGACTCGATGTGTGTAATGTACGTTTACTGGATGTGTGTAATGTAAGCTGACTCGATGTGTGTAATGTAAGTTGACTGGATGTGTGTAATGTAAGTTGACTGGATGTGTGTAATGTAAGCTGACTCGATGTGTGTAATGTAAGTTGACTGGATGTGTGTAATGTAAGTTGACTGGATGTGTGTAATGTAAGCTGACTCGATGTGTGTAATGTAAGTTGACTGGATGTGTGTAATGTAAGTTGACTGGATGTGTGTAATGTAAGCTGACTGGATGTGTGTAATGTAAGTTTACTGGATGTGTGTAATGTAAGTTTACTGGATGTGTGTAATGTAAGTTGACTCGATGTGTGTAATGTAAGTTGACTCGATGTGTGTAATGTAAGTTTACTGGATGTGTGTAATGTAAGTTGACTGGATGTGTGTAATGTAAGTTTACTGGATGTGTGTAATGTAAGTTTACTGGATGTGTGTAATGTAAGTTTACTGGATGTGTGTAATGTAAGTTTACTGGATGTGTGTAATGTAAGCTGACTGGATATGTGTAATGTAAGCTGACTCGATGTGTGTAATGTAAGCTGACTGGATATGTGTAATGTAAGCTGACTCGATGTGTGTAATGTAAGTTGACTCGATGTGTGTAATGTACGTTTACTGGATGTGTGTAATGTAAGCTGACTCGATGTGTGTAATGTAAGTTGACTCGATGTGTGTAATGTAAGTTGACTGGATGTGTGTAATGTAAGCTGACTCGATGTGTGTAATGTAAGTTGACTCGATGTGTGTAATGTAAGTTGACTGGATGTGTGTAATGTAAGTTGACTGGATGTGTGTAAGTTTGATAACTTACGCCCAGAATGAGATATCCAACAAAAAGATGATAAAAAAAAAAGCATGAGAAGAATAAAAAATGTCATGGATGTTTTGTAGCTGCTGGCTCAGTCAGCCTTGCATGCTGTGAGCATGGTAGACACCATATGGTGTCACGCTGGACATCGTCACATGATGGTGTCAGGATAGACACCTTTAAGTAATACACATGTAACTTCAGTTGAAGAAAGTGTTTGGTTGCCTGGTGTGTAGTTTGACTGGTGTAGTTGTGTGGTGTTTAGCTGAGTAGTGTGTAATTAAGTGGTGTGTAGTTTAGTGGTGTTTGGTTGAGTGGTGTTTCATTGACTGATGTGTAGTTAAGTGGTGTGTAGTTGAATGGTGTTTAGCTGAGTGGTGTGTAGTTGAGTGGTGTTTGGTTGAGTGGAGCCAGAGATCAACACAATTATTTTCTCCTACAGCCCACACAAGTCTTCAATGCTTGTTTCACAACTTTTTAAATGCAAATCTCAACAAGGTACTGGGAGGCAAGCAACAGCTTATAGAAGCTGATAAAAAAATTAAAGCTTAGATGTATTAAGTTTTGGTATTTAAACACTTTATCTGGCAACCCTCTGTGTCCCAGGTTTGATCTATCAAAGAATTCAATTATTGCTTTTTACAATTTTGTAGCTCTTTAAAAATACTTTTCAAAACATGTGAACCAAAAAGGATTTCTACAAGAATAACTTGTTTGGTAAATACATAAATAAGTTTTAAAATGCCAATTTGGCACATCTGTTTACATTAAAAAAAAAAAGAGATGAATATAAATTAAGTTGAGAAAAAATATACAGCCAGGGGAGTAAACTTGGATTGTGTTAATGTTCTGGGGGTGGCGGACTCTTGGAGCGCTCCTCCTTCTGTGTGGCCTGTCTGCGCTTGAACTCAAAGTACTCGATGTAGCCATCTTTGTTCTCGTCATTCTCCTGGATCACAGAGTCCACAATGTTGGAGATCTCTGAGTCTTCAAAGATTTTCTTGTTCTCATCACTGCCCTTGTCATTCTCTGCAACAGTGGGGGAGTGGGGCTGTTAGCAATGCAGGGAACAACTTGTGTACATGCTAAAGGTTTGGAGAACTTACACAGCTTGACATCACACTAGTTTACACTATGCAGGATGGGGGGGATTCTAACTAGGCTAAATATCTTGCCTTGACCCTATGGACATTCATTGACCCTATTAACGTAATCTGACCATGTGGATATTCCCTGACCCTATGGACATTCATTGACCCTGTTAACATAATCTGACCATGTGGATATTCCCTGACCCTATGGACATTCATTGACCCTATTAACATAATCTGACCATATGGATATTCCCTGACCCTATGGACATTCATTGACCCTGTTAACATAATCTGACCATGTGGATATTCCCTGACCCTATGGACATTCATTGACCCTATTAACATAATCTGACCATGTGGATATTCCCTGACCCTATGGACATTCATTGACCCTGTTAACATAATCTGACCATGTGGATATTCCCTGACCCTATGGACATTCATTGACTCTATTAACATAATCTGACCATATGGATATTCCCTGACCCTATGGGCATTCATTGACCCTGTTAACATAATCTGACCATATGGATATTCCCTGACCCTATGGGCATTCTTGACCCTGTTAACATAATCTGACCATGTGGATATTCCCTGACCCTATGGACATCCCCTGACCCTACAGACATACATGACCCTACCGGTACAGCCAGTGTTAACAAAGTGCTGCTGTTAGTTTATCATGCTCAGATGCTAAAAGCTCCTGTGTAAAACATGCAGGATAATGGGGGGGGGGGGGCATTCAAAGGGTTAGGAGTTAAATGTACTACATGCAGGGAGGGTGTCAAGAGGGGTGCGCTACATGCAGAGAGTTGTTTAAAGGTGATCAGAATAGAATAACTACAACAAACAAACAAACAAGACCCACCTTGTGCACTTGTGATAAAGTCCTAACAGCTAATCAAGTCCTCTCACCTGAAAGTCCTGATGGCTAAACATGTCCTATCAAAGTCCTGATGTCCTATCACCAAACACTGTGTCTCACCATCTCACCAGCATTGTTTACTTCTATGGACTACACTTTTCCTGGCATGCCAATAAGCCAAAACAATAAGCCACACTCTCATGCCTATATGGCACACAATACCATATGCCCCACGTCAGTAGCTTGTCCAGTAGTCCCAAACAAAGATGACAGTTTCTGATTGCTCTGTACTTCTGCCAGTGCTGCAGTGTCAACACAACACCAATCAAACCGACATAGTCTACAATCATACGATCATGATGACGTAACCTTGATACCAGTGGTAGAGTTGTTGGAACTTAAGGGAATTCATACAGACCAGTCACCTCACTGACAACTGACGCTGTCATGTGACAACTGTCATGTGACAAACTTGGTCACCTCAGTGGTTGCCCAGTCATTTGCAACTGACTCTGTCATGTGACAACTGTCATGTGACAAACTTGGTCACATCAGTGGTTGCCCAGTCATTTGCAACTGACTCATGTGACAACTAGACTATGACACCCCAGGGAAATATCAAGTTATGTCAAAATATTTTGTTTTTTATTATATTTTCAATGAATATTAATTCACATCACAACTGATAAGGAGTAGCCATACCACATTCCAGAATTGAGCACAATCTATTGAAACTCTTATAGCTTTTTAACAAATTTTTAACTAATGTCTATCTAACTAATAGAATTTGGATTTGACCATCCAGTCGGTAGTAACCAGTTGATCTGGCTCATTTCATTGTAGCCAATCAAACTCTACCCCACCCCTGGCTGTCAACCAATCAAACTCCACCCCCGCCTGTCAACCAACCAATCAAACTCCACCCCTGCCTGTAAGCCAATTACATAAAATTGATGTGAAGACAGGAAAAAAATATGTCAACAAATTGAACAGTGTACATTTCTTTCAATAAATTGATAGCACAAATGTCTAGTCTAACAAAACTTAGGATCTGACCTGACTGAATATTTTAACATAGCTAAAGCTTGATGGACACTTCAATATTTTGGTTAAAGCTTTAATGATAGTTAATGGATATCTATTAAGGTTAATGAACATTTTATTAAGGTTAATGGACATCTATTAAGGTTAATGGGCATCTATTGAGATGGACACTTCAATATGTTGGTTAAAGCTTTAATGATGGTTAATGAACATTTTATTAAGGACAATGTAACATTTGAGTAGAGCTAATAAACAGTATCAACATTAAAGCATGGATGTAAAAAAACAATTCAGTGTTAATAATAAGGTAATTTATAAGATGCTGCTCCAAGAATGCCAATAGCACCATCAAACTAAACCTTCAACTAATCTGTGTTGTTTGAAACAAACTTTTGATTTTCTTATAGAACAAAATGTGCCACAATAAGGCTGGACCAGCAAGTGCTGGGTGACCCCTGGGGTCAATACACAAACAACCCTCCACCACGCTGGAACAAAATGTGCCACAATAAGGTTGGACCAGCAAGTGCTGGGTGACCCCAGGGGTCAATACACAAACAACCCTCCACCACGCTGGAACAAAATGTGCCACAATAAGGTTGGAGCAGCAAGACAAGTGCTGGGTGACCCCTGCGGTCAATACACAAACAACCCTCCACCACGCTGGAACAAAATGTGCCACAATAAGGTTGGACCAGCAAGTGCTGGGTGACCCCTGGGGTCAATACACAAACAACCCTCCACCACGCTGGAACAAAATGTGCCACAATAAGGTTGGACCAGCAAGTGCTGGGTGACCCCAGGGGTCAATACACAAACAACCCTCCACCACGCTGGAACAAAATGTGCCACAATAAGGTTGGACCAGCAAGTGCTGGGTGACCCCAGGGGTCAATACACAAACAACCCTCCACCACGCTGGAACAAAATGTGCCACAATAAGGCTGGACCAGCAAGTGCTGGGTGACCCCAGGGGTCAATACACAAACAACCCTCCACCACGCTGGAACAAAATGTGCCACAATAAGGTTGGACCAGCAAGTGCTGGGTGACCCCAGGGGTCAATACACAAACAACCCTCCACCACGCTGGAACAAAATGTGCCACAATAAGGTTGGACCAGCAAGTGCTGGGTGACCCCAGGGGTCAATACACAAACAACCCTCCACCACGCTGGAACAAAATGTGCCACAATAAGGCTGGACCAGCAAGTGCTGGGTGACCCCAGGGGTCAATACACAAACAACCCTCCACCACGCTGGAACAAAATGTGCCACAATAAGGCTGGACCAGCAAGTGCTGGGTGACCCCAGGGGTCAATACACAAACAACCCTCCACCACGCTGGAACAAAATGTGCCACAATAAGGTTGGACCAGCAAGTGCTGGGTGACCCCAGGGGTCAATACACAAACAACCCTCCACCACGCTGGAACAAAATGTGCCACAATAAGGTTGGACCAGCAAGTGCTGGGTGACCCCAGGGGTCAATACACAAACAACCCTCCACCACGCTGGAACAAAAGGTGCAAACAAGGAAGAACTGGGGGACATTCAAAAACAAAATTACACTGACAGACACACAAATGTCAGGGTTTTTTGTTGACTGGTGATAGGCCTGACTGGTCAGCTCTAGAAGAAAGATGTCAAGATGTCAACACAACCAGAGGTCCTGAGTCAAGAAGGTTGTGGCCTCATGTGGTCATTTCAAACATGCACGCATCATTTCTACAGCAAACTCAACTCACAGCAATGATCTATCATGTCTTCATGTATCACTACCATATTCAATCATCTAAAAAAAGTCTTTCTTTCATCCTTCTATTTCTCTCATGAATTGTCTGGCTGTGGACATGACTGAAAGGATTCTATGGCATCTACACACACAGGACTAGCATCTGACAACCTGAGGCTATACAGGACATCTGCCTGGCTGTGGACATGACTGAAAGGATTCTATGGCATCTACACACACAGGACTAGCATCTGACAACCTGAGGCTATACAGGACATCTGTCTGGCTGTGGACATGACCTAAAGGATTCTATGGCATCTACACACACAGGACTAGCATCTGACAACCTGAGGCTATACAGGACATCTGCCTGGCTGTGGACATGACTGAAAGGATTCTATGGCATCTACACACACAGGACTAGCATCTGACAACCTGAGGCTATACAGGACATCTGCCTGGCTGTGGACATGACTGAAAGGATTCTATGGCATCTACACACACAGGACTAGCATCTGACAACCTGAGGCTATACAGGACATCTGTCTGGAACAGGACAAACTAATAGAAACTGACCAGTGGTCAAATAGTTTGACTTAACTCTTACAGAAACTGACCAGTGGTCAAGTAGTTTGACTTAACTCTTATAGAAACTGATCAGTGGTCAAGTAGTTTGACTTAACTCTTACAGAAACTGACCAGTGGTCAAGTAGTTTGACTTAACTCTTATAGAAACTGATCAGTGGTCAAGTAGTTTGACTTAACTCTTACAGAAAACTGACCAGTGGTCAAGTAATTCAAGTTAACTCACACAGAAAACTGACCAGTGGTCAAAAGCAGGCAAATAAAAATTTGAAAAAGCCCCTATAAATCAAGCCAAACTCAAATAAAAGCAAATGTCCACGCAACTGAAGCCAAACAAAAGTGACTGCTGAGCACCACAAATAAGTCTTTAACTTTCCTTATTTTTCTGAAGCCGGTTCACTTTCTTAAACTCAAAGTACTCAATATATCCATCAAGGTTAGCATCAAAGGTCTTAAGAATTGAGTCTATAGAGGTGGACAAAGCATCATCTGGCATGGAAGCATCCTCCTCACTAGTGCTGTTGTTCTGCTCTGAAAACATTGAAAACTTTCAGCTGTCTGCTGGGGCTCATCATGTGGGGCTCATCATGTGGGGCTCATCATGTGGGGCTCATCATGTGGGGCTCATCATGTGCTGCCACAGCCTGACGTGTGCTGGTCATCACATACACCAAACACTGATTTACCAAACACCCTGCCACCCTTACACCAAACACCCTGCCACCCTTACACCAAACACCCTGCCACCCTTACACCAAACACCCTGCCACCCTTACACCAAACACCCTGCCACCCTTACACCAAACACCCTGCCACCCTTACACCAAACACCCTGCCACCCTTACACCAAACACCCTGCCACCCATCCACCAAATACACTGTCACCCATTCTACAAACACCAATCAAGCTGCCACCCATCCACCAAACACCCTGCCACCCTTACACCAAACACACTGTCACCCATTCTACAAACACAAATCAAGCTGCCACCCATCCACCAAACACCCTGCCACCCTTACACCAATCAAGCTGCCACCCATCCACCAAATGCCCTGCCACCCATCCACCAAATGCCCTGCCACCCATCCTACAAACACCCTGCCACCCATCCTACAAACACCAATCAAGCTGCCACCCATCCACCAAATACCCTGCCACCCATCCACCAAATACCCTGCCACCCATCCTACAAACACCCTGCCACCCATCCACCCATCCTACAACACCCTGCCACCTATCCACCCATCCACCAATCAAGCTGCCACCAATCCACCAATCAAGCTGCCACCCATCCACCATTAATTATTCCTTCTGACTGGAGCGTTGAGAGCTGAGTTTCATCTCAAAATATTCAATCAATCCGTTCTGATCCAGGTCAAAGGCAGCAAGGACTGGGTCAATCATTAGGACAAGATCTTCGTCAGAACGGACAGCCATGTCGGAACCCTCACCAGCCTTGCCGCTAGCATCTACAGTCATGTGATCAAAAGAGTTGCTGCCATCAACTTACAGACCAGACAATGCAAGGGAGACAACAGACTAAAAATCAGAGTTATCACCAAGTTATCTTCTCTTTCAAGCACCAACTACAAGCAGAGAGAATGTATCAGCCGCGTAGAAGCTTCTAGAATCTATGGCATGTATATGGGTGTATTGTTATTTGGGTGTTAGGGGTTTGGTTATATGGTGTTGAGGGTTCGGTTATATGGGTGTTAAGGGTTTTGTTAAATGGGTGTTGGCGGTTTGGTTATATGGGTGTTGGGGGTTTGGTTATATGGGTGTTGGGGGTTTGGTTATATGGGTGTTGGGGGTTTGGTTATATGGGTGTTGGGGGTTTGGTTATATGGGTGTTGGGGGTTTGGTTATATGGGTGTTGGGGGTTTGGTTATATGGGTGTTGGGGGTTTGGTTATATGGGTGTTGGGGGTTTGGTTATATGGGTGTTGGGGGTTGGTTATATGGGTGTTGGGGGTTTGGTTATATGGGTGTTGGGGGTTTGGTTATATGGGTGTTGGGGGTTTGGTTATATGGGTGTTGGGGGTTTTGTTATATGGGTGCTGGGGGTTTGGTTATATGGGTGTTGGGGGTTTTGTTATATGGGTGTTGGGGGTTTGGTTATATGGGTGTTGGGGGTTGGTTATATGGGTGTTGGGGGTTTGGTTATATGGGTGTTGGGGGTTTGGTTATATGGGTGTTGGGGGTTTGGTTATATGGGTGTTGGGGGTTTGGTTATATGGGTGTTGGGGGTTTGGTTATATGGGTGTTGGGGGTTTGGTTATATGGGTGTTGGGGGTTTGGTTATATGGGTGTTGGGGGTTTGGTTATATGGGTGTTGGGGGTTTGGTTATATGGGTGTTGGGGGTTTGGTTTTATGGGTGTTGGGGGTTTTGTTACATGGGTGTTGGGGGTTTGGTTATATGGGTGTTGGGGGTTTGGTTATATGGTGATGGGGGTTTGGTTATATGGGTGTTGGGGTTTGGTTATATGGGTGTTGGGGGTTTGGTTATATGGGTGTTGGGGGTTTGGTTATATGGGTGTTGGGGGTTTGGTTATATGGGTGTTGGGGGTTTGGTTATATGGGTGTTGGGGGTTTGGTTATATGGGTGTTGGGGGTTGGTTATATGGGTGTTGGGGGTTTGGTTATATGGGTGTTGGGGGTTTGGTTATATGGGTGTTGGGGGTTTGGTTATATGGGTGTTGGGGGTTTGGTTATATGGGTGTTGGGGGTTTGGTTATATGGGTGTTGGGGGTTGGTTATATGGGTGTTGGGGGTTTGGTTATATGGGTGTTGGGGGTTTGGTTATATGGGTGTTGGGGGTTTGGTTATATGGGTGTTGGGGGTTTGGTTATATGGGTGTTGGGGGTTTGGTTATATGGGTGTTGGGGGTTTGGTTATATGGGTGTTGGGGGTTTGGTTATATGGGTGTTGGGGGTTTGGTTTTATGGGTGTTGGGGGTTTTGTTACATGGGTGTTGGGGGTTTGGTTATATGGGTGTTGGGGGTTTGGTTATATGGTGATGGGGGTTTGGTTATATGGGTGTTGGGGTTTGGTTATATGGGTGTTGGGGGTTTGGTTATATGGGTGTTGGGGGTTTGGTTATATGGGTGTTGGGGGTTTGGTTATATGGGTGTTGGGGGTTTGGTTATATGGGTGTTGGGGGTTTGGTTATATGGGTGTTGGGGTTTGGTTTTATGGGTGTAGAAGTACTGAAGACTACAGCTGTTGAAGCTACCTATACACAGCCAAAACATCAGACCAACTACTGTCAGAGTCGAGAACCTAGGGAACAGTTTCCCAGTAAACAAAACACACCAAGCAGCATTGGGTGTAGTGACACTTAGATTGGATCAAGTTGAGACACAACAGTTAGAGCACAGGTAAAATAATCAAACAATCCTGCAAGTATTAACTCTTAGATATGGGGAGATTTGGGATGGGGGGGGGATATTGGAGATGGAGTGGGATAGAAAGTGGGGGTGTGGTGGGGAAGATAGTGGGAAAGGGGAAAGATATTGGGGGTTGGGGAGATAGGAAAGCAAAAAAGAAATTAGTTATGTTAACCACACCTACATTAGGAAAGGGGGCGACTTTAAAAAACATCCGTACTACTTTTAAAAACATGTTAGGATTTATTTTTGGCTTTTTCCTTCTGGACTACTGCCTTGAACTCAAAATACTCAATCATGCCATTGTCATCTGTGTCATACATGCTCAGCACTATATCTATGGTTTGGGTCAGCACCTCGTCAGACTTGATGCGCACGTCCTTGCCCTCAGAATCTAGATAGTCTGCATCTGTGCGGTTGGACTCTACAAGGAACAAGTGGATGGTCAAGATCAATGTCCAGCTCTTGACACTGGCCCATCACCAGAGGGTGGGGTGGGGTGAAGAAGGGAGGGAGGAGTTTTGGACATTAGCAGGGGAACTGCAGGCTCAGCAGGGAGATAACCATTACAATATGGACATTGTCACATGATCTGCCTTTGTTTACCACAAGAAAAAATGTAGCTATTTACATAAAAATTGTGTGTAAAGTGTAGGTCCTGTAGCTATTTACACAGAAAAACTGTGTGTAAAGTGTAGGTCCTGTAGCTATTTACACAGAAAAACTGTGTGTAAAGTGTAGGTCCTGTAGCTATTTACACAGAGAAATTGTGGGTAAAGAGTAAGTCCTGTAGCTATTTACACAGAAATTGTGAGGAAGATACCAGAAACACAGACCAAGCGTCTATCTATACAACTTGTACATCTGTCTAGACAACTAAATGGTCTTGACAGATCTTAGACAACTATATACACTGATCCAAAGCTGACCAGATATATTGCACACAAGAAACTACCCAGCTGCATGGGTCACCCCACACACGGGTCACCCCACACATGGGTCACCCCACACTAACGTGGGCTCTTTGTATCTCTCATCCCAAAATTTTTATTCCTCCTGAACTCCACATAATCCACGTATCCGTCAGTGCTAGTGTCTAACTGATTGAGGGCGCCATCCACAGAGACAGACAACTGCCTATCCGACACTATCCTGCGCTCATCCTTCTCCAATCTTTGGTCCTCTGTTGGCAGAAATGACAAGGTTACATCCCTTACACAACCCCTTGTCCTGCCACTAGATGACAAGGTTACATCCCTTACACAACCCCCTTGTCCTGCCACTAGATGACAAGGTTACATCCCTTACACAACCCCCTTGTCCTGCCACTTAGCTTGTTCAGTTAAAAAAATTTGAAAGCTTTAGGTATATGGGTGATAACTGCAAGCCATGCTAATCATGCCAGATATTTTGGGTGGAAAATAAAAGTTACATTTATAAGCCATGCAAGATTTTTGTCAAATTAATTTGGGCACATCAAATATTTTAAAACATTACACTTTTAAGAAAAAAAATGATAAAATAACTGCTACTTAATACAACAAGTAGAATAAAAAAACTTCTTTGACAAAATAATAAATACGGCTGATCATGTTAGCATACTTTACAGGGTGAAGAAAAAAAAGTACCACAACCAGTTGAGCTAGCTGATACCAACGATTTATGTGTGGTGTAGTGAGGGTGTGGGGTGGCATTGGTCAACATTTCTACTGAGGTTCTCACATGTGTTGCTACGTCTGATATTGGAGGGGGGGGGGGGGGGGGACACACACACAACAGTTAAAACTGGGGCAGTCAGACAGTAGTTTAAACATGTTTCTAAATAAATTTATTAATTATTTATTTTATTTTGTCCAGGGGCGGGAAGGAAGGAAAAGATGCAGTGTAAGGGGGGAGGGAGAGAGAGAGAAGACACACCTCACTACACCATCAAGCAAATATTGGTTGAAAGAGAAGAAATTCAATAGAGATACCAACAACCTAATAAAGTTTTACAATTAATTAATTATAAAAAATCTATGTAAAACAATTGATCATTGATAATGAATTAATCTTTAACAAAAATTTATAGCACTGAATAATAATGAACTAATTAACAAAGAGAGTATTACAATAGTGGTTAACAATGTCTAGCCAACATACTAGTTACTAAAAATAAATCAAACAACAGCAACAGTTTGTCTAATTAAGCCAGCTTACAATGTATATGTAGGATTATAGCCAGCTTACAATGTATATGTAGGATTGTAGCCAGCTTACTCTTACAATGTATAGCAGGCTGGTTGAATCAGTATACACACGCTGCAGTGCTCAGGTTAGATAACTCATACTTTGAGAGACTCTTAATACATCAAGTATTACCTCCCCTAGTATATTTTTTTAAATCTACAAAAAATTGTTAATTGTTCATGATTTTTTATATTATTTTCCAACTTACCCAATTTTTTATTTTTTTGCCAAGCACCAAGAATGGAGAGAAAACAAAGACTTACCTTAGGGAAGAAATAAATCAGTAAAATGCCCCAAAGGTAAACAAAAGGATGACAGTGCCAACAGCCAGCTGACAGTGCCAACAGCCAGCTGACAGTGCCAGCTGACAATGCCATGAACCATGCCAGTACACCAAGAGTAGAGCAAGAAGACAATATTGGACTCACCATCGTGAAAATGTGTCAAAGCCTTGCCAATCTCCACCCCATCCAGTTTGTTGTTGTTGTCGTAGTCGTGCAGCTTGAAGTAGTGGAACTCCAGCTCCTCTTCTGTCATCTGGTCCTTGGACTTGGTGGCCACAACCTTCTCTAGGTGCTCCAGGATGTGGCTGAAACATACACACATAGGATGTGGCTCAGACATACACACATAGGATGTGGCTCAGACATACACATGTGGTTAGTATGGGGCTCAGACATACACACGGGGTTAGTATGGGGCTCAGACATACACACATAGGATGTGGCTGAAACATACACATGGGTTAGTATGGGGCTCAGACATACACACATAGGATGTGGCTGAAACATACACACGGGGTTAGTATGGGGCTCAGACATACACACATAGGATGTGGCTGAAACATACACACATAGTATGGGGCTCAGACATACACACATAGGATGTGGCTGAAACATACACACATAGGATGTGGCTGAAACATACACACATAGGATGTGGCTGAAACATACACACGGGGTTAGTATGGGGCTCAGACATACACACATAGGATGTGGCTGAAACATACACACATAGTATGGGGCTCAGACATACACACATAGGATGTGGCTGAAACATACACACAGGGTTAAGGTGGGGCTGAAACATACACACGGGGTTAGTATGGGGCTCAGACATACACGGGGTTAGTATGGGGCTCAGACATACACACATAGTATGGGGCTCAGACATACACTAGGGTTAGTATGTGGCTCAGACATACACTAGGGTTAGTATGTGGCTCAAACATACACTAGGGTTAGTATGTGGCTCAAACATACACTAGGGTTAGTATGTGGCTCAAACATACACACATAGTATGGGGCTCAAACATACACACATAGTATGGGGCTCAAACATACACACATAGTATGGGGCTCAGACATACACACATAGGATGTGGTTGAAACATACACACATAGGATGTGGCTGAAACATACACACATAGGATGTGGCTGAAACATACACACATAGGATGTGGCTCAGACATACACACAGGGTTAGTATGTGGCTCAAACATACACATAGGGTTAGAAAATATTTTTTAAAATCTATATGTATTGCTTCCTCTTGCCCATCATCTAGATCTAATTCTAGATCTTAGTATATCTTGCCGATCGACATAACAAAAAATTTTGGTTGGTTTTTCACGATTCAGGAAATTTCAAGATCTTAAAAAATTTCATGAGAATTCCAGGACCTCCTGTAATTTTAGGAGGTCACATGAGCCCTGTAATATACACAGGCAGTTTAGACTCATAACATACACACAGATGGTTAAGCTGGTGGCTCAAACATACACAGATGTTTTTATAGGTAACTGTGGTGGGGTGAAATTGTTGGCTTTTTGAACCTAGCAGTCTAAGGGGTAGTAGAGTTATCTATGTCTGTGACTTTGGCATGTGAAGGGAAGGTCTCAGCTCTATGCCTAAATGCTTCTAGTTTTCCTAACTTGAGTCAGATACCCATTAGTGCTGGGTGGACTCATGGACGTCCTAGGGACCTCAAGACTTGTGGATAAGAAGTCGTATGCCCTAGCATCTGCCCAGCCTGCCCCAGGGTGGGGTGGCTAAACAAAACTTGATGTACTCACTCAGCATTGTGGACCTCTGATGCAAACTGTAAAGGTTTCCCATGGTGGCCGTGTTCTTCATGGGCCTGGGGTTGTTGTTGGTGCTGCTGCTGTTGCTGGTGGTGCTGCTGCTGCTGTTGGTGATGCTGTGGGGGCTGGTTGTGCTGCTGTGGGGGCTGGTTGTGTTGTTTTGGTGGGACACCAGGAGGTTGCTGTGTGGTCAGCTGGACCAGGGCCAACAAGAGGACTGCGACAGCAGGATGTATCATCGTGACCACGTGATAGAGAGCTGGGAGGAGAAAAAAACATCTTATTGTCTGACTTGAATCTTTGTATCTATTCTAATGAAAGGACAAGATATAAACAACATCTTATTGTCTGACTTGAATCTTTGTATCTATTCTAATGAAAGGACAAGATATAAACAACATCTTATTGTCTGACTTGAATCTTTGTATCTATTCTAATGAAAGGACAAGATATAAACAACATCTTATTGTCTGACTTGAATCTTCCCATCTATTCTAATGAAAGGACAATGAATGGACGCATGTCCATTTCTAAATATATCCAGGTCAAATTCTTTTGTTTTCTCCTTGTGGAAGACAAGTTTTTAAATTTATAAGTTGAGGTATGACGTCAGCCGGTGATCCCAGTTCACCCCGGATGAAAACACTAGGTCCAGGATGAGACGAATAAAACCAATCAAAGCTGTTTATAATTAGGTTAACAATAAATAGCTTCTACATATGTGCGGGACAATGTAAATACTATAGCTAAGGCTACTAAAGCAACCTGAGAGGTCAAATGGGGGTGACCGCAGACTGGCTGACGATTTGGGTCGTTTTCCTTGCTGTGTTGTGTAACCAATGACTTGAGCTAGACTAGCCTAGATCTAGATGCTCTATATTTCAAGCTAAGTCTAGAATCTGTACAGTTTATACATTTTTCTGTTGTTTTAAATTATTTTGATCATCTACTACTTCTAGAACTAGTTTGTGTCTCCACATACAAGCATGTCTAAGCAAATGTTAGGTTTTGTCTTGTTAGTAATTGTTACATCCCTTTGTTATGGTTATTAAAGTTGCGTCCCTTGAGTTATCATTGGGTCATCTGTGATGTGTAGTTAATAAATTTAATTTGAGTGTTTTTTATTTGGTTTTGCAATCTATTAATTAATAATACAATCAACAACACGTTTAAAGGTGTAAATTATTTATTTTAGCTATTAAAATTAAATTAAGACGTATAAAATACGATCGTTACGCAAGCAGGAACTGGTTTCCGCGGGCAAGGAAAAAAGGGGGAAAAAATATCGCAAAAAGGCTTGTCACTAAAACAATACATGAATATCTCAAATACTGTATGTAGGAATACAATATGACTCATACATATTAGAGTAGAATGGCAGCGGAATAATACGATACTTTCAGTTTGTTTCTGTGTGAAACGGTTACAAAATAGCGCCTGATGAAAATCTGAGGTTTGGAATTTTTTTGCTAGATCTACTCTAGATCTAGATCTAGATGTGACTGCGATAGGGGAGAATGTTTACACCGGTGTCTGATAATGGAATCTTCTTTTAAAAAGGGGTGTTAGGCTACTGGTAGTTAACTAAATACACACATGGCTGGCTATTGTCAATGCTAACCCTGTCCCTAACCCTAACCCCAACCCTGGTCCAACCATACGCCTAACCCTAATTTCTATTCATAAAATTAGTCGAGATTACAATACTACTAACAACCCAACACCCCTTTTTTAAAGAAGATTCCATTATCGGACACTGGTATCTATACTATAAGTCTATAAGTATATATTAGTATAATTGGTAATCTATCGTTTTGGGTACGTAAAATCGCCCGCGGCTATTAATGTACGAAAACGTTACCTCATTGTCAAGGCTGTAATAGAAGTATATTGTGATATGTTTGTGTTAAATATTATAGATAAATGAATAATAAACCTAAATCAATGGCTAAATATATCAATATAGGTCCGACATTAACTTTAAACAGCAGTGTCTGCAAGCAAGATTTGCTATAATTCTATAAAACAGCAGCCATTTGTAAAATAGAGTGACTTCCGCCTGAATCTTGCGCTATAAGTCTATAAAAATAAAACTTTAACAAGATGGCTGCTATAGTAAATGAGCATGGTTGCATCTGTTGGAAACATCGCTGGTGTTCATTTATTACTGAAAAGTTTTAATTCAATTGTTTAGAAACAGGTACATAAATGAAACAAGGAAACATTTTTGTATTTTTTAAAACATAAATCCTCCTCAAAATGTGAAATAATTATTAAAATGTAAGGAGTCACCTGTTTTTCACATTACTAGTCGCGGGCGATTTTACGTACCTAAAACGATAGATTACCGTATAATTTAGATCTAGATCTAGATCTATATACTATAATACTATATTTATAAAATAATCATCCGAGATTTTTTTTTAATTCAGTAGTTTAGATTTTTATTAGGCCTATGCCTAAATTTAATAATTAATATAGACTAGATCTAGGCCTAAACTTTAAGATTATGTTTCTACCAAACAATTTACAAAATACCTTTCAATATGTTAGAATTTGCGCCTGTCTCTCTGCTTGTCACTTTGCCGTATGGTGGGAATCTGCCGATTGGTTTCTGCCGCTAATGTCAACATATGATGAGGTGTCCTAAGTGTAAGTGAAATCAATAGAGCAATAAAATATGAGCAACTGTTATACTTGGTGGCATAAACCGCATCGACAGGAAATCTGGTAGGCTAGGCTAAAGACTACTAAAGAGCTCAAAATAATGAAGGAATTATATTATACAAATGTTTCTATTTGAAACAAAAAGTAAACTTAATTCTTGATTAATGTTATTGTTGAATAAACTCTATCAATTACTAAAATACCAAGCAAGATAATTATTGATGTGATTATGCGTGTTTACTATGGTTTTCTTTTGGCTTTTGTCGAAAATACTATAGATATTTAAATATTTAGATATCTTTATCTAGAGTCTAGATCTAGAGCTAGTAGATTTTCATTTTTTAAATCTTTTAAATTGAGTTAGATCTAGATCTATCTAGATCTAGATTGTATGGATCGTGCAAATTTTTATTTACTTATTAATATATAAGTAAAGGCTATGTAGAATATATATAGGCTAAATTTATTCTAGCCTATAATACAAATCTAAATCTATAATGGGCCACGTTCGCACATCTCTCTCTCTCTCTCTCTCTCTGTCCGCAAAAATTTTTCGCCGGACATCACGTCAGAAACGGCAGCGATATATGGAGAACTTTATACGGACTTTTGTTGAAAATAATATGTTAGATGTTTTAAATGTATAACCACAATTTTATTTAAAGAAGAAAAATATAAAATAAAAGCGTATTCGAATGTAGAGAAACAGTATTATTTATGCAACCGGAAAAGCATTAATAGATGTGTAAAAGAACGCATAAAACTGTGACGACACTATTGCTTACTAATGACGTCATCTGCCGTGTTTAGAATAAAAAAGAAATGAACTATTTCATTCAAATTTGATTTAGATCTACGTACACAATGAAATTTATACAATACAATTTTTCCGGCCTAAACTCATAACATTTATTTATACAAAATCTTTGTTTGGAACTGGCTAATTTGGGATAAAAAAATTAATTTGAAAGAATAGGCATATTCGCGTAAGTTAAGATTTTAAAATACGTCTTTCATTCTCTGTATTTTATAAGGTGCCTAAATAGCGGAGATGTTAGTGTACTATAAACCATGCAGGTGGTGCGAGTTCGAGACCCACCAAGTCAACTTGGTTAATGTATTTTTTTTTTATTTTGCTCGGACTAAACTTAAAAAAAAAAATTCAATTAGGATTCTAGATCTAGATCTAGATTGTCGGGTGTCCGATAAGGCACTTCCCGGCGCCGCAGGCGCTTCAAATTTGTCAGGATCTTGCCTTGGGGCGACAGAACACGGGGGCCGGTTGGCCGAAAAGTCTACGATGAGGGGGTCAAAACTGACCTCGACTGACCGGTACCTTATATGAGCTATAAATCGAAAAAAAATGTCCACGGAGGAACCTCTTCATAACTCTTGAGGTCGTAGACCGACCCTCGGGCGAATTAATTAAGCATTCAAATTCTCAATGTTTTCGAAAGCCTAAGCGAAGCTGGGCAGCATGCCTAGTATATAAATGAAATACGTAGAGGTGGTTAGATTGTTTATCATTTTATTATATTGTGCAGTAGCTTCATATGTTATGGTTGCGGCATCTAACGTTGTATGTTATATATTTTCTTGTTTTCTAATATTGGCTTTTTTTTTAATTTTAACCTAGAATCGTTTGATTTATAAATTACAAACTGGTTTAGGCTATAATCCTTTCCTTAAAATGTTTAAATCTGTATATGATTTATTCGTTGTTTATTTTTCAATGAACGATTTTTTTTCTCTCTAAAAATTATATTGCAAAGTTATAATGTATTTTAAAAATGGTTAACTTTTGGGTCTTCCGTATAGGACCTTACGCTTTTTACCAAAACCCATCCTCAAACATCGTCACGTAAAAAGCTAGACCTCCCCGGCCCTTTCCCTATAATGACGTCACATCTCAAGCTTACTACCCCCCCCCCCCCCATTAAAAAAATCGATTTCTTTGCAAAATATTTACTGAGATCGAGCATCAATGTGTCTATTGTTTAATTGTATTGCTATTTTTTTAATGACCTTTAAAAATGCTAAATAACGGCTTAGTGCAAAAGTGTGTCGTCACACTTACTAACCCCCCCCCCCCCTCCTCCCCCCCCCCCCCCCGCCCTTCATCCAGTTTTTCTTCAACACTGTTTTCTCCTGGGGAGATGGACGGACTTGATATTTGGCGGGGCGGACTGCGGACACTAGTAAAAAGTATGTTTTCTACACAATTTCCGTTTCGCTCGGTGGGGGGGGGGGGTGACTTTCTTCTGGCCCCCCCCCCCCCCCCCCCCCCCGGAAGAGATGCCCGGAAGAAACTCTGCTTTCATCACAAATCGTCCAAAAATCCTGACCCCTTAGCCCATTTTGTGTTGTCTACCTTGAGTTCTAATTCTTAATTAATGCGCCTTTTTATTATAAAATGTTGTTTTTTTTTGTTTTTTTTTTTTTGGGGGGGGGGGGTTAACACTCATGCATTGCCGGTTTAGAAACTTATTTGCCAAGCTGGCAAGCCTACACGAGAAGTAATCTTAACAGGTGTGTTTGTAGTGTGTTGAAGTACTATAATTGGCTGAGAGACACCATATGCTTATATTAAATCCAGAATTCTGATTGGCTGATAAATTTAACTGCAACCAACGTGGCATTACACGTGTCTTATCAAACGCAAACAACAGCATGCCCCTTTTTATTGTTTTGTTTTTTTAAATTAGTTAACGAATTGCTCGAGTATCAAATAATATTCATCATTGTAGAAACACATTATAAATTTTGAATGGTTTTTATTGTGATAAAATATGTAAATAATACTAAGCGTGACATATTGGCTTCACTAAATAAAATGCGTAGGCCTACATAGCTTCATAAACACACAACACTAGATCTAGTGCAACAGATGCATATTTTCCTGGTCACTCGTGTATCTTAACACCTCTATGTCGTACTACGCCATACCATGTAATAAAATTATTAGTTGTTACAAAAGCCAACACATTACTATTTAAATTCATAGCAAATAGGCCGAGTTCTACGCGTCGTCAGCTGTTATAATGTGAGACAGTGGCGTCACTAGGGGGTGGAAGGGGGCGGCACCGGGTGACAGTATCTTAAGGAGGAAAAATTGAAAATTAACATACACTGACAAATTCAGTTAAAACAGGTGCAGAGAATGTTTCAGGTTTTTACATAAAACTAGGCCCACTTTTCTGCCTACAAATTTATTTTGTTTTCTTTCTTTACCCTGATTTACTAGATTTTGACCTTAATTTTCTTAAATAAATGTATCCAACAATCAAATGTAACCCTCTATAGGCTACATTGGTGTGCTTTTATACATATCCATTGAGACAATATTTTGTAAAGATACATGCTATAAAATATCATTAAAGAACAATAATAAATAAGACATAGATTTATTATCCTGTGACGTCATCAATATACGGGTGGGGGCTTGGCGCGTGTGTAGGCGGCGCTGTTCTTGGCGGTGAATAGATATGGGCGGTCCTGTGGTCAGAGAGAGGATGTCGTTAGGTGCTTTCAGTGATGACCACATACAGCAGCAACAATACACATTCACACATACATGAACATATACACAGTTTCATAAAAACTGACATACATATACTCGTAAATATATACACTAATATACGTACATTTGCTCAAATACACTAACATACGTGCAAATACACAGACACACCGAAATACGTAAAAATACACAAACTTTCGAACATGTATATCAATATATACGAACATAAATGATAAACACGGGTACTTTTATATACGAACACAAATTATTTGCGCCCATACAAGTCAACGCAGAAGAAACCCTGTACTTCGGTCAGGTAAAGTCACCTAACACATTGCAGCTATGTTTAAATACAGACCAGCCATACGTGATGTCAACTCAAAGCCCCCCCCCCCCCCCCAACAATCACATACAGATTATGAACACGAGATTTCACACACAGACCCCCCCCTCCGACACACACACAAACTAACCCCCACGTGATGTCAACACGCAGACTACCACCCTCCCCCCACACACACCCGCACACAGGCGAGCCCCACGTGATGTCAACACGCAGACCACCACCCTCCCCCCGCACACAGACGAGCCCCACGTGATGTCAACACGCAGACCACCACCCTCCCCCCACACACACCCGCACACAGACGAGCCCCACGTGATGTCAACACGCAGACCACCACCCTCCCCCCCCCACACACACACCCGCACACAGACGAGCCCCACGTGATGTCAACACGCAGACCACCACCCTCCCCCCACACACACCCGCACACAGACGAGCCCCACGTGATGTCAACAAGACAAGATGACCTGACCTCTGTGGGACACTCTAGCGGCTCTCCTGGCATCCAGTTCAATCTTTTAGATCCCACTGGCTCCACCTGGAGAATACATGACATGTGTAAGTCATAAGACCTAACAGGTTATACTTTTGACCTTGACCTAACCTACCTGATTGTGCTGTATATCCCAAACTTGACCTGACCTACCATATCACACTACAGGTCCTGACCTTGACCTGACCTACCAAAACACACTACAGGTCCTGACCTGACCTACCAAATCACACTACAGGACCTGACCTTGACCTAACCTACCATGTTGTTCCACAGAGCCTCAGCTGCGGCCTGCTGACCTTTCTTGCTGTGGTGGAAACAATCACTGGCGAAAAACGACATGTCTGGTTCCCCGTCAGCCTGTAAGACACGAGACACAGACAGGTGAGACAAGACACGAGACACAGACAGGTGAGACACGAGACACAGACAGGTGAGACAAGACACAGACAGGTGAGACACGAGACACAGACAGGTGAGACAAGACACGAGACACAGACAGGTGAGACAAGACACGAGACACAGACAGGTGAGACACGAGACACAGACAGGTGAGACAAGACACGAGACACAGACAGGTGAGACACGAGACACAGACAGGTCAGACAAGACACGAGACACAGACAGGTGAGACACGAGACACAGACAGGTGAGACACGAGACACAGACAGGTGAGACACGAGACACAGACAGGTGAGACGAGACACGAGACACAGACAGGTGAGACAAGACACGAGACACAGACAGGTGAGACACGAGACACAGACAGGTGAGACAAGACACAGACAGGTGACACGAGACACGAGAAACAGACAGGTGAGACAAGACACAGACAGGTGAGACAAGACACAGACAGGTGAGACACGAGACACAGACAGGTGAGACAAGACACGAGACACAGACAGGTGAGACAAGACACGAGACACAGACAGGTGAGACAAGACACAGACAGGTGAGACAAGACACAGACAGGTGAGACAAGACACAGACAGGTGAGACAAGACACGAGACCCAGACAGGTGAGACAAGACACGAGACACAGACAGGTGAGACAAGACACGAGACACAGACAGGTGAGACACGAGACACAGACAGGTGAGACACGAGACACAGACATGTGAGACACGAGACACAGACAGGTGAGACACGAGACACAGACAGGTGAGACAAGAGACACAGACAGGTGAGACAAGACACGAGACACAGACAGGTGAGACAAGACACGAGACACAGACAGGTGAGACACGAGACACAGACAGGTGAGACAAGACACAGACAGGTGACACGAGACACGAGACACAGACAGGTGAGACAAGACACAGACAGGTGAGACAAGACACAGACAGGTGAGACACGAGACACAGACAGGTGAGACAAGACACGAGACACAGACAGGTGAGACAAGACACGAGACACAGACAGGTGAGACAAGACACGAGACACAGACAGGTGAGACAAGACACAGACAGGTGAGACAAGACACAGACAGGTGAGACAAGACACGAGACACAGACAGGTGAGACAAGACACGAGACACAGACAGGTGAGACAAGACACGAGACACAGACAGGTGAGACAAGACACAGACAGGTGAGACGAGACACGAGACACAGACAGGTGAGACACGAGACACAGACAGGTGAGACGAGACACAGACAGGTGAGACAAGACACCAACAGACTGGTCAAGACATCTATTTCCAAACCTTTCTCAAAGACATGCAAATTTGTCAGAATTGCCACAGTGCTACAAACATCTTTTTAAGTTCTGGCAAAAAAAATTGTCGGCTCAAAATCAATTTTTAAAAATAAAAATAATCGAGACGAGTTACCGTTCTTGGCAGGAAAGTCTCGCGGTAAAATGGCTGCAGGACGACGGTGAAGTCGTCCCGTGTGTCGTACCGTCCAGACGCCACCAGGTCACGTGACGCCTGCTGGTAGCCCTGACGTAACGCGATCAGCTCGTTCAGGTCAGCCTGACCGTCAGGGTTGGCTGCACAATCACAGGCGAAGCTGGAAGTGTGGGGTAGTGTGGGGTAGTGTGGGGTAGTGTGGGGTAGTGCGGGGTAGTGCGGGGTAGTGCGGGGTAGTGTGGGGTAGTGTGGGGTAGTGTGGGGTAGTGCGGGGTAGTGCGGGGTAGTGTGGGGTAGTGTGGGGTAGTGCGGGTTAGTTGGGTGTTTGTGCAGGCTCCCTACAGCAATCAGTGCACCCTAACACCCCCCCCCCCCCCTGAATCGTTCTACCATAATGCACAAAACATGTAAATCAATCTATTTAAAAAATTGTAGGGATTTCTATCTTCCCCGAAAGAAACATTTAGTTTTGTATGGAGCTTTTTAAAAATCAAACCCATCTCCAACTGAGGCATACAATCCTAAAGACACATCAGCACAACAAACACCCCTCTAACCCCCTCCCCACACACCCCCACACCCCACACAGAACAAGTGACGATTGTCCGCTAGGTCCCGCACCATCTCAATGTTGAGCACTTCCACCCCCACACACCCCCACACACCCCCACACACACCCACACACACCCACACCCCACACACACACCCCACACACAGAACAAGTGACGTACAAATGTACAGCAGCACACAGCAGATTGTCCGCTAGATCCCGCACCATCTCAATGTTGAGCACCTCCACCCCCACACACCACCACACACCCCCACACACACCCACACACACCCACACCCCACACACACACCCCACACACAGAACAAGTGACGTACAAATGTACAGCAGCACACAGAAGATTATCCGCCAGATCCCGCACCATCTCAATGTTGAGCACCTCCACCCCCACACACCCCCACACACCCCACACACACCCCCACACACCCCCACACACCCACACACACCCCCACACACCCCCACACAGAACAAGTGACGTACAAATGTACAGCAGCACACAGCAGATTATCCGCTAGATCCCGCACCATCTCAATGTTGAGCACCTCCACCCCCACACACCCCCACACACCCCACACACACCCCCCACACACCCCCACACACCCACACACACCCCCACACACCCCCACACACCCACACACCCCAAACACCCACACAGAACAAGTGACGTACAAATGTACAGCAGCACACAGAAGATTGTCCGCTAGATCCCGCACCATCTCAATGTTGAGCACCTCCACCCCCACACACCCCCACACACCCCCACACACACCCCACACACAACAAGTGACGTACAAATGTACAGCAGCACACAGAAGATTATCCGCTAGATCCCGCACCATCTCAATGTTGAGCACCTCCACCCCCACACACACCCCCACACACCCCCACACACACCCACACACACCCACACACACCCACACACCCCCACACACACCCCCACACACCCCCACACACACCCACACACCCCCACACACCCACACACACACCCACACACACCCCCACACACCCACACACAGAACAAGTGACGTACAAATGTACAGCAGCACACAGAAGATTATCCGCTAGATCCCGCACCATCTCAATGTTGAGCACCTCCACCCCCACACACCCACACACACACCCACACACACCCCCACACACACCCCACACACAACAAGTGACGTACAAATGTACAGCAGCACACAGAAGATTGTCCGCTAGATCCCGCACCATCTCAATGTTGAGCACCTCCACCCCCACACACCCCCACACACCCCCACACACACCCCACACACAACAAGTGACGTACAAATGTACAGCAGCACACAGAAGATTGTCCGCTAGATCCCGCACCATCTCAATGTTGAGCACCTCCACCCCCACACACACCCCCACACACCCCCACACACCCCCACACACCCCCACACACCCCCACACACACCCCACACACAACAAGTGACGTACAAATGTACAGCAGCACACAGAAGATTGTCCGCTAGATCCCGCACCATCTCAATGTTGAGCACCTCCACCCCCACACACCCACACACACCCCCACACACACCCCACACACAACAAGTGACGTACAAATGTACAGCAGCACACAGAAGATTGTCCGCTAGATCCCGCACCATCTCAATGTTGAGCACCTCCACCCCCACACACCCCCACACACCCCCACACACACCCCACACACAACAAGTGACGTACAAATGTACAGCAGCACACAGAAGATTGTCCGCTAGATCCCGCACCATCTCAATGTTGAGCACCTCCACCCCCACACACCCCCACACACCCCCACACACACCCCACACACAACAAGTGACGTACAAATGTACAGCAGCACACAGAAGATTGTCCGCTAGATCCCGCACCATCTCAATGTTGAGCACCTCCACCCCCACACACACCCCCACACACCCCCACACACCCCCACACACCCCCACACACCCCCACACACACCCCACACACAACAAGTGACGTACAAATGTACAGCAGCACACAGAAGATTGACCTCTAGATCCCGCACCATCTCAATGTTGAGCACCTCCACCCCCACACACCCCCACACACCCCCACACACACCCCACACACAACAAGTGACGTACAAATGTACAGCAGCACACAGAAGATTGTCCGCTAGATCCCGCACCATCTCAATGTTGAGCACCTCGACCAAGTTGACGAAGGCCCGGGGGACGTTGGCGTGCAGGTAGTCCAGGGTCTGCTGCAGGTGGCTGGCGTACGTCTTGGCGCTGTACGCTTGCTGGGGAGGGGGGGGGTCAGCTCGATGACGTCAGTAAATTAAATTCTATTGACTCTATCCTATTTACCATACACTCATAATCTAATCACACAGTTACCAGCTTACCCTGTCACAAAGTTACCACCTTACCCTATCACAAGTTACCATCTTACCCTATTACAAAGTTACCACCTTACCCTATCACAAGTTACCAGCTTACCCTATCACAAAGTTACCACCTTACCCTATCACAAGTTACCAGCTTACCCTATCACCAAGTTACCACCTTACCCTATCACAAAGTTACCATCTTACCCTATCACAAAATTACCAGCTTACCCTATCACAAGTTACCTGCTTACCCTATCACAAGTTACCAGCTTACCCTATCACAAGTTACCACCTTACCCTATCACAAGTTACCAGCTTACCCTTTCATAAAGTTACCAGCTTACCCTATCACAAAGTTACCAGCTTACCCTATCACAAGTTACCAGCTTACCCTATCATTAAGTTACCCCCTTACCCTATCACAAGTTACCAGCTTACCCTATCATAAAGTTACCAGCTTACCCTATCACAAGTTACCAGCTTACCCTATCACACAGTTACCAGCTTACTCTATCATAAAGTTACCAGCTTACCCTATCACAAGTTACCAGCTTACCCTATCATAAAGTTACCAGCTTACCCTATCACAAAGTTACCACCTTTCCCTAACACAAGTTACCAGCTTACCCTATCATTAAGTTACCAGCTTACCCTATCACAAAGTTACCAGCTTACCCTATCACAAGTTACCAGCTTACCCTATCATTAAGTTACCAGCTTACCCTAGCACAAGTTACCAGCTTACCCTATCACAAGTTACCAACTTACCCTATCATAAAGTTACCAGCTTACCCTATCACAAGTTACCAACTTACCCTATCATAAAGTTACCAGCTTACCCTATCACAAGTTACCAACTTACCCTATCATAAAGTTACCAACTTACCCTATCATCGCACCAGTCGCACAAATCGTTGCCGCCGATGAAGAGGGTGATGACCTTCCAGTCGTTGATGAAGTCGATGTTGCTGCTAGCCTTCATCAGGTTCACGAGGTTCTGGGCCTGTCCCAGCACGTCCCTGGGGGTCAGGGGTGGGGGGGAATCATGCACGACTCGAACATAATCATGTAACATGAGACACCATTATATTGAGAAAACCAAATCATGTAACATGAGACACCATTATATTGAGAAAACCAAATCATGTAACATGAGACACCATTATATTGAGAAAACCAAATAAGACCCCCACCATGAGACCGCACTATCAGGCCCCTCTAGCAAACCACACCCAACACACAGTATTCACACACACGCACTCTCTCTCTCTCTCTCTCTCTCACACACACACACACATACACATACACGTAAAATTCAAGAGTTACCCCGCTTTGGCGCCACTGACGGCCACATTAAAACGAGACTTGGAGTCTCCTTTTCCCTCTGAGTAGCCATACAGATCTGGCCTGTATTGACGTAAAATATCTGGCAATAGAAGAATCAACTAGCTCTTACTCTACCGCGTTTACACTTGCGACATGTATACTATACATGTCTAGAAAAAAAAACTTCGCAATAAGTGAGTAGGCTCCCCTATTATCTTAGGCCCTACAGCAAAGTGTTTTTTTCTTAGAAATGTATAGTGTACATGTCGCAAGTGTAAACGCTGTATAATAATTATTATTTCAAATATCGCAACAGTGAATGCTAGAAATGTTTACTTAAGCTACAAATCACGTGAAAAAGGTGAGCACTAGGGATGTAAAAATAAAAACTGTTACGAAACAAAAAGTCTGTGTACACATATCCTCCCCCCCCCCATCAGCCTCGACTCCCACTTACTTGGCACTGAGTGGTAATCCGCATACGAGTCATCCCCGCCAATACTGCAAGCAGAAGTCAACAGGTAGAATCAGCTGATTACATTTTACACTATTTCTTAAGACTAATATTAATTAGATTCAACCATCCCACCCGCGACGAAGAAAAAATATAATTATAATTTATTTAGAAAATATATACCAGTGTTCCCTCCAACCCTCGGAAATGTCAAGTGCCACCCCCCAACACCACCGAGAAAAATATGTGAAAGAAGCCCATAAAAGAAGCGAGCCTATGTTGACATGAAGCCCACATGGCCTTACCTCCAGGACAAGCCCCTGTAGTCAATGAGTAGACCAATGATAACCTTACCTCCAGGACAAGCCCCTGTAGTCAATGAGTAGACCAATGATAAACTTACCTCCAGGATAAGCCCCTGTAGTCAATGAGTAGACCAATGATCCCTTACCTCCAGGACAAGCCCCTGTAGTCAATGAGTAGACCAATGATAAACTTACCTCCAGGACAAGCCCCTGTAGTCAATGAGTAGACCAATGATAAACTTACCTCCAGGACAAGCCCCTGTAGTCAATGAGTAGACCAATGATAAACTTACCTCCAGGACAAGCCCCTGTAGTCAATGAGTAGACCAATGATAAACTTACCTCCAGGATAAGCCCCTGTAGTCAATGAGTAGACCAATGATAACCTTACCTCCAGGACAAGCCCCTGTAGTCAATGAGTAGACCAATGATAAACTTACCTCCAGGACAAGCCCCTGTAGTCAATGAGTAGACCAATGATAACCTTACCTCCAGGACAAGCCCCTGTAGTCAATGAGTAGACCAATGATAAACTTACCTCCAGGACAAGCCCCTGTAGTCAATGAGTAGACCAATGATAAACTTACCTCCAGGACAAGCCCCTGTAGTCAATGAGTAGACCAATGATCCCTTACCTCCAGGATAAGCCCCTGTAGTCAATGAGTAGACCAATGATAAACTTACCTCCAGGACAAGCCCCTGTAGTCAATGAGTAGACCAATGATCCCTTACCTCCAGGACAAGCCCCTGTAGTCAATGAGTAGACCAATGATAAACTTACCTCCAGGACAAGCCCCTGTAGTCAATGAGTAGACCAATGATAACCTTACCTCCAGGACAAGCCCCTGTAGTCAATGAGTAGACCAATGATAACCTTACCTCCAGGACAAGCCCCTGTAGTCAATGAGTAGACCAATGATCCCTTACCTCCAGGATAAGCCCCTGTAGTCAATGAGTAGTCCAATGATAACCTTACCTCCAGGACAAGCCCCTGTAGTCAATGAGTAGTCCAATGATAACCTTACCTCCAGGACAAGCCCCTGTAGTCAATGAGTAGACCAATGATCCCTTACCTCCAGGACAAGCCCCTGTAGTCAATGAGTAGACCAATGATAAACTTACCTCCAGGACAAGCCCCTGTAGTCAATGAGTAGACCAATGATAAACTTACCTCCAGGACAAGCCCCTGTAGTCAATGAGTAGACCAATGATAAACTTACCTCCAGGACAAGCCCCTGTAGTCAATGAGTAGACCAATGATAAACTTACCTCCAGGACAAGCCCCTGTAGTCAATGAGTAGACCAATGATCCCTTACCTCCAGGACAAGCCCCTGTAGTCAATGAGTAGACCAATGATAAACTTACCTCCAGGACAAGCCCCTGTAGTCAATGAGTAGACCAATGACCCCTTACCTCCAGGACAACCTCCAGGACAAGCCCCTGTAGTCAATGAGTAGACCAATGATCCCTTACCTCCAGGACAAGCCCCTGTAGTCAATGAGTAGACCAATGATAAACTTACCTCCATGGACAATAAAAAAGCCCCTTGATAAAAAGCCCCAAACAAAAAGCCCCTGTAGTCAATGAGTAGACCAATGATAAACTTACCTCCAGGACAAGCCCCTGTAGTCAATGAGTAGACCAATGATCCCTTACCTCCAGGACAAGCCCCTGTAGTCAATGAGTAGACCAATGATAAACTTACCTCCAGGACAAGCCCCTGTAGTCAATGAGTAGACCAATGATAACCTTACCTCCAGGACAAGCCCCTGTAGTCAATGAGTAGACCAATGATAACCTTACCTCCAGGACAAGCCCCTGTAGTCAATGAGTAGACCAATGATCCCTTACCTCCAGGATAAGCCCCTGTAGTCAATGAGTAGTCCAATGATAACCTTACCTCCAGGACAAGCCCCTGTAGTCAATGAGTAGACCAATGATCCCTTACCTCCAGGACAAGCCCCTGTAGTCAATGAGTAGTCCAATGATAACCTTACCTCCAGGACAAGCCCCTGTAGTCAATGAGTAGTCCAATGATCCCTTACCTCCAGGACAAGCCCCTGTAGTCAATGAGTAGACCAATGATAAACTTACCTCCAGGACAAGCCCCTGTAGTCAATGAGTAGACCAATGATAAACTTACCTCCAGGACAAGCCCCTGTAGTCAATGAGTAGACCAATGATAAACTTACCTCCAGGACAAGCCCCTGTAGTCAATGAGTAGACCAATGATAAACTTACCTCCAGGACAAGCCCCTGTAGTCAATGAGTAGACCAATGATAAACTTACCTCCAGGACAAGCCCCTGTAGTCAATGAGTAGACCAATGATAACCTTACCTCCAGGACAAGCCCCTGTAGTCAATGAGTAGACCAATGATCCCTTACCTCCAGGATAAGCCCCTGTAGTCAATGAGTAGTCCAATGATAACCTTACCTCCAGGACAAGCCCCTGTAGTCAATGAGTAGACCAATGATCCCTTACCTCCAGGACAAGCCCCTGTAGTCAATG
This sequence comes from Physella acuta, assembly GCF_028476545.2. Lineage (NCBI taxonomy): Eukaryota > Metazoa > Mollusca > Gastropoda > Physidae > Physella > Physella acuta. Next base: position 554,989 of record NW_026731872.1, read on the forward strand.
AGTAGACCAATGATAACCTTACCTCCAGGACAAGCCCCTGTAGTCAATGAGTAGACCAATGATCCCTTACCTCCAGGATAAGCCCCTGTAGTCAATGAGTAGTCCAATGATAACCTTACCTCCAGGACAAGCCCCTGTAGTCAATGAGTAGTCCAATGATAACCTTACCTCCAGGACAAGCCCCTGTAGTCAATGAGTAGACCAATGATCCCTTACCTCCAGGACAAGCCCCTGTAGTCAATGAGTAGACCAATGATAAACTTACCTCCAGGACAAGCCCCTGTAGTCAATGAGTAGACCAATGATAAACTTACCTCCAGGACAAGCCCCTGTAGTCAATGAGTAGACCAATGATAAACTTACCTCCAGGACAAGCCCCTGTAGTCAATGAGTAGACCAATGATAAACTTACCTCCAGGACAAGCCCCTGTAGTCAATGAGTAGACCAATGATAAACTTACCTCCAGGACAAGCCCCTGTAGTCAATGAGTAGACCAATGATAACCTTACCTCCAGGACAAGCCCCTGTAGTCAATGAGTAGACCAATGATCCCTTACCTCCAGGATAAGCCCCTGTAGTCAATGAGTAGTCCAATGATAACCTTACCTCCAGGACAAGCCCCTGTAGTCAATGAGTAGTCCAATGATAACCTTACCTCCAGGACAAGCCCCTGTAGTCAATGAGTAGACCAATGATCCCTTACCTCCAGGACAAGCCCCTGTAGTCAATGAGTAGACCAATGATAAACTTACCTCCAGGACAAGCCCCTGTAGTCAATGAGTAGACCAATGATAAACTTACCTCCAGGACAAGCCCCTGTAGTCAATGAGTAGACCAATGATAACCTTACCTCCAGGACAAGCCCCTGTAGTCAATGAGTAGACCAATGATAACCTTACCTCCAGGACAAGCCCCTGTAGTCAATGAGTAGACCAATGATACCTTACCTCCAGGACAAGCCCCTGTAGTCAATGAGTAGACCAATGATCCCTTACCTCCAGGACAAGCCCCTGTAGTCAATGAGTAGACCAATGATAACCTTACCTCCAGGACAAGCCCCTGTAGTCAATGAGTAGACCAATGATAACCTTACCTCCAGGACAAGCCCCTGTAGTCAATGAGTAGACCAATGATAACCTTACCTCCAGGACAAGCCCCTGTAGTCAATGAGTAGACCAATGATAAACTTACCTCCAGGACAAGCCCCTGTAGTCAATGAGTAGACCAATGATCCCTTACCTCCAGGACAAGCCCCTGTAGTCAATGAGTAGACCAATGATAAACTTACCTCCAGGACAAGCCCCTGTAGTCAATGAGTAGACCAATGATAACCTTACCTCCAGGACAAGCCCCTGTAGTCAATGAGTAGACCAATGATAACCTTACCTCCAGGACAAGCCCCTGTAGTCAATGAGTAGACCAATGATCCCTTACCTCCAGGATAAGCCCCTGTAGTCAATGAGTAGACCAATGATAACCTTACCTCCAGGACAAGCCCCTGTAGTCAATGAGTAGACCAATGATAACCTTACCTCCAGGACAAGCCCCTGTAGTAGATGAGTAGACCAATGATAAACTTACCTCCAGGATAAGCCCCTGTAGTCAATGAGTAGACCAATGATAAACTTACCTCCAGGACAAGCCCCTGTAGTCAATGAGTAGACCAATGATAAACTTACCTCCAGGACAAGCCCCTGTAGTCAATGAGTAGACCAATGATAAACTTACCTCCAGGACAAGCCCCTGTAGTCAATGAGTAGACCAATGATAAACTTACCTCCAGGACAAGCCCCTGTAGTCAATGAGTAGACCAATGATAAACTTACCTCCAGGACAAGCCCCTGTAGTCAATGAGTAGACCAATGATAAACTTACCTCCAGGACAAGCCCCTGTAGTCAATGAGTAGACCAATGATAAACTTACCTCCAGGACAAGCCCCTGTAGTCAATGAGTAGACCAATGATAAACTTACCTCCAGGACAAGCCCCTGTAGTCAATGAGTAGACCAATGATAAACTTACCTCCAGGATAAGCCCCTGTAGTCAATGAGTAGTCCAATGATAACCTTACCTCCAGGACAAGCCCCTGTAGTCAATGAGTAGACCAATGATCCCTTACCTCCAGGACAAGCCCCTGTAGTCAATGAGTAGACCAATGATAACCTTACCTCCAGGACAAGCCCCTGTAGTCAATGAGTAGACCAATGATAAACTTACCTCCAGGACAAGCCCCTGTAGTCAATGAGTAGACCAATGATAAACTTACCTCCAGGACAAGCCCCTGTAGTCAATGAGTAGACCAATGATAAACTTACCTCCAGGACAAGCCCCTGTAGTCAATGAGTAGACCAATGATCCCTTACCTCCAGGACAAGCCCCTGTAGTCAATGAGTAGACCAATGATAACCTTACCTCCAGGACAAGCCCCTGTAGTCAATGAGTAGACCAATGATAAACTTACCTCCAGGACAAGCCCCTGTAGTCAATGAGTAGACCAATGATAAACTTACCTCCAGGACAAGCCCCTGTAGTCAATGAGTAGACCAATGATAACCTTACCTCAAGCCCCTGTAGTCAATGAGTAGACCAATGATAACCTTACCTCCAGGACAAGCCCCTGTAGTCAATGAGTAGACCAATGATCCCTTACCTCCAGGACAAGCCCCTGTAGTCAATGAGTAGACCAATGATAACCTTACCTCCAGGACAAGCCCCTGTAGTCAATGAGTAGACCAATGATAAACTTACCTCCAGGACAAGCCCCTGTAGTCAATGAGTAGACCAATGATAAACTTACCTCCAGGACAAGCCCCTGTAGTCAATGAGTAGACCAATGATAAACTTACCTCCAGGACAAGCCCCTGTAGTCAATGAGTAGACCAATGATCCCTTACCTCCAGGACAAGCCCCTGTAGTCAATGAGTAGACCAATGATAACCTTACCTCCAGGACAAGCCCCTGTAGTCAATGAGTAGACCAATGATAAACTTACCTCCAGGACAAGCCCCTGTAGTCAATGAGTAGACCAATGATAAACTTACCTCCAGGACAAGCCCCTGTAGTCAATGAGTAGACCAATGATCCCACAGTCGGCCCCGCGGCCTGCCTGATACAGAGAGGGGAGTGGCAAGTTCGTTATATAGTGGCAAGTGTTATATAGTGGCAAGTCCGTTATATAAGTGGCAAGTTTGTTATATGGTGACAAGTTCGTTATATGGTGGCAAGTCCTATATATGGTGGCAAGTTTGTTATATGGTGACAAGTTCGTTATATGGTGGCAAGTTCGTTATATGGTGGCAAGTTTGTTACATGGTGGCAAGTTTGTTACATGGTGGCAAGTTTGTTACATGGTGGCAAGTTTGTTACATGGTGGCAAGTTTGTTACATGGTGGCAAGTTCGTTATATGGTGGCAAGTTCGTTATATAAGTGGCAAGTTTGTTATATGGTGACAAGTTCGTTATATGGTGGCAAGTTTGTTATATGGTGGCAAGTTCGTTATATGGTGGCAAGTTCGTTATATGGTGGCAAGTTCGTTATATGGTGGCAAGTTTGTTACATGGTGGCAAGTTTGTTACATGGTGGCAAGTTCGTTATATGGTGGCAAGTTCGTTACATAAGTGGCAAGTTTGTTATATGGTGGCAAGTTCGTTACATAAGTGGCAAGTTTGTTACATGGTGGTAAGTCCGATACATGTGGGTGTTTGTTGAATAAAAAAAAAGGCCACATTTAAAGTGACCACTGAACGATGATGACGACAGAGAATTGTGTGGTAAAACGTGAGAGTGGCTCGTGGCTTTAACAACACGAAACTCATTCTTGGATTAAAGTATGTGGGGGGGGGGGGGGGGGGGGAGACATGTGGTGGGAGTGTTGTATATGTGTGGTGGGGGTGTTGTTTATGTGGGGTGGGGGGTGTTGTATATGTGGGGTGGGGGTGTTGTATATGTGGGGTGGGGGTGTTGTTTATGTGGGGTGGGGGTGTTGTATATGTGGGGTGGGGGTGTTGTATATGTGGGGTGGGGGGTGTTGTATATGTGGGGTGGAGGTGTTGTATATGTGGGGTGGAGGTGTTGTATATATGCGGTGGGGGTGTTGTTTATGTGGGGTGGGGGTGTTGTATATATGGGGTGGGGGTGTTGTTTATGTGGGGTGGGGGGTGTTGTATATGTGTGGTGGGGGTGTTGTTTATGTGGGGTGGGGGTGTTGTATATGTGGGGTGGGGGTGTTGTATATGTGGGGTGGGGGTGTTGTTTATGTGGGGTGGAGGTGTTGTATATGTGGGGTGGGGGGTGTTGTATATGTAGGGTGGGGGTGTTGTATATGTGGGGTGGGGGTGTTGTATATGTAGGGTGGGGGTGTTGTATATGTGGGGTGGGGGTGTTGCATATGTGGGTCGGGGGTGTTGTATATGTGGGGTGGGGGTGTTGTATATGTGGGGTGGGGTGTTGTATATGTGGGGTGGGGGTGTTGTATATGTGGGGTGGGGGTGTTGTATATGTGGGGTGGGGGTGTTGTTTATGTGGGGGTGGGGGTGTTGTATATGTGGGGTGGGGGTGTTGTATATGTGGGGTGGGGTGTTGTATATGTGGGGTGGGGGTGTATATGTGGGGGTGGGGGTGTTGTATATGTGGGGTGGGGGTGTTGTATATGTGGGGTGGGGGTGTTGTATATGTGGGGTGGGGGTGTTGTATATGTGGGGTGGGGTGTTGTATATGTGGGGTGGGGGTGTTGTATATGTGGGGTGGGGGTGTTGTATATGTAGGGTGGGGGTGTTGTATATGTGGGGTGGGGGTGTTGTATATGTGGGTCGGGGGTGTTGTATATGTGGGGTGGGGGTGTTGTATATGTGGGGTGGGGTGTTGTATATGTGGGGTGGGGGTGTTGTATATGTGGGGTGGGGTGTTGTATATGTGGGGTGGGGGTGTATATGTGGGGGTGGGGGTGTTGTATATGTGGGGTGGGGGTGTTGTATATGTGGGGTGGGGGTGTTGTATATGTGGGGTGGGGTGTTGTATATGTGGGGTGGGGGTGTTGTATATGTGGGGTGGGGTGTTGTATATGTGGGGTGGGGGTGTATATGTGGGGGTGGGGGTGTTGTATATGTGGGGTGGGGGTGTTGTATATGTGGGGTGGGGGTGTTGTATATGTGGGGTGGGGTGTTGTATATGTGGGGTGGGGGTGTTGTATATGTGGGGTGGGGGTGTATATGTGGGGGTGGGGGTGTTGTATATGTGGGGTGGGGGTGTTGTATATGTGGGGTGGGGGTGTTGTATATGTGGGGTGGGGTGTTGTATATGTGGGGTGGGGGTGTTGTATATGTGGGGTGGGGGTGTTGTATATGTGGGGTGGGGGTGTTGTTTATGTGGGGGTGGGGGTGTTGTATATGTGGGGTGGGGGTGTTGTATATGTGGGGTGGGGGTGTTGTATATGTGGGGTGGGGGTGTTGTTTATGTGGGGGTGGGGGTGTTGTATATGTGGGGGTGGGGGTGTTGTATATGTGGGGTGGGGGTGTTGTATATGTGGGGTGGGGGTGTTGTTTATGTGGGGGTGGGGGTGTTGTATGTCTTACCGACAAAGAATCCCCCAGGGCTGCGATGACCTTGACGTCTGAGGGTCTCAGGCTGTGGACTAAAGACAAGCAGTTTTAGTTTGACCTTGGTAGGCTCGTCAGCTTTAGTCATTAGTAACCAGAGAGATGCGCAATGGAAAACTGCGCACAAAAAAAAGTGCGCAAGGGAATCTATTTTCTCTAAAGCGAGATGACAAAAAAATATGACAAAATAAAAGTGTATTATAGTTTATTGTTGCGCATTTTTTGCGCATTTTCCGGTTTCGCAGTTTTCCGTTTGCGCATGTTTCTGAGAACCATAATTCAATTCTCTAAGTTAGATCTAAATCTAGGCCTATCAATTACTTCAGTTAGGTTTAGGCCAATACAATATAAAACTAGGGCTAGCTTTATACAAATGTTCATGTTTTATACAGCAGCGTGCAGAGGCGTAGCGACCCTTCCCGGCGCCCGGGGACAAACTTTTCGATTTGCACCCCCCCCCTCGAGATTTCGATTTGCACCCCCCCCCCCCTCGAGATTTTGATTTGCAACCCCCCCTCAAACTTTCAATTTTCACCCCCCTCAACCTTTCAATTTATTTTTCCAACCCATTTTGGCGCCCCCTAAGCTCGGCGCCCGGGGACATATGTCCCCCCCCCCCCCCGCCCCCCCCCCCCCCCCCTCGCTACGCTACTGCCAGTGTGTGCTATCTTTTGTCTCACTTAAGAAAATAATTGTAATATCAAGATAGGCAAACAGTATAAATACCCGTTCGATTTGTTTGTTTAGGGGTTCTAGTGATTAAACAAGCAATTAACGTTAATTAATGAATACATTAATGAAAAGAGAGACGTACCTGATGTGGGGACGGCTGGGGACGGTGGCAGGGGCGGGCAGGGGAACGGGGACCCGTCGGTCTGTGGGAAGAGAAGGGAAACAATTCAAACATGCTGGGGTCTATGGGGGTCTAGGGGGTCTAGGGGGTCTATGGGGGTCTATGGGGTCTAGGGGGTCTAGGGGGTCTAGGGTGTCTAGGGGGTCTAGGGGGGTCTATGGGGTCCAGGGGGTCTAGGGGGTCTAGGGGGTCTAGGGGGTCTATGGGGTCTAGGGGGTCTATGGGGGTCTATGGGCATTAGGAAAACGTTGGGGCTGTCGTTAGTCGTGTTAAGAGATGCCTGGAAGAAACTCTGGTCATGGGGTAGTCGCCGTATTGTGGTAGTCATAGGGTAGTTACTGTCTTTAGTCGTTTAGTCGCCATCTTTAGTCATTAGTCGTGTAGTCGTCGTCCACACAATTTAACACTCAGTCCACTGTCAACCCAATCTTGCCATGAAGCATCGTTAGTTTATAGACACTTCAGGCCAACTAACGTCATCGAAAAATTATTTCCAAATATAGAAGGATGACATCACCCGCCTTGCTGACCTTTAGAAGAAAAGGTCACACTGTGACCCTTGAACTTACCACACGTGAGCTATGAGCTGCCTGGGGATCTATGGGACCGAAAGTTTTATTGTACAAAGCGGCATATGTGCTGTTGGTCTCCAGAAGATGTAAAATCCTGGCCACAATCACTCGTTCTCTTTCTTCCAGGGCTGCAGATTTTTAAAAATAATATAAGACAATTTTGGTTGAAGAATATGTATAATTTAAATGTGTAAATTTTGTAACAGATTTTAAGTTTGGATTTTACGGACACAAGAAACAGCTCTAATTAATGCAACGGTCACACCAGAGGTGATTAGCGACCCTATAATGAAGAAATTTATGATTAAAAAATGTAAGTCGTCATGACCACAATATTTCAACGGCTTGCTTTTGTTGATTTTTTTTTGTATTTCCTTCAACGGTTCGACTGATCTGACGAAGGCCTGTGGTCGAATCGTTCCTCTGATTTAGTCACGTGACTTTGGCCTAGATATAGATGTGCAGGCGGTCCAGGAGATCGCGGTCAAGAATTCAGGTCACCTCAACTCTCATGTGACATCAGCTGACATCAGGCACCTGACATCTGACATCAGGACATCTGACATCAGGCGACTGACATCAGGACATTTGACATCAGGACATCTGACATCATGACACCTGACATCAGGACATCTGACATCAGGACATCTGACATCAGGACACCTGACATCAGGAACCTGACATCAGGACATCAGACACCTGACATCATGACACCTGACATCAGGACATCTGACATCAGGACATCTGACATCAGGACATCTGACATCAGGACATCAGACACCTTACATCATGACACCTGACATCAGGACATCTGACATCAGGCACCTGACATCAGGACATCTGACATCAGGACATCTGACATCAGGACATATGACATCAGGACATCAGACACCTGACATCATGACACCTAACATCAGGACATCAGGACATCAGGCGACTGACATCAGGACATCTGACATCATGACACCTGACATCAGGACATCTGACATCAGGACATCTGACATCAGACACCTGACATCAGGACATCTGACATCAGGACATCTGACATCAGACACCTGACATCAGGACACCTGACATCAGGACATCAGGACATCTGACATCAGGACATCTGACATCAGGACATCTGACATCAGGACATCTGACATCAGGACATCAGACACGACATCATGACACATGACATCAGGACACAGGACATCTGACATCAGGCACCTGACATCAGGACATCTGACATCAGGACATCTGACATCAGGACATCTGACATCAGGACATCAGACATCTGACATCATGACACCTGACATCAGGACATCTGACATCAGGCACCTGACATCAGGACATCTGACATCAGGACATCTGACATCATGACACCTGACATCATGACACCTGACATCAGGACATCTGACATCAGGCACCTGACATCAGGACATCTGACATCAGGACATCTGACATCAGGACATCTGACATCAGGACATCTGACATCAGGACATCAGAACATCTGACATCAGGCACCTGACATCAGGACATCTGACATCAGGACATCTGACATCAGGACATCTGACATCATGACACCTGACATCATGACACCTGACATCAGGACATCTGACATCAGGACATCTGACATCAGGACATCTGACATCATGACACCTGACATCATGACACCTGACATCAGGACATCTGACATCAGGCACCTGACATCAGGACATCTGACATCAGGACATCTGACATCAGGACATCTGACATCAGGACATCAGGACATCAGGCACCTGACATCTGACATCAGGACATCTGACATCAGGACATCTGACATCATGACACCTGACATCAGGACATCTGACATCAGGACATCTGACATCAGGACATCTGACATCATGACACCTGACATCAGGACATCTGACATCAGGACATCTGACATCAGACACCTGACATCAGGACATATGACATCAGGACATCAGGCACCTGACATCAGGACATCTGACATCAGGACATCTGACATCAGACACCTGACATCAGGACATCAGGACATCAGGCGACTGACATCACACACTTAAATGTCATCATGGGTCACTTAACAAAGGGGTAACCTAACACACAGGTCACCTAACACACAGGTCACCTAACACACGGGTCACCTAACACACAGGTCACCTAACACACAGGTCACCAAATTCACGGGTCACCAAACACACGGGACACCTAATACACGGGTCACCAAATTCACGGGTCACCAAACACACGGGACACCTAATACACGGGTTACCTGTTCTTCCAGAGACTGGTGTGAGCAGTGCCAGAGCACAGAGACACAGAGCTGCCAACATCGTCATGCCAGGTAAGCACAGGTGTTGTCAGGTAGCTGGTCGCTAGAAACAGCACAAGTCTAGCACCAGGTAATCACAGGTGTTGTCAGGTAGCTGGTCGCTAGAAACAGCACAAGTCTGACACTGGCTTCTGCTATCATCTGCTCCTATGATGGGGATGACCCAGATATTTCGTTATCCGTGACGTCATCGGCGAAAGTGTATCTTGCATGTGGCAGACAGTCACGGATATGAGACAGGTTTAGGGCGTCTTGGGGCGCCGACATGATAGGGCAACTGTCTTGGGGCGCCGACATGATAGGGCAACTGTCTTGGGGCGCCGACATTATAGGGCAACTGTCTTTGGGCGCCGACATGATAGGGCAACTGTCTTAACTGTCTTGGGGCGCCGACATGATAGGGCAACTGTCTTGGGGCGCCGACGTTATAGGGCAACTGTCTTAACTGTCTTGGGGCGCCGACATGATAGGGCAACTGTCTTAACTGTCTTGGGGCGCCGACATGATAGGGCAACTGTCTTGGGGCGCCGACATGATAGGGCAACTGTCTTGGGGCGCCGACAAGATAGGGCCGCTTTCTTGAGGGGGGGGGGTGTAAAGCATTCTCCCCGATTATTATATTTCGATTGCCACGCTTCGTCACTAAATGAACTGGCAGAGCCACACCCCACCCACCCCCTCGCAGATTTACTGTTTTCCAATAAAAAAAATATTTGTTACATTACTTTTCTTAAACCTCTCCATCAAGTGTAAGCGTCGTTTGGAGTGGGGAGCTTTATAAAAAATTTTTTTTATCAAATCGGTCGCGAAAATGTTTTTGACTCCAGTGAAATCGTACCTAAATATTTGTCTAAAATTGGAATAAAAACAAAAACTGCCGCCCCTTCATCTTAAAAATTGGGCGATCAACATTTTTTTGCCGGAGGTTTTGGATTAGAGGCTTATCTCTAAAAATAGATCTTATTGTTTATCTCGCCACGCTTCGTTGGTGTCATGCCCTATTTATAGTAAGGATCATCCGTTGTCTGCTGCTGTCATACTCAGATCTGTGTCGTCGTATCAAACCACGTGACCACGCTACTGTCACATTTACTGGACCAGATGACCGGCGTTGTTGTCATCGAAAAGTTGGAAAGCTAAACTAGAAATAATCGGTGACCTTGATTTGATGGGAATTAAGCAGGTGCGACCTTGAAGATCTGTTACACTTGTACACTTTAACTTGGATTATATAATATAGTCAGTGATTGATCAGCCATTACGCAAAATAATCACAGACTAAAAATTTTGTAAAATCCATTTCAAACATCAACACACACACACACACACACACACACACACACACACACACACACACACACACACACACACACACACACACACACACACACACACACACACACACACACACACACACACACACACACACACACACACACACACACACACACACACACACACACACACACACACACACACACACACACACACACACACACACACACACACACACACACACACACACACACACACACACATATATACATATATATATATATATATATATATATATATATATTTATATATTTATATATATATATATTTATATAGGCCTATATTTATATCCATTTATATCTTTATATATTATATATATATATATATATATATATATATATATATATATATATATATATTATATATGGGTGTGTGTGGGTGTCTTTATATGAATATTCTTTAAGAATTAATAATTTAAATAGTAAAAAAAGCGTTTTCTTCTAAGATCTATTTTAAAAATAAATTAATTATTATATCGGATTTTTAGTTAGTACCGGAAAACCTTCAATCACGTGACTACTAGCCGCCAGCGTCTTTCCAACACAAACACAAAATAAAATACAAAGAAGATGAGCAAGAAAAAGAGAGTTGGACCGAATGATTTTCTGAATTCGCTCAAAGATGCGCAGAGTTGCTTTGAACAGAGGTGTAAATCGTAGTCTGTAGAGTCAAATTAAATCTAGTCATACACTTTTACTTTTCTTCTTTTTTTTTTAGTAATTCACTCTCTTTAAATTTTAAATTACACACTTATTTATTATACTATTTTACTGTCACTACTGCTCTTCAGTTCACTGTACTAGTTTAGTAGTACTCTACTGTTACAACAGTTACAGTACTGTAGTCTGTAAGCTACACACTACACTGCTCAGAACGATGTGAATGATCTGTGATTCTCATTTATTAGATTTTTAGAATTAGATCGTTACCAGATCTATTCTAGAGTAATTACTAGATCTAAATCTAAATTAGGCCTAAATTAATTTTAATAATTTAGCCTACAAAATTATAATTAAATGTTTCTAAAAATACATTAAACATTTAGCCGTTAGCCTAGATCTATTTAATTTCATTAGATTCATTTGTTGAATCAAGCAGATAATTAAGTTTGTAGGCCTAAAGGCCTAAAGAAACAAATTAACTTTATTAACTAAACTATAGAAGGCAAAAACCACCAGTCACATGACATTTTTAACTCGCAACTTGAGTTTAATTAAAATAATGTGAAGATGCCTGCAAAAAATTCCATACCCCCCTCCCCAATTTCCAACCCTGCTGATGATTTACAATGAATTTTGATGAAGACTTTAAAATTTAAATGTTTACTTTAGCAAAATAATGATACTTAAAGCAAGTAGGGCCCTACTTTATTCTAAGTTTGGAAGAAAGAGGTCATCCGTTATGGCGTTTGCAGGAATTTTGAAGGCAAAGTGTTAATTACTTTTGGGTGTGTAGAGAAAAAAAGTTTTAAAAGTATTATTCTCTGTCTGCCCACTCGTAGGATTTATATTAATAATTAATTTATGCAATTATAAGAAAATAAGTTGTGACGGGAGGAGGAGGTAAATATCGTGACGTTGCTTATAGAAATGATGACACCGTCATCATTTCTGTGGGCCCATGGTGGAGCAACCACACCTCTCCATCTTACTCGGTTTTTTGCGATTCCTCCAAGCCAAGTAGGGTCCACGCAATTTCCAGCTGCTTCTCCTACAGCTGACCTTTACCTAGTTTGTATTGCCCTGCCCTCTTCCCTTGGGGATTACAATCTAGTGCCTGTCTAGTAATGTTGCTAGTTAGCTTATGCAAGGTGTGTCCAATCCATCCCCATTTGCATTTTTCATTTGTATTTCTTTGTCAAGAGGGATGGATGACCCTAGCGTAGATATAAATACTGTGATTGATTTACTTGTTGAACTATTTTTTTTAACACATGCACTGTCATGTTAATTTTACATTTTACCTGCAGTATATGAGTTTTATGTTTGTTTTAAAATATAAATACTATGTTAAGTTCAATAAGAGGACACAAACCTCCATTCCCCTCCCTCCCCCTCAATGCACAAAATTCTCTTGTCTTTACCCTCCCTCTCCATGTGATAGTCATAAATAAATGAGCCCATGTATGATTTGTCCAGGTTCAACTGTATAGTGTGCATTTTGTCCAGGTTCAACTGTATAGTGTGCATTTTGTCCAGGTTCAACTGTATAGTGTGCATGGAACCCAAGCTGGAGATGGTTTATGGATGGTGTCAGCATCGCCTGTGTGCTGACTGCCTGTACAACCAAGATTCCACCCTGAGAACCAACCTGCAGAGGTGTCCTATCTGTGCCAAGTTGGGCAGTTTTCCAACCACTAGGTGATGGCCTACTCTATATTTTATGGGATGGTGCGCTTGGGTGGTAGAGGGCTCAACAGCTAACCCAGGGTTAAGTCTCTAGGACATGTAATGGGCATCTGGCTCATGTTAGAGAACATTCATATGCAACACTGAAGAAAAGATTTGCTCTACCTCATCTGTCCTATTGTCCATTAGGAAAATCTACATTTTTATAATATATTTGTTGTTATTGTATTCACCAGTTACTGTATCATTTTTTAAACTTATTGTGTGGGTTCTCTAGGCCTGATATTCCGGAGGATTCTGTGGAGTTGCAGAAATGTTTGGGTGTGCGAGTATGTCCCAACAGTGTCAGAGGTTGTAAGACAAATATCTGGGACTGGGAGATGGATGAACACCTCAGGTATGTCTAGGTTCAGGTTGTAAGACAAATATCTGGGAGATGGATGAACACCTCAGGTATGTCTAGGTTCAGGTTGTAAGACAAATATCTGGGAGATGGATGAACACCTCAGGTATGTCTAGGTTCAGGTTGTAAGACAAATATCTGGGAGATGGATGAACACCTCAGGTATGTCTAGGTTTAGGTTGTAAGACAAATATCTGGGAGATGGATGAACACCTCAGGTATGTCTAGGTTTAGGTTGTAAGACAAATATCTGGGAGATGGATGAACACCTCAGGTATGTCTAGGTTCAGGTTGTAAGACAAATATCTGGGACTGGGAGATGGATGAACACCTCAGGTATGTCTAGGTTCAGGTTGTAAGACAAATATCTGGGACTGGGAGATGGATGAACACCTCAGGTATGTCTAGGTTCAGGTTGTAAGACAAATATCTGGGACTGGGAGATGGATGAACACCTCAGGTATGTCTAGGTTCAGGTTGTAAGACAAATATCTGGGACTGGGAGATGGATGAACACCTCAGGTATGTTCGGGTTCAGAACTAACCTGAAAATCTCAAGTTCAAATCTGAGTTCAAGTCTGTAGAAAATCCCTGAGTCCCCCCAACAAAATGGTGGCTGGGCATAGTACTGACCACACTATCCTTTCATATGGGCAAGAACTAGAAAAGAGGATGGTCTGTGTATGGCTCTGCAGAAAAAATGTTTTTATAGCCATATGCCAAGGGACACAACTGTAGAACAAACCCACTACAAAGAAAAGAGAATAGGCACATTTTAAATTACCTGATGTTATCAAGTCTTGTGCTTTAACACAATTTTTCACTCCTTAAATATTTTTAAATGAATGATTTGAGTCTTTGTTTGACATCTGCCTGTTTCTTTTGATCTTGGAGCATTGAGTGTTGGTTAGCCCAACTTGACTTATCCCTTTGGGGCCACTGAGGATCATGAGCTGCAGCTCCACCTCTCCACTGACTCTGTTTTGGGCAACTCTCTTCAGCTGAGCCCACATAAGCCCCCTCCCCTGGCTTCCCTTCCACTGTCCTTCTCCAGGATTACTTAAGTAAGCCTAGGGGTTACTGTCCAACACTTGCCATCAGCTGACTATTATAGCTCTGTCAGTTTGATGTTTCTTTGTTGTTAGCTATAGGTCTTAGTTGGTTATTTTGTATGGCTATCTTATCATAAGATTTGGTTGTAGACCTCTATTTGGCCTTAAGATTTGTGTTGACAAGTGTGATGTTGGTTGGAGGCCTTGAGATTTGTGTTGACAATTGTGATCTTGGTTGGAGGCCTTGTTGCCAGCTGTTATAAAACTATTCTTCTATTGGTTGGAGGCCTTGTTGCCAGCTGTTATAAAACTATTCTTCTACTTTCCAGCACCTGTCAGTTTGAAGAGAAGAAGAAAAGAGTGCCAGCCAAAAGGCCAAGGTTGTGTGACAAGAGTGAGCAAGTTACAACACGCAGCATGAAGCGCAAACCCAACAAGTCTGCTGACAGTCTGACCGGCAAAGCCAGTGATCAAAGAAGACGCTCAGCACGTTTGTTGAATAATAGTTCTCATTAGTTTTTTCATTTATTTTGGCTCCCTGAAATGATGTGAAGGTTTAAACACCTTGTGAGTAGAAAGAGTAAAAAATGTCAAGAACAAATAGACAAAGAAGGAATTCACACAAAAATAGAAAGACAAAATTTTGTTGAAACTAGTTCAGTTGGAAAATAGATACAATTTTAAATCATATTTATTTATAAATTAATATAATAGTAAAATATTATTTTTATCTATGAAAGTAACCGTAAACCATAAGATTAAAAAAATATAAAAATCAATGTTTATAAAAAAAATTTCAGTAATTTTACCTACAGTTTAGTAAAACATTTTCACCTATAAACTGCAAACAATGCTGGACAATACTTCCTGACAGTAAATTGTACAGTTTCAACTGGCTCTAACATTAGGAATCAAACCTTCTATGAGCCTGTTTTTCATTAACACTTCCATTTCAATTTTTTTAAAGAAATTTTGACGCAGTATATTTTTCATTGTTTTAAAAATTAATATACATATAAACAAATTTTAAAATCAAAATAATTTAATGTTAGTATTTGCGCCCAAGATATTTTGTTATCAGCTCGTAATCAAGCAATCCATTATTTTTTTGGGTAATGCTTAGTCTGATACACATATTAATTTAATTGCATATTTAATCATGCTTCAAAAAAAAAAATTAAAAATTCAGAGGAAAGATATTTCTCAAAGTGGATAGCCCTCATTATAATCACACCTAATGTTTCAATACATTGCTTATTATTAAACCACTTAGCTAAAGACAGATCTATTGCTTACATGTTCAAATGTAAGTTATTTATAGAAGTCACTGTGTTCCAATCACCAGAATGTATTTCTTATGTAAAGTTGTACATACGTCATTTACACAAGGGTTAAACCTCTTCCATTGAAATCTCATGTTTCTTATGTAAAGTTGTATATACATCATTTAGTCAAGAGTTAAACCTCTTGCATTGAAATCTCAGTAATCTGGGCTATTAAATATTTTGAAGGAAGTGCTTTCATTTAGCCAGATGGTGGCATTGGGTTGTGATAGCCTTGAATGTAACATAGGTGTGCAAGCTGTTTGTCTGAGCTTTTGACCTGTATAGTGCAGTCTGGGTGGCTTATGTTTATATGATGTACATGAGCTTATAAACAAGTAGGATATCTTGTGTGCAGTTTATAACATGCATATAGGGGGCGGTATACGTATAACAAAGTTGACATACGAACCATTACAGTATTATTTTTTTTATGGCATTAATAAGGCCCATACAACATAATGATGATAAAATTAATGCTGTTGCAACATAATGTTAAAAGAAAGGGGTGGTACAACTTAATGTTGATAAAATTATGGCAGTACAACATAAAGTACAGGGTAAACTAACAAGCACATATGAGACCAGCAGATGTTTGAGTCTACGTGTGTCCATTTATTATCCCATGCAACATAATCTCCACACTGAAACTCTTTCTGCATCTGTCTTTGAAACTACATACTTAAAGCAGTGTACTATTGAAACCACATACTTTAAGCAGTGTACTATTGAAACCACATACTTAAAGCAGCGTACTATTGAAACCACATACTTAAAGCAGTGTACCATTGAAACCGCATACTTAAAGCAGTGTACTATTGAAACCACATACTTAAAGCAGTGTACTATTGAAACCACATACTTAAAGCGTTGTACTATTGAATCTGGGGTTGTTTTTTTGTTTAGTTTTTTTTTTTTTGTTGATTTTTCACCTGTTTAAATATTAATTTATTTTGTCCAATGCATACCAATGATTTTTTCTTTATTTACCTTGTTCTCAGATTGAACCATGAATAAATTATTATTACCATAATGCAATGGATTCTTGATTCTCTTTTTGTGAGACTTGGTTGTATGAACTTGGGTTATCATCTGTCACTTCAGGACAATATGACTAACTCAAAAAATAATTCTTATAAAACTGAATTATTTATGAAACAAGTGCTAAGACTTCAACCAGATTGAGTATACTTCAGTGTTTTTATTAAATTTGTTGGAGTTTATTACCAAATTTTTACCCACTGATGGAGCCTACATTCATTTAACGAAGTAGGGGTCGGCGTGGTCGAGTCGGTAAAGCTCATGGTTGCTAAACCGAGAAATCTCGAGTTCGAACCCTCGGGTAGATGAGGCTCGTTAGCTGGAGACAGCCACTCTTCTAGGAGAGACAACTCCAAAATTAAACAACTGCTGCCTTGTAGTTTGTTCTTGGTTGGACAAAGGCTATGGAAGCAAATCCAAAAAGAAAAGCAGGCTTAAATCGGAGTCAATGGCGCATAACCAGTTGACACTTAACGCTTAATTGTGTTGGAGGCGTGGTCGAGTCGGCAAAAAGCTCATGGTTGATAAATTCGAACAAAGTCTCGAGTTCAAACGCACTGGCAGATAAATCTCGATCCCCTTCAACACTAATAATTAAGAACGAAGAAGAAGAAGATTTAACAAAGTGCACCATATGATAGGGGAAAATATTAGAAAGCCATTACCATTTTAATGGAATACAGATGCTTGACTTTATCTTATGCAAACAGTTGCTCCACATATGAATGATAACTCTAGGAGATGGTCAAATCAAAATTTTGAAAGGATGGGTATTAAGAAAAATGATGTCACACTTTGGTATTAGAAAATATTATATTTAAAAATACTTTCACAACACCCCCTCATGATAAAATAAAAGTGTGAAATACTTTCACAACACCCTCTCATGATAAAATAAAAGTGTGACATACTTTCATAACCCCCCCCCCCCTCATGATAAAATAAAAGTGAAATACTTTCACAACACCCCCTCATGATAAAATAAAAGTGTGACATACTTTCACAACACCCCCTCATGATAAAATGAAAATGTGACATTCTGTAGTAATGTGGGTAGTGGTAAAGACAGGTTTTTTAAATGGGAGTTTTTCAAAAACATGATTATATATATATATTTATTTATTTACTTATATATATATATATATATATATATATATATATATATATATATATATATATATATATATATATATATATATATATATATATTTAAATATATATTCATATAAATACATACATATACAATATAAAGAGCCAAGATATTTCTTAAAATAATGACACTACTGTGACGTACATGGCCAAACAAAATATCAAACAAAGACCTGTGGCAAATTTTAAAGCAACAGCCAATAGAGAAAGATATCAAGGCCCGTAAATGGGGATGGATCGGACACACGTTAAGAAAAGAAAAAGAAAACATCGCAAAACATGCATTGGACTGGAATCCCCAGGGGAAAAGGAAGGTGGGCCGGCCAAGGAAAACATGGAAGAGAACGGTTGAGGAGGAGGCGAAAACAGCTGGGCTCTCATGGGCACAGATTAGAGGAGCAGCCCAAAACCGAGTCTGCTGGAGATGTGTGGTTGCGGCCCTTTGCTCCCCAGGGGCCACAAAGGAGTGATGATGACTGTGACGTACACATATATACCTATATATATATATATATATATATATATATATATATATAGAGAGAGAGAGAGAGAGAGAGAGATAGATATGTGTGTGTGTGTAATATAAAATAACGCCACAATACAACCTACAACCCTACCCTCAAAATTTGTTTTATTTTTAATAAAGGTTTCTTTCTAAAAGATTTTCTGAGTTAGATCAACATGGAGTTTATTAATTAATTTCTGTTACAATTTACAATTCGGTTTTGGTAAATTTATAATTGTGTTATTGGCCAATTTTGCAAATAATAAATTGAATAAAAAGCTTCCGTATCGTTCCTGACATCTGCCCATAACCATAAACAAAAAAGTTTTATACAAAATATAAAAATTACAATTATTCAAAATATCTAGCATTTTTTAGTCCAACTCAAATTAAATCTTTATCCGCGTATGATAAAGTGAATTTCACCTAGATCTATTAATCAATAACGATGTCATCTTATTTTTACGTTAATTCCACAATGTCTGCCTTTAACTTTTTACCTAATAAATTGTAGCTAGTTATAAATATTATTTTTATAGTTGTTTTTTTTTTAAGTTGGTACAATACTTTGCCCAAAAAAACATAGTTTAAATGTAGGCCTACAATTTAAAATTTACAAAGATTAAATGCTACTAAACAATTAAAAATGTTTTCTTAATGGGCATGGAAATATTTTTTCAAACATATACAACCGACGCAAAAATTAAAACAACTATTTTGGCTCAAAGCCCAAAATCAAAAACTGGCCCACGTTTGCGCATGCGCAAACAACATTTTGCAATTTTGCCCTTTAGGTTGTCAGGGCGATCGTGTTTAACTACACAAAAGAAATGTACCTAATTTAATAACAAAATGTCAAATTCAAGTGATATATGATAAATTAAGTGTTATAGCTGCTATTAAGTTGCGTATTTATAAAATTCGAAGCAATTAAATTGGAAATCATACAGATATATTTTGACATGCGGATTTTATTATTTGGCATGCTGCTGTAATTTATGTGGCAACCCTGCCTGATTTCCGCATCACGCTCGTCCTTTTACTTTGGCCGCCCTGTTTGGGTCACTTTGTACACAAAATTTACAATCAAATTTAGCAAAAATCCTGGATAAGGTACTTGTTATTCAATGTTTTTTTGTTTAACATTATCATTATTTATTGTATGATGATTAGAATAACTGTAATTTCTTCTCCCACTGCAAGGGAATAATGAGTTAATGTGTTTTCTAGCCTAGCAAATTTTCTAAATCAAGTAGGCCACCTACAATCACTTCGCGCTCATCACGCCATTACTCCCGACCACCGCCCATTACTTAAAATGAAACAGACCAGGAACGTGTTGTTATTTGCCGAATTGCATAGAGGCGCCAAAAGAATTAATTGAAACTAATTAAATCTTCTTTATTTTTCCGCTAGTGCTTCTTAAAGAAAAACACCAGCTTCAAGATCTAAATCTAACTAGATCTGGATTAGGTTAAGAGCTTAAGAAGGCCCTCTCCAAGCATGCAACTCATTAATAATAGATCTAGAATCTAGATCTAAATATTAAATATCAATATCCTCAGCTCAGAGCCGGTA
The DNA here is from genome assembly GCF_028476545.2 of Physella acuta. Lineage (NCBI taxonomy): Eukaryota > Metazoa > Mollusca > Gastropoda > Physidae > Physella > Physella acuta. The sequence goes on from NW_026731872.1 coordinate 575,057, forward strand.
TTTTGAGATTTTAAGTTTAAGACTTAAGTAAAGTAGTATCTCTAGATTTACTTTAGGGGAATTTTTTTTAACCGGTGTCCGATAATAGAATCTTCTTTTAAAAAAGGGGAGTTAGGTTACCGGTAGTAGTATGCACACTTGGCCTTGGTTGAATGTCAAGACTCAATGCTAACCCCAACCGTAGTCCTACCATTGGTACCATAAGCATAATCCTAATTTCTAACTATAGGCCTAGGCCTATTTATTTATAATTAGTCAAGATTACAATACTACTAACAACCCAACACACCTCTTTAATGGAGGAAGAGTCTATTATGATATTATCGGTATCTAACAAATTACTTTATTCATTTCACTAGTTAGTAACTTATTCACTTAAACTTGTTAGTATTAGTCAGACCCTACAAAATTATAAATATTAGATATATAAGTAAGTTTAGACTGATACTATACCCTGAATTATAGTCACAACTTTAGTGCATTGATTTCTTAACAATACTTAGACTAACTTGTTGCTGAGAATTTAATTTGTCTGCAAATTTTGACAGAAAAATGTTAAATTAATGAGTACTCTTAGGTCTCTTCAAGATACCCACAGAAAGTAGTAGTAAATAATTGCTATGACTACTTCTGATGTCTGGTATGAATGAACAAAATCACTGTTGAGGTCTCAATAAGATATTTTTAGAAAGTATCAATTCTGACAGTATACTGATAATTTTTCCATTTAAAACCTTAACTCATAGTCCTTATTGTGAGCCTGTAATCTTCACTGTTTTAATTCTTTGAATTTTTGTAGGCTAATTGTTGTTAGAAAATAATTTTAGAAATAACTTTATGCCACAGGTGTATAATTATTAGCTTAGTATATCAGAATTTCATCACTTGATTATTTGAAGTGATTTATTTTGTCTCATTTTAATGAATTTTTTTTGTTTACAGCGATGCTGTCAACGCACTTCCAGTAGACTGTGAATCCTATTTTGCAACGTACTGTAGTCACGCATCAGGCTAACACAATGAATCCTGTTGCACCTAATAGTATTACAATATGCCTTCCGCCCTCACTAAGTCTGTCTGAGATAAATGCTGACAATCTGAGAAATGTTGTGGAAGCTGCGTGTCAGGGCTCACATGATGCATTCAACCAAGATGGAGAGATCATTCTCTACGTCAAGGAGCAGGATATGGACCTGGACCCTCAGTACATTTATGAGCAAGTGGGCCCTGAGTTTCCAGAGAAACTGGAACAAGGTATGTTAATTGATCCAATGAGTGACATCTCAGAGTCTACTCTAATTCAGCTTCAGGAGACGGGCTTGCTACCCCAGGAGACAATAATGCTGCCAGCTCAGGATAGTGTCATGAGCACTGGTTTACTCCCCCAACCAGACACGAACATTATACCTGTCCACTCCAGCGACCAACCTGTTGAAATACAAGAAAAAAACTATGTTTTCCCCCCAACCAATTTTGTCAAGGCCAGTGTTTCCCCAAAGCTAGAGACTAAAACTTCTGGTGTGACCAAATTGCCCTTTGCCCCCAAGAATCCCGTCACTCCTAAAATAGAAGTGGAGGATGAGGATGATGAAGAGGCTGAACCAATCAAAAGTGGACCTGTCAAGTTTGATTATGAAAAGTTAAAAAAACAAAAGTTGACGGGACCCCAGGGTTCAAAGATATTTGGCTGTAATGTGTGCACCTACAGGTCTGCCACAAGAACCCTGCTGAGACAGCACATGATCATCCATGCTGACAAGAAGTTCCAGTGCAAAGAGTGCAAGTACCGGTGCCACACTGCCAGCCATTTGAAGCGCCACATGTTCACACATTCTGAGAGCAAGCCCATCCTCTGCTCCCAGTGTGGCTACTCCTGCACCCAAAACTTCCAGATGAAAGCTCACCTGATCCAGCATGAAACAGACACTCCTTTTGTCTGTAAAATCTGCAGTGCTGTCTACAAAAAGGAAGAAAGCCTGAAGGTACACATGCTGGGACATGAGAACGTGACCAAATTTCGTTGTGCCCAGTGTAACTATGCAGGCAATCGCTATGGTGATTTCAAGAGACATGTGCTGACCCATTCCAGTGAGAAACCTTTGAAATGTACAGTTTGCAGCTACACGTGTATACGTCAGTGGAGGCTCAAAGCTCATATGAAAATTCATTCCCAGGATAAACCACTGCTGCGGTGTGATTTATGTGACTTTACATGCCTGAGTGCACCTCGTCTTAAAGACCACAAAGTTGCACATACAAATGAAGGGGTCATCAGGTGTGAAGAGTGCAACTATGTCTGTACCCAGCCCTCGCGTTTGAGGCGCCACATGAAGACCCACACAGCAGCCCCACAGAAGACCTACACTGGCACCACATTTCCTCCGGCATACCAGCAGAAAATGGAGCTGGAGCAGGCAGAAGCTGAGGCCGAGGCTAATAACCCAACTTCCTATCTGAGCATTCCCACTGGCCAGGCTCTAGAGATGGAGGCTGACTGGGGTACAGAGCAGCTGGACGAGGATCAGTTCAGCGCATTTGCTGCGTTTGCTGGCAAACAACTGGGAGAGACCTACACCATCACCACCACAGATGGTGGCCAGACATACATCATTCAGACAGATTCGCCAGAACAGTTTGCTCAGCAGCTTGCCCAGGCACAATTTGAGCAGGTCCAGCAGATAGACAACTTACAAGAATCCGTTCCAGATTTCCATGAAATTCAGGAAGATGTCAAACCAAGCCCCTCCAAATTAAAACTGTTCAGTACACCGGATGCGCCTCCAGTCAACAAGCCCCCCATCAATCATTCAAAGTCCAAAAGGTTCCACTGTGAGCTGTGTGACTTCTCATGTGACTATAAATCTACATTTTCAGCTCACCAGAAGAAACATTCTACCGTCAAGAAATACAAGTGTGCCCACTGTGAGTACATGTGTAATGACACGTCACGCATGAAGGATCATCTGCTGTGTCACACTACTGATAAAATGTTTACTTGTACGCTGTGTGATTTCTCCTGTAAGCGTAAAATGGGCCTGAAAGATCACATGAAAGTGCACACAGGAGAGAAGCCATACCAGTGTAAAGAATGTGAATATACCTGTCGTTCATCTGAAGGGCTCAAATCTCACATGTCCAAGCACTTTGGTGTCAAGCCTTACACCTGTGAACTGTGTGGTCAAGGATGTTCCTCCGCTTACCTCCTGAAGAAACACAAGTTTATCCATGGAGAAAAACCCCTCCAGTGTACATACTGTGAGTACAAGTGTATCCAGAAAAAACAGCTGACAAACCATTTGCTGCAGCACAAGTATCAGCACCCCTTCTGTTGTAGTCTGTGCAGCGCCACCTACAAGAAGGAAGAAAGTCTGAAGATTCACATGATGTCCCACCAGAACATCAAGAAATTTGCCTGCAACTTGTGCAACTACGCAGGCAACCGCGCAGCAGATTTCCGCAGGCACATGTTGACACACTCCAGCTCTAAGCCCCTCCAGTGCCCACAGTGCTCCTACTCCTGTATTCGCCAGTCACGATTGAAGGCCCACATGCTTATTCACTCACAAGACAGGTGCCTTAATCGCAAGCCTGGAGTCCCCCAACCTAAGGCATATCGCTGTGCATTCTGTGATTTCTGTTGTACTCGTACATCCAGGCTAAAGTCTCACTTATCAAAGGTGCACCTTGATTTGCCGGACAATGTCATCTTCAGCATAGACTTTAAACAAATTGAAACTCAGTAATTTTCTCTCTTCTATGTAGTAGTTTTTGACCACTTATTACGTGATACCCATTTTTTTTCTTTTCTTTCTTTATTTTGTTAATGAATGTACATTTTTTTTCTGTTACATTATATCAATAAAAGCAATGTTACTAAACTTACGTTAAATAATCACACACGTTTCTAAATAAATGCATTTTTCAACATTGTTCTCAATTTTATTTTTGTGTGAGAATGGTTAAGCTTTAAGGAGTTGCCTATTGTTCAGATGAAATATTCTGATACCTATTTCTAGTGGTGAAAGCCTACTTAACAAATACCTTTGACTGGATTGTTAAAGTTTGGCAATATGGTAAGCTGTAGTTTATGAATAAATGACTGATTACCAATGTTGGTTTTCTATCAATGGCCAGCAGAAGAACTGAACCGTCAGTTACCTGTCAGGTCCAGTAACTCTCCCTAGGCCCAATGGTTAGTGTGCAAACAATCATCGGGTTTCCTACACATTCCTATGTTAGTATTGTTAGACTAGCCTGACATTTCTGTTCTGACTCAGCAGGACATGCCTACATAAATCAAGCCATGAAATGCCATGGTTTTTTTTTTTACTTCTCCAGGCCTACATATATAAATCCATTGGTTTTTTCTTAATACATGTACAGCAGCAACCATCGAGTGTGTGTATGTGTGCATGATAAAGTTTTAGCTACATTAGTAATTAGTGTGTACAGTTGTAGCTGGGGATAGTTTAATAGATGATCCTTTGGCATTGAAATAGTGCCCGCTTTGTGTAACTTTAAGAAAATTGTTGGTACTTTAAGTCCGGGGGGTGATAACAGATAATTTATTTTTGTGATTTGTCTTAGCAACTCTATTTACTGCTGGGGGGGGGGGGGGGTGAACCTGAAAGAAACACTACACATGATAATCTGATGTGTAGACTTATCCAAATTTTACTTTAAAATAAAAGATAGGGCATAACATAGGGCGTAACATGTCCTAATCGATGGACAAGATGATGACGTCAAAGACAAGCGTAGAAAACGACAACACTTTGGAAAAGTTGGATGGTGTGAGATTCCTGACCCGGGTGGGTCATAACGACATTTTGTAATAGAGTTTTACAGTACAAACTAGAAGCAACATATAACTCGCTTTATGTGATTGTCTGTAGGGGAGCGATAAATAGACTTGTAAGTTATAACATATTCCGTTTATCCTGTAATCACGGAATTACCATAATAAATGACGTCACACTTGTAAAGGGGGATTCAAGTAGTGTGAAGTCACACTTTTGTATTTAAAAGTGATGCTGGAAACTGAATTGTAACAGTAATTTCACATTTTTTTGGAAACATTTTCTGTAAATTGTACATTGATTAATATGCTCTGTTGACTAAGCTCGGTCAATATTTTAGAAAGAAATCGATGTTTTAAAAAAATACGCAATTTTGAAAGGGTTTGTGGGCTGACGTCTGACGTCATTTTAGTGGGTGGGGGTCTGATATTTTGTGACGATCTATGACAGGAGGGGGGTGTAAAAAATCATCGTAATGGGGATGACTCCTAAAGACTAAAGAGCATTTATTATTAAATTTATATAGAATAAAATTTTAATGTGTACTTCTAAAAGACATTAATTACCAAAGGAAGTGTAGAGAACAATAAACTATAGATAAAATTATTAAAACTGAGTGTTTATCAATAGCTAAAATACTTTTCAACGGTTAGATCTAGATATATTTTTCTGTTTTACGAAGTAATTTATTGTTTATGTGTTGGTCGACAAAACACCATTAATATTTTATTCAGCTTATTACTTTGAAATGTTTCGTTGGCAATTTTCCAAAGATTTAACCTGGCAATTCAATGTTGGCATACTTTCGAGTGCTCTTATCTGGCAAATGTTCCCAACCTCTAGGAAGCTGTTAAATTCTAGACGATCATTAGAATTTGGGCAAAAAAAATAACTTTAATCCATCATTTTATCGACTTAAAATCTACCTGCAGTATGTATTAAACAATCTGTTTTGAAATTTATTTATTAACAAAGTTTATAAAATGTTTGTTGACTCCGTTTTATTAGTCCAATGTGACCACTCACTATTAAATATTTTTACCCTGACGCCAAGCCTGTTTTCCATCTTTGCAGTGAAAAATAAAATTATGTACTGGCTAGTTAAGTTAAACATTTCACTTTCACTCTTGATTTTTGAATTTTAAGCTAAATAATTAATAATATTAATAAACATCTTCGAATATTCTACAATTTACAGAAGTCAAAAATATTTCCAAGCAGGACTTTTAAAAGATGCCCCATTCCGTAGATTCATTGCCTATCATTATATAGATTATTCTATTATTGACGAACTCTCCCGGCTGAGGACAAATCACAAAACACTAACAGTTTACCATGGGCACGTATAAAAGTATCCAAATACAACAACATTCCCTGATGCTTTCTAGATCTACACCTACTAACTGTTGTTTGGTTTATTAATAACTGTATCTTACTATTAGATATATATTATTTAAACATATTAATTAGTAATCCATAGTAAATTTAATCAATGATCACTATCACTTGATGTCTTGATTAGGGCTTTTAGGCCCTATTCAATTGTCAAAGTCAATATTGAATATTTTATATTACTTACAATTACAAGCTACATTACATAACTTTTACTATTAAAATGTTAATTAAATGAATCTAATGTTTAATCCAGAAGCATTACTAATACTTGGCGCTTTAAAACTAATGTGGTTTAGAATAGTATACTACTACTCATTATAAGTACTGCCTGACTAGTGTCAGTGACTGTCCCATTACATTTGACAAAATGAATTAAACAGTGCTGCTAGACTAGGGCTGACTAGGGTAATACAAGCCTTCTAGGTAGAAGCTACAGATTTGATTACTGTGCTATACAGTACACACTACACAGTACCTGTTATCAGTTACTTCCATTAACATTCAGTTAATTATTAACATCTTCCTTCACTACTCCTTCAACTCACTGAAACAGCTAGACCATCATTCAAACTAATCTTCTTCTTCCAGCTATTACAATCTAGACTGAAAAAGAGGAAAGATTTCCTCCATGCAGTATATGATCACTCCCTTTTGCTTTAGGCCTGCAGTATTTGATCACTCCCTTTTGCTTTAGGCCTACATACCTGTAACTATACACCACATATTATTCTAATCACCGCTGATGTGTTATTCATAGATAAACAATTATCTTTTCAGAACAGGATGAACCCAGAGGTGAAAAAAAAAGCAGCCAAGAAAGCAAAAAGTGGGAAACAGAAAATGGTGTCGAAAGACAAGCCTTCACCTGCAACTCAAAAGCAAAGTAAGGCAAAATCCAAAGCCAAGGATTTAATCAAACTCAGCCTAGTTTCTCCAAAAATGAGGCGTGCTGAATCTACAGTTCAGATTAAATCTGACTTTGGGAGCAATAATATAAAAATAGATTATGAGGCGCTTAAGAAACAGAAATTGACAGGCCCACAAGGCTCCAAGATATTTGGCTGCAACGTTTGCTCGTACCGCTCAGCAACAAGAGCCCAGCTGAAACAGCATCTGATCATCCATGCGGATAAAAAATATCGGTGCCAGGATTGTAAGTACAGGTGCCACACCCCAGCACACCTGAAACGTCACATGTTCACCCACTGCGAGAACAAGCCTATGCTCTGTACCTTGTGTGGATACAACTGCACCCAAAAATATCAGTTGAAGGATCACATGTTGCTGCATGAATCTGAAAGGCCTTTTGCTTGCAAAATGTGTAATGCAACTTACAAGAAGGAAGCAAGTCTTAAAGTTCATATGCTAAGCCATGAAAATGTGACAAAGTTTCATTGTAACCAGTGTACCTATGCTTGTAACCGTCTTGGGGATTTAAAAAGGCATGTACTGACTCATTCATCAGATAAACCTCTCAAATGTAACTTGTGTAGTTACTCTTGTGTCCGTAAATGGCGCATAGAAGCACACATGAAAATTCACTCTCAAGACAAACCAATTCTGCACTGTGATTTGTGCGACTTCACATGCCTGAGTGCACCCAGCATGAAAGATCATAAAGTCACCCACGCAGGAGAAAACATTTTACGCTGTGATCGATGTAGCTACGTGTGTACACAGGCTGCCAGCTTGAAGCGGCACATGAGAAAACATACAGGAGAAAAGGAAATGAAAGAGGTTAAAGAAGAGAAACCATTTCCTGACATGCAAGTTTTACCGGTCTCAGATACATTAGTTTCTGATGTTATCATTCCTGAGACAATAGTTCAGGAAATTATAGTCCCAGAAATAATGGTCCCTGAAACCACTGTAACAATAGTTAAACCAGAGGAACAAGAGATACTGGTGGAGCCAGAATTTATCAAGACTGAGGCCCCTATGGAAGAGATGGGCACAGGTGTAAGCATTCCCCAGATTCTAGAGGTGGTGTGTGACCTGCATGAAGAGACCTGGGACACTGTCAACAGTGGTGTAGGGGACACCACCACTGTGACCACCACAGATGGTGGCCAGTCTTACCTGATCCAAACTGGCGTGTCTGAGACAGCTGTAAACCAGCCCGAGATGATCCAGCCAACAGCCAGTCACCAGCTGATCATCAACTCCAGCAAGTCCCAGGTCCTGCTCTTCTCTGCTCCAGGCCTGCCCCCTGTCAACAAGCCCCCCATCAACCATTCAACATCCAAGCGCTTCCACTGTGATGCTTGTGACTTCTCCACCAACTACAAGTCACACCTAGCTGCTCATGTGAAAAAACATGCCAGCAATAAAAAGTACAAATGTGCCTACTGCGAATTCATGTGTAACAAATCCTCTCAGATGGTTGTTCATTTAGAGAGCCACACAAGCCAACAATTTATGTCATGCAGTTTCTGCCCATTTACTTGCAGAACCAAGACTGAGATGAGGATTCACATGAAAGAACATCCTGGCCTGAAACCATTCAACTGTAAAGAATGTGACTATAAATGTCGCTCAGCTGATGGCCTCAAGTCTCACATGACCAAGCATTACGGCTTCAAACCTTTCAGCTGTGAGATATGTGGCCAAGCCTTCTCCACCAACAACTTGCTCAAGCAGCATAGATTAATTCACGGTGAGAAGCCGCTGCAGTGTGAACTGTGTGAGTACAAGTGTATCCAGAAGAGGCAGTTGATGAACCACATGTTGCAGCACGAGAACGAGCATCCGTTTATATGTAGCTTATGTGGTAAAACATACAAGAAAGTTGAAAGCTTGGACATTCACATGATGTCACATGAAAACATCAAGAAGTTTGCTTGCAACTTGTGTAATTACGCAGGTAACAGAGCAGCTGATTTCCGTCGACATGTGATGACTCATTCCACCTCTAAACCACTGCAGTGTGACCAGTGCTCGTATCAGTGTATCCGTCAGTCCCGCCTGCGTGCCCATATGTTGACCCACTCTCAAGAGAGAAGTCTGAAAACTGGCGTCCCCCAGCCCAAGTGCTACCAATGTGCGTTCTGTGAGTTTTCCTGCACCAATATCAAGAAGTTGAAGTCCCATTTGTCCAAGCTCCATTCAAATCTCCCTGACCACCTGCTCAACTAACCATGGCCCACACCACTAAGGGAGGCCAAGCCTTCAGACAAGTCCCATAACTCACTGTCTATTATTTCTTTCATACATCTAGGATGAGTGGGCCTCGCTAAGACACATGCATGTTGACCATGTTCAGACTCTGCAGCCTAGTGAAATGTAAACCAGCATTCTACAGCATACATGTCCACAGGTGGCTGTAGCTCTCTGTAATGTTGGTCACTGGTGTGGTGTGACATTCTGTCCACAGGTGGCTGTAGCTCTCTGTAATGTTGGTCACTGGTGTGGTGTGACATTCTGTCCACAGGTGGCTGTATCTCTCTGTAATGTTGGTCACTGGTGTGGTGTGACATTCTGTCCACAGGTGGCTGTAGCTCTCTGTAATGTTGGTCACTGGTGTGGTGTGACATTCTGTCCACAGGTGGCTGTAGCTCTCTGTAATGTTGGTCACTGGTGTGGCGTGACATTCTGTCCACAGGTGGCTGTAACTCTCTGTAATGTTGGTCACTGGTGTGGTGTGACATTCTGTCCACAGGTGGCTGTAGCTCTCTGTAATGTTGGTCACTGGTGTGGTGTGACATTCTGTCCACAGGTGGCTGTAGCTCTCTGTAATGTTGGTCACTGGTGTGGTGTGACATTCTGTCCACAGGTGGCTGTAGCTCTCTGTAATGTTGGTCACTGGTGTGGTGTGACATTCTTTCCACAGGTGGCTGTAGCTCTCTGTAATGTTGGTCACTGGTGTGGTGTGACATTCTGTCCACAGGTGGCTGTAGCTCTCTGTAATGTTGGTCACTGGTGTGGTGTGACATTCTGTCCACAGGTGGCTGTAGCTCTCTGTAATGTTGGTCACTGGTGTGGTGTGACATTCTGTCCACAGGTGGCTGTAGCTCTCTGTAATGTTGGTCACTGGTGTGGTGTGACATTCTGTCCACAGGTGGCTGTAGCTCTCTGTAATGTTGGTCACTGGTGTGGTGTGACATTCTGTCCACAGGTGGCTGTAGCTGTCTGTAATGTTGGTCACTGGTGTGGTGTGACGTTCTGTCCACAGGTGGCTGTATCTCTCTGTAATGTTGGTCACTGGTGTGGTGTGACATTCTGTCCACAGGTGGCTGTAGCTGTCTGTAATGTTGGTCACTGGTGTGGTGTGACGTTCTGTCCACAGGTGGCTGTAGCTCTCTGTAATGTTGGTCACTGGTGTGGTGTGACATTCTGTCCACAGGTGGCTGTAGCTGTCTGTAATGTTGGTCACTGGTGTGGGCTCAGGTGGAGTGAGTGACATTATGGTGTGATGAAATTAAACACTGCAGTTTGTTTATGTGTGATTAAGTCTATGCAACAGTGTTTACATTGTTCAGCTATTATTTAATTCAAGTTTTACATTAAGATGACCATTTGAAAATTTTGTTTGCTTTTAACTTCACTAAAATGGATGATTGAATGTTAACATTTTTTAGCACCAAACCCTCTAGTACATTATTTCCCCAGCTATGTGATGACTCTGTTATGTTGTTGTCTCCTTCAGCTTTCTCTCAGTCACATTGAACATATAGAACATATTTTCCCTTCAATATCACCACTGTATATCTCCATGCTGACCCTTGTTCAACTGTACAGGAGTAACTTTGACCATGAACCTTGTTTTTTTCATTTGTTGAATGAATGGCCTTGTACAAACTGTTATTTACCTTCATGTAAACCTGACCCATTTCATTTATGTTATGAATTAATCATCAAGGAATAAAGAATGCCAGTTTGGTTATTACTCAACTCTTTTGGTTTATTTTTTCTCATCTGGCTTGTATATTAACTATGGGCATGAGAGAATGAAATAAAAAACAATCTTGTCATTTGTTGATTAATGAAATTTTATCAGTTTAGTAGTTCTAATTTGGCTAGCCATTCCGTTAGGGAAAACAATTTAGGTTAAAATTTCAAGTTAAAAAATATCCTTTTTAGACAGGTGATACAAGCAAACATGGTGGAGGTATGCTTAACCACAGGCAATGGTAGGCTGTGATAACATGATCAGTTACTGACCCAAAAGTCACACGTTCTGGCTTGAGTTTCCCCAGCTCTGAGAAAGTAAAGGTGGCTGGGTATAGTGTTGACCTTGCTATAGGTGGCTGGGTATAGTGTTGACCTTGCTATAGGTGGCTGGGTATAGTGTTGACCTTGCTATAGGTGGCTGGGTATAGTGTTGACCTTGCTATAGGTGGCTGGGTATAGTGTTGACCTTGCTATAGGTGGCTGGGTATAGTGTTGACCTTGCTATAGGTGGCTGGGTATAGTGTTGACCTTGCTATAGGTGGCTGGGTATAGTGTTGACCTTGCTATAGGTGGCTGGGTATAGTGTTGACCAGAGTTTCTTCCAGCGAAAAATTCTACCGCCCCCCCCCCCCCCGAACGAAATGAAATTTATATAATTTATATAGAAAATATATACAGTGTCCGACCCCCCCCCTCCCGGAGAAAAAGTCTGGAAGAAACACCGGTGTTGACCTTGCTATAGTTAAGAGTGGCTGGGTATAGAGTTGATTTTGCTATAGTTAAAATGCTGAGGTGGGAGAAACAGTTGAAGACTTGCACCCATCACAAAAAGCCAGTTAAACCCTGTTTTCTTGCTTAGTGTGATTGCATATCTCCACAAGACATAATAGTGTTGAACAAAATGGGTGGATCCCAATCCATTGTTTTAAATAGCCCACAAAACATGTAAGTTCAAGCATGTAATCTTGCTAGTGAGGTAATGCACAATTTTAGATCAAGAAATCTAGTTAGTTATTTTAAAAAAAAAATTCTGTTACTTCATATTATTTGATAATTTATCAAATTCATCTTAAACATTTGTTGAATTCGCAAATCCTAAATGCGAATATTTTTTTTAATGCGAATCTTTTTTAACAGAAAAGAAGTTATTAAAAACAACTGCAGGTTAAATTAATGCCTACGGCTCAATTCATTGAAATAGTGATATTTTATTCTAGACGCCAGGCTAGTTTGTTTTAGGTTACTTAAAAAAATGCTAAATCTACGAACAAATCTAGTTTTACACGTCTTAGCACTATAACTAGACCTTCTATACGTACACACCGTTTACTAGAAAATAATAATCTACAGCCGTTAGCTGTTCTGTATTGTTGTCGCCCAGTGTCGGCCTGTCACTTGTTCAACCTCCACAGTCGACAAGTTCCACAACAAACCATCTGAACCTGCAGTCAACTCGCGACCTCAACTTTCTTTTTTTTTTTTTTAAAGTTGGACGGTATGTTCATAATCTACAACATACAGTGTTCAGTACATGTTTGTCAGTCAGAAATAGATCTAGATCTTCTAGTGTAGTAGTAGTAGACTACGTGTGTCGTGTAGGGTAGACGGTAGGGTCTTGTCTTGGTAAAATGCGAAATTGCGAGGCGGTAAAATGCGAGAAGAAAATGCGGAAAAAAACTAAACCTAATGTTAAATGTTGCCATTCTATCAAAGAAATGTAGGTTAAATACTTTTTTTGTGAATATATGGTTAATACTTAATTTACTTAATAGGGATATGGTTGCATTTTACTTTTACACTTTAAACTTTAAAGAAGTTTAAACTTTTACTTTTAGTATTTTATTTTACCAAAGACCTGTCACCATCTTACGAAAGTGAAATTTCTGATTAGCCTAGGACTATAATTTAAATTTAGGCTTGATAATAATAAATAGAAATGTAGCCTTGAACACAAAAACTTATTTTCACTCTACATTTGTAACTTTTTAGCGCAATTTCCATTCTGGAGAATTGTGTTTATTAACTCGTCAAGGATGGATGGATGTCCGAGCTTTAAGTCGTATCTCCTCCTCAATGAAGCAATATCGAGGACTAGTTCCAAAAGCAAATATGTTAAGCAAGTTCTGAGGATGATTGTGGGCCAAAAAAATTCCCGGAATTCCTTCCTGGATTTCCTGGAAAAGCCAAAAAACCTCGAAAAAATGCAGTTTTTGGCCCATATCTCGGCAACCAGACCACTTTTGGATAACATAAGGAAATTGCGCTCAAATTGTCACTAGACTTTTTATTAACTTGTTTATAATTGCTTCTTAAAATATTAAGCTTTTTTCAAGCTTAGGCCTAGGTGGGTTTTTTTTGGGTTTCTTATGTCCGTTATGAAGGCAAATTTGACAAAAACACAATTTTTATCCATGTAAACAATAATGAATAATAATGGAAGCATTCTCGTCAACTTGTTAAACTTGATGTTTATTTATTCCTATTTTTTTTTTAAATCTAGAATCTAGATAGTACAACATACAATTACTACATACATTTGCATAACTTTATGCTAGTAAATAGTCTCCAGATGTACTCGCTGGTATCTGAGGTATCTGTTTGGAAACTCACTAGGGGCCCAAATTTTAGGCTATGGTTTGCATTCTGCAGAGACTGAGATAAGGGGATTGCTTGACACTCCGATGGTCTTCCAAAAATTTGATGTAGACTATGTGCGACATTATCTTAAAGTCAATTTCAAATTTCACTACCAGAATAAATGTCACAAAAATCATGTAACCAAGTTAAGCTTAAAATTGAACTTGACCCCTATCAATGATTAAGTTGTATACATTGTTTTCTCACTGTTAATCTAATGGGTTCAAACAACTTACAAACTTCTCAAAATTAAATGACCATTCAGACTTATAAAATGTGTTTCCTAACCAAAAAAAGTAAAAACATACACTTTTTTCTGAGAAAGGAAGGAAGATCATCCATTGCTTAGTAATATTGTGTTAAAATATTATTGAGATTTAGCAACATCAGCTGAGTTTTCATTTATCCAAAATAGTTATAGGTCCCCCACAAACAATTGGATGCATTCTTTGGGTCATAGGTAATTCCTTTATTTGTCAAAGGGCTGGACTAATAATTTGATACCAAATTAAATTATCATTATGAATATGTAGCCTGGAAAATGTGTTTAAATAAAGGTGTTTGTTATTAAATTCCTAATTATAATTTATTAGTGTTAGTTACGGTTATTATGGTATTTAAGGCTCAAGTAAGAATGATAAATGTGCTACACTCATCTGTAACAAAAATCATAGCATTTTTTTAGACCAATGAATGCTATTTGTTTTAATTGAACACTTTTGATCTCTCTTTAGATTGTGTTGATGAAGAGCTCTTGGATTTTGTGGGGAAACAAAAAGTTTAGTCCAAAATGGCAGCCACTACTATTCTTCACCCCAAGTCCAACTTAAGCAGAACTAGTTTGACATTTCAAGACACATTCTGCAACACAAATCCAGGTCAACATGGCGGCACTGGGTCTCTCACGTATGACATAGAGAGTTTTAAAAAGAGAATGAACCCAGTGAAGAGAAAAGTGAAACCACCAGCACCACCCAGCCCTGCTCCTGTATGTGTTCAGGATGTTGAAGATTTTAAGCTCAAGTTTCACCCACGCAGGACCAGTAATCAGGAAAACCAGCCATTGGTCAAAAGTGGGAAGAAGGACGTGTCTAACGCAGGGAACAAAACCTCACCTAAAAACCAGGATAAGGGGGATAAAAATGTGACCAGGTTTCTGTGTGACGTCTGCAGCGCCATGTTCAAGACCTCCACCAACCTGAAGGAGCATGTGAGGATCCACTCTTCACACAAGGAGTACAAATGTCACCTGTGCGACTACGGCTGCCACAGAGAGAGGAACCTCAAGATCCATATCCTGACCCATGCTGAGAAGAAGCCCATCCAGTGCCCCATGTGTGACTACACTTGTATACAAAACTTCCAGCTCAAAGCCCACCTCTTGCTGCACCAGACCCCCACCCCCTTTCAATGCTCCATCTGTAATGCCAAGTACAAAAAAGAGGCGGGGCTTAAAGTTCACATGCTGACCCATTCCAACCAGTATAAATTTAAGTGCCAGATATGTCAGCACGAAACAAACCGTTTTGCAGACTACCGGCGCCACCTGCTGATCCACTCCAAGTCTAAGCCAGAGAAGTGCCCCATGTGCAGCTACTCCTGTATCCGCCAGTCCAGGCTCAAGGCCCACATGCTCATCCATCGCGGCCACAACTTTGCTGACAATCCTGTCCTGTCTGGCCTGGAGAAAAATGTGCTGCGCTGTGACCTCTGTGATTACATCTGTACAACTGCTTCAAGGCTTAGGAAACATAAAACTTCACATAAAAAACAAGCTGTGCGCACGTGTACACAGTGTGGCTATACATGCACCAAAGCCTCAGAACTCAAAAATCATGTACAGATCCATAGGGAAAACCCTATGCTAATTACTTTCACACAAACCCCAGACACGCATGCCCCGATAACTCCAGAACTATTGCCAGAAGTAGAGTGTTTGGTGCCTGAGGCTGAGAGTTTGGTCAAGTGTGAAGACAGCCAGGAGAAGCAAGTAGAGGAGTCCATCATTTATGCAGAAAACCCAGGGGAGATGTTCACAGATGCCAGCCACTTGTACAGCAGCGCAGAGAACCAAACGCTCCTGCTGACTGCATCTGTTGGCCAGTCAGATGGACAGGTCATTGTCCAGAGCGATCAGGGCATCTTGCTAGCTCCAGCCAACCAGAGCTGGGAGGAAGAAGGGGCGTGGTCTGATTCTTTTAGCGTTGCTGACCTCAGCGGTTTTTCTTTTGACCCCATCAGCCTGCAGCAAGCCCCCAGCCTGATTGTGACTGTGGTCAAGGAGGAGGCCACGCTGCCGCTGATGACAGAGGCTGTCAAAGAGGAAGTGGAGGAGCCAGTTCAAAGGTTAAAGATGTACCACTGCGATATCTGCTCCTTTGGCTGTGATTACAAGTCCACCTTTAAAAAGCACATGAGGAAACACTCTGAGCTGAAGAACTTCAAGTGTGCCCACTGTCAGTACATGTGTGACCAGCTGTCTCGCATGAAGAAACATTTGATCAGCCACACGGACCAGAAGCTCTTCCACTGCCAGATTTGCCAGTTTGGCTGCAAGAGCAAATCAACGCTGCAGCACCACATGCTGTCCCACACGCAGGGCAGGGCCGGCCTGAAGAGTTACCACTGCCCTCGCTGCCAGTACTCCTGCAAGAGTGCCCTGGGTCTCAAGTCCCACTTCGTCAAGCACACGGGGGTCAACCCCTTCCAGTGCGAGGTCTGTCAGGAGAGCTTCATGACAGAGTACCTGTTGAAGAAGCACAAGTTTAGCCACGGGGTCAAGCCGTACCAGTGCCAGTACTGCAGCTACTCGTGTGTCCAGAGACAGCAGATGAACACACACCTGCTGCAGCACACGTACGAGTACCCGTTCTGCTGCAGCCTGTGTAACGCCAAGTACAAGAAACAGGACAGCCTGAAGGTGCACGTCATGTCTGAACACGAGAAGAAGCACCGCTACAGCTGCCAGCTGTGTAACTACGTGGGCAACAGGGCCGCGGACTTCAGGGAGCACGTGCTGACCCACTGTGAGAGGAAGCCCCACCAGTGCCCACACTGTTCCTACTCCTGTATCCGCCCCACCCAGCTCAAGAAACACCTGCGGGTCCACGACAAGGACCCGGGCTACCCTGACCCTAACAAACCCGCGGCCAACAAGAAAAAAACTTTTGCCTGCCATTACTGTAGTTTCTCTTCGTCTCGCTCTACACGCATGAGGGCACACCTGGACAAGGTGCACCTGACTTTACCTGACGTTTTGTTAACACCTGAACCATCACATGATGAGGGCACACCTGGACAAGGTGCACCTGACTTTACCTGACGTTTTGTTAACACCTGAACCATCACATGATGAGAGCACACCTGACTTTACCTGACGTTTTGTTAACACCTGAACCATCTCATGATGAGAGCACACCTGGACAAGGTGCACCTGACTTTACCTGACGTTTTGTTAACACCTGAACCATCTCATGATGAGAGC
This sequence comes from Physella acuta, assembly GCF_028476545.2. Classification (NCBI taxonomy): domain Eukaryota; kingdom Metazoa; phylum Mollusca; class Gastropoda; family Physidae; genus Physella; species Physella acuta. The sequence goes on from NW_026731872.1 coordinate 592,262, forward strand.
ACACCTGGACAAGGTGCACCTGACTTTACCTGACGTTTTGTCAACACCTGAACCATCACATGATGAGAGCACACCTGGACAAGGTGCACCTGACTTTACCTGACGTTTTGTTAACACCTGAACCATCACATGATGAGAGCACACCTGACTTTACCTGACGTTTTGTTAACACCTGAACCATCACATGATGAGAGCACACCTGGACAAGGTGCACCTGACTTTACCTGACGTTTTGTTAACACCTGAACCATCACATGATGAGAGCACACCTGGAAAAGGTGCACCTGACTTTACCTGACGTTTTGTTAACACCTGAACCATCACATGATGAGAGCACACCTGGAAAAGGTGCACCTGACTTTACCTGACGTTTTGTTAACACCTGAACCATCACATGATGAGAGCACACCTGGAAAAGGTGCACCTGACTTTACCTGACGTTTTGTTAACACCTGAACCATCACATGATGAGGGCACACCTGGACAAGGTGCACCTGACTTTACCTGACGTTTTGTTAACACCTGAACCATCACATGATGAGAGCACACCTGACTTTACCTGACGTTTTGTTAACACCTGAACCATCACATGATGAGAGCACACCTGACTTTACCTGACGTTTTGTGAACACCTGAACCATCACATGATGAGGGCACACCTGGACAAGGTGCACCTGACTTTACCTGACGTTTTGTTAACACCTGAACCATCACATGATGAGAGCACACCTGACTTTACCTGACGTTTTGTTAACACCTGAACCATCACATGATGAGGGCACACCTGGACAAGGTGCACCTGACTTTACCTGACGTTTTGTTAACACCTGAACCATCACATGAAGAGAGCACACCTGGACAAGGTGCACCTGACTTTACCTGACGTTTTGTTAACACCTGAACCATCACATGATGAGGGCACACCTGGACAAGGTGCACCTGACTTTACCTGACGTTTTGTTAACACCTGAACCATCACATGATGAGAGCACACCTGACTTTACCTGACGTTTTGTTAACACCTGAACCATCACATGATGAGAGCACACCTGACTTTACCTGACGTTTTGTGAACACCTGAACCATCACATGATGAGGGCACACCTGGACAAGGTGCACCTGACTTTACCTGACGTTTTGTTAACACCTGAACCATCACATGATGAGAGCACACCTGACTTTACCTGACGTTTTGTTAACACCTGAACCATCACATGATGAGAGCACACCTGACTTTACCTGACGTTTTGTGAACACCTGAACCATCACATGATGAGAGCACACCTGACTTTACCTGACGTTTTGTTAACACCTGAACCATCACATGATGAGGGCACACCTGACTTTACCTGACGTTTTGTGAACACCTGAACCATCACATGATGAGAGCACACCTGGACAAGGTGCACCTGACTTTACCTGACGTTTTGTTAACACCTGAACCATCGCATGATGAGAGCACACCTGACTTTACCTGACGTTTTGTTAACACCTGAACCACCACATGATGAGAGCACACCTGGACAAGGTGCACCTGACTTTACCTGACGTTTTGTTAACACCTGAACCATCACATGATGAGGGCACACCTGGACAAGGTGCACCTGACTTTACCTGACGTTTTGTTAACACCTGAACCATCACATGAAGAGAGCACACCTGGACAAGGTGCACCTGACTTTACCTGACGTTTTGTTAACACCTGAACCATCACATGATGAGGGCACACCTGGACAAGGTGCACCTGACTTTACCTGACGTTTTGTTAACACCTGAACCATCACATGATGAGAGCACACCTGACTTTACCTGACGTTTTGTTAACACCTGAACCATCACATGATGAGAGCACACCTGACTTTACCTGACGTTTTGTGAACACCTGAACCATCACATGATGAGAGCACACCTGACTTTACCTGACGTTTTGTTAACACCTGAACCATCACATGATGAGGGCACACCTGACTTTACCTGACGTTTTGTGAACACCTGAACCATCACATGATGAGAGCACACCTGGACAAGGTGCACCTGACTTTACCTGACGTTTTGTTAACACCTGAACCATCACATGATGAGGGCACACCTGACTTTACCTGACGTTTTGTTAACACCTGAACCACCACATGATGAGAGCACACCTGGACAAGGTGCACCTGACTTTACCTGACGTTTTGTTAACACCTGAACCATCACATGTTGAGGGCACACCTGACTTTACCTGAGCCATCAAGTATCCATTGATGTTGAGATTAAGTATGAGTCAGACCTGAGCCCATCTACCACCACATACAATGAGCATCATGTTGTGAATGTTTCCTTCACAGTTGATGCACCAGAACTGATGAGAGGTATCAGTTTAACATTGTGTACCCTATTTCTGTATAAAGACTTTATTTTTTTTGTACGTTAGATCATGATTTATGCCATGTTTCTCTTGCCTGTATGAAATTGAAGCTTGCACAGATTTGTTGAGCAATAAAATGCGTGTCCACGCCATCCTTCTGGTAAATGTAGACCTGAGACGATTTTTGTTTGTTATTCTATGGTGATTTGGGCGTGGTATGAAAGGTGGTTACAACTTTGGCCGTTTTCTAAAGCAGTATGCTCACTCATGACAATATACAATAAATTAAACCGGGAGTGATCTCCCCTAAACTTTCTCGAATGTTCTTATATTATAACACACCGGGGAATGGCAACTCTAGATATAGTTATGATTTTTAATTCATTTTTAATTACTCAAACTTTTAAAAATAGAATAGCAGACACTCGTAGAAAAAAAAAGAATTGCTCACCAAGTGAATGCCAAACAATTTGTGTATAATAGTGCGGACTATTATTAGTACTTTATAAATTCATTATGCGATTTTTGAGAAATCGGAAATAACGTAAATTGCTATTTCCGATCAATGGAAATTACTCAAAATTTGACAGAAGGCAGAGAATTAGATCTTTTACTCGGAGTTTCTTCCAGGCATCTCTTCGGGGGGGGGGGGGGGAGTCTGGAAGAAACACTGCTTTTACTTGTGTGTGAAATTTCGTTTATCTATCTGAAACCGTACTAAAATTATAGGCTTTTGAAAAACTAAAAGTAGAATAAGTCCCTCTTCCGGTTATCGGAAATCGCTAAAAAGTTTATACAGAACCTAGCTGTAACGGTACTCAAGTTATCGTATTTACATATATACACACACACACACACGGACAGAATTGCAAAGTCCAGTTTTTCCGACTCGATTATGCGTAAAACGCCAAAATTTTGATAAATCTGGATTTAGAATTTTTGCCCGATTAAATAAGTCCCCTATAGGCCTACTCAGTATATGATGAAGTACTAAGAAGTGAAACGGTGAAAACTCAAAATTTCATGTGATTTTTTGTGCACGATTACAATACTTCCTCTATACTCTATATACGAGAAAGTAAAAATTAAGGAGAATAGGAACATTCTAACCCTAGGTTTTTGTCAGAATGATAAAAACAATTTTGAAATTGATCTGGTATAACTAGTATAAGTGTTCTGTATTGAAGAGCTGAGTTTCTTCCAGGCATCTCTTCGGGGGCCCCCGAAATTTTTTTACCTCCCCCCGAACGAAATGAAATGTATATAATTTATATAGAAAATATATACTTTTAACAGTGTCCGGTCCCCCCCCCCCCCCCGAAGAAAGTCTACCCCCCCCCCCCCCCGAAAATTTCAAGTGCCCCCCCCTCCCCCGGAGAAAAAAGTCTGGAAGAAACACTGTTGAAGAGTGTGGTGTGAAAACAGCAGCAAAAATATTCCAATCAGTTGCCAGTGGCTTTACTAACTGCTTGGTGATTGGCGGGGACCAGGTGTTTGGAGAGATTCCTAATTTGGTCAGGTATGGACCTGGTTAGGGAGATTCCTAGATTGTTCAGGTGTGTTGGGGAAAATTCATAGACTGTCCAGGAATGTTTATGGTGATTCCAAGACTGACCAAGTGTATTTGGTAGGATTCCTAAACTGTCTAGGTATGGTTATGAAGATTCCTAGACTGACCAAATGTTGCTGACAGAGTTGTGAAGATTAAAAAAAATATTCTGGTCATCGCCAAGTGGTGAAGGTAAGTCTTGAATTTGTCAGACATGTGCCATTTCCAGGGAACCACATGCCAGTTAGTGTTGCACCACTGAGACCTTCAAAGTTTTTGATTGTGGTATCCCTGGTGTTACAACCAGATGTGTTAATTTAAACTAAACTACTTGATACTGTTGTTGGCCAAGGTTTAAAATAAGCAAGAAACAACTAATTTGGAGCATATTCACCGAGATGAGATAATTTATCTTACAAAAGGACACAAGTCACTGGCCCACTAATTTAACCCTAGATACCACTGCATGTATAGCAATACCGTGATTTATTTGAAAGGGGAGTGATAGTTTGTTGGAAGCGTAGCCACAATATATTGCTTTTTACTATTTTTTGTATGCATCGTTTCTTATGTTCAAAATGATTGGATAATTTTTAACGTTTTTCTAATTACGTTAGTAATCGTTTCTGATGATGTAAAAAAAAAACCAAAAAAAAAAAAAAAAAAAACAATTCTCCCGTATAAAAAATACCACCCCAAATCCTTTTTTTTTTTAAAAAAAAAAATCAGTTTTTAATTCAAAATGATGTGGGTTGAGGGAGGGAGTTTTACAAGTTGACCTATTGATAAACTATAAATAGGTCTAGTGCTTGATCTAGTCTGTTAATGTTAGGACGTCATGTCTTGTGTTTTAATGTGTATGCCCGCCCAATTTTTTATGATCTAATTTTTACAAAAAAAATTATGTTAGGGAACAGAGGCGTAGCAACCCATTTCGGCTTCCCGGGCGAACTATGAATTTTGAGCCCCCCCCCCCCCCCCATTTATATATTTATCCACGTTAGCGAAAAAGACCCCCCCCCACACACACTACACACTCACATATCACATTCCCGTTAATACTTTATTCCCACATCACACAAGCAACGTTACAACGTAGAAAGCCGTCCGTAGAACCGAGTAGCTATTTTCTTGAATTCGAATATAATGCAGCTCAGAATACATTTGTTATTTTCTATTTCTACCCAATTTAGCGCCCCTTTGGCGGCCGCCCCACCCGCTCTCCCCTAACTAAGCCTCTGTAAGGGAATCCTTAGTATGACATCGTTGCATTTAATTTAGTTTATTTTCAATCATAAATATTTTGCTTAGTCAACGACGTTAAATGTTTTTATTTTTAACCTTCTTAGTTATAAAAATCTGTACACATTTTAATAACAACTGTTAAGAGCTCTTTTCAAATAAAAACAAAATTTAGTTAAAGATGGACGTGTGGCTACTTTCGGTTTTTATTTCAGTGTGTATGTTTACACTAAGATCCAATGGCCAGATTTGTAAAATAGCAAATGTTCAAATTGATAACGAAGATGGAAAGCAACAGTACATTGAACTCAACCTTAAAAAGCTCGATATCAACGACGAAAGTATTTGCTTAGGTTGTAATATAAAGGGCGATCCATCTAAAACCGGAGGTTATGATGAGTACAGTTCACACCACAGTCACTGGACCAAAACCCCTCCCACTTTCAATATTGTATTCATTCCTAGTGAACTCGTTCCAGAATGTGGTAAGGGAAAAAAATTGCTGAATTTGTTACTGCATGAAAAATAAATTGAAATGTTGATTTTTTAAAAAAAAATTGACCTTAGTCTTAATTTTAATTTAATTTAAAATTGAAACTAAACAAAAATTTAGGCTAGTTTTATTAAATATACTCTTTTTTATAGGTTCGGTTTAAGTTTAATAATTTATTAATTTGTAAATGAATTTTAAAATTTAAGGTTAATTTTTAATAAGATCTAGATCTAGTAAAAATGAATATGGTCTTGCCTTACTTGAATTTTTACAAGAAAACTAAACTAAAAGGAAACTATATTGAAACTAAAGAAACTTTGATACTGAACTTTTTGTGTAAATCTTTCTACACAGACCTCTTAAATTGAAAAAAATAATGCAGAGTTTTAAAAAAATAATACATTCTTTTAAGATGCTGATGATTTTGCATCCTTGCCAACTGGATTGTGTGCCCTGACTGAGTCAGATGAAAAAATTGCTTGTCAGGAAAATGTATGCAGTCTCCCAGCTGTTGAGGTAGTTTTTAAATCTTGAACAAAAGTTGGTGGATCTATCACATCTCAGTTGGTTGTCTTGTAGTGAAGTTTGTTGTATGCTGATGTTTACCTCTGTCTTATAGTGAAGTTTGTTGTATGCTGGTGTTTACCTCTGTCTTGTAGTGAAGTTTGTTGTATGCTGATGTTTACCTCTGTCTTGTAGTGAAGTTTGTTGTATGCTGGTGTTTACCTCTGTCTTGTAGTGAAGTTTGTTGTATGCTGATGTTTACCTCTGTTGTCTTGTAGTGAAGTTTGTTGTATGCTGATGTTTACCTCTGTTGTCTTGTAGTAAAGTTTGTTGTATGCTGATGTTTACCTCTGTCTTGTAGTGAAGTTTGTTGTATGCTGATGTTTACCTCTGTTGTCTTGTAGTGAAGTTTGTTGTATGCTGATGTTTACATCTGTCTTGTAGTGAAGTTTGTTGTATGCTGATGTTTACCTCTGTCTTGTAGTGAAGTTTGTTGTATGCTGATGTTTACCTCTGTCTTGTAATGAAGTTTGTTGTATGCTGATGTTGTCTTGTAGTGAAGTTTGTTGTATGCTGATGTTTACTTCTATATGGCTGTAGGAGCTGGCTGAAGCTATTGAAGAAAAACATTTCAGCTCCCTCTTCATTGGACACGCCCACCTGGAGCATCAGCTTGGTAAGGAGGAAATAACTGTAAACAGTTTTTTGTTTTGTTATTTAACAGATGTTAATGTATGACGTGTGTAAACTGTTAGGGTAAATGGATGACTTAACTGTTAAGGTAAATGGATGACTTAACTGTTAAGGTAAATGTATGACTTAACTGTTAAGGTAAATGTATGACTTAACTGTTAGGGTAAATGTATGACTTAACTGTTAGGGTAAATGTATGACTTAACTGTTAGGGTAAATGGATGACTTAACTGTTAAGGTAAATGTATGACTTAACTGTTAGGGTAAATGTATGACTTAACTGTTAGGGTAAATGTATGACTTAACTGTTAGGGTAAATGTATGATTTAACTGTTAGGTTAAATGTATGACTTAACTGTTAGGTTAAATGTATGACTTAACTGTTAGGTTAAATGTATGACTTAACTGTTAGGTTAAATGTATGACTTAACTGTTAGGGTAAATGTATGACTTAACTGTTAGGGTAAATGTATGAATTAACTGTTATGGTAAATGTATGACTTGGTAAATGTATGACTTAGCGTAAATGTATGACTTAAGGTAATTGTATGACTTAAGGTAAATGTATGACTTAGGGTAAATGTATGACTTAGGGTAAATGTATGACTTAACTGTTAGGATAAATGTATGACTTGTGTAAACTGTTAAGGTAAATGTATGACTTAACTGTTAGCATAAATGTATGACTTAAGGTAAATGTATGACTTAACTGTTAGGGTAAATGTATGACTTAGGGTAAATCTATGACTTAATGTTATCAGCTGCGGCTGTTGTACATCTAAACCTGGGCCACGCTGACAAGGCTGTTGAGGAGTTCAGCTCTCTCATTCATGTGAGTAGGTTGTAGGCTAAATGTCAATAACTGTAACAAAAACTGTAGGAGTTCAGCTCTCTCATCCATGTGAGTA